>NC_089240.1:99293432-99610129 GCF_963924675.1 Phocoena phocoena | reverse complement strand
TAGCAGTGAATACTGCAAGGACCTACTTAGTGGTTCAACCTTTGCGAAGTTGAGCAATACTTTGCCATTACCACAAATGTAAATAGCTTTTCTCCAAATTTTCCTCTCAGCGCTTTAAGTTTACTCGTGTCTGGAATAGACCAAGGGAGCTGGTCAGTAGCGAAAAAACGAGGAGCCCAGCTAGAGGGTGTCCAGGTGCATTTCATCCCATCTGCAATGCTAATCGAGCTTTCAGTTAAAGGACAAGATGCTCACCCTTTAAGTCCTGAAAATAGGAAGAATGTTTGCCATTTTTATCGTTGAACAGTCCTCCTTAGACTAGAGCTGAGGCGACAACCAGCCTCCTGGCTGCCTGTAGCTTTAGACTATGCTCCTACATGAGAGTTTGTTAATATGTGCTCCAACTAATTTCGAACCCTGGTTTTCTTGATCTGACTACCTATGTACAAAGGTACTTTCTTGCTGCCAGTCCATGGCCTGTTCAGGTCCCTGTTCTTTTGGATAAGAGTAATGGTTCTGGCCCTTAAATACCCTGTGTGTGTCTAGATAAATGACGTGAAAGGAGTTGAGAGAGTCTTTGACAGGACACCCCTGCCAAAGCAGGGTGCAGGTTAGAAGAACACATGTCCCAGACCCAACTCAGGTTAGGCCTTCGTATTTCCTCATGGGCCAGAAACCTCCAAACTGTGGTTAGGCACTCCTACCTAGGACGAAGGCCCAACTTGTCTGGTGTCTTCTTTGTTGTGGAATGACAACAGCAGCTGTCCCCTATTTCCATGGTCTCTCAACTATCTCTCTTCTAATCCCAGAAATATCTTCAAGTCTTTTGGGCTGGGCTGGGTGAGCTGTCCTCAGGACTTTTTAGCTAAGCAGCTGTTGATAAGAATGTGATGGTGTAATGGAGGCATCTAGGGAAGCTGCTGTGGGGATAAATTGTCCTTGGGCATAGGGTCGAATTCTATCTAAAAAAGAAAATTTTAGGTGGCTTCATTGTACTCTGTGTCTCCTAGCAGGCCCTGGAATGCTGCTGCATGCCAATAGTAAATTTATCCCCACAAAATAGGATGAGCTAAAATTCTAAACAACTTTTAAATGGTTTTATAATAAATTATTTCAGGAAGCTAAAATTATTTATAGGTGTATCTTTGAGCAGGTTAAGGTAGTTGTCAATGAGGATAATCATGTTCTTTTACACTATTGGTGACAATATTTAGTCTAAATCAGCAAGACAATTCTTATGTTCCTATAAGGTAATGCTCCATCATATTTTTACAGAAGAGACTTACATGTGGTTATGATATGACAAAAATATTAGTGGAAACTTGTATTTTTTATATCATTGGGAGGGTTTATTCACTCATTCATTCATTTCTTCTCCCCAGGTACTAGGACTGTAAAATTGAATAAGACATAGTTTATTCCCTCAAAGACCTTAGAGTTTAGAAAGGAGGACAGATATGCCTAAAACTAATTGAAATATATTGTAGTTTTAGAGATATATGGCAGCAGTGGTTCTCAACCTTGGTACACATCAGAATCACCTGGAGAGCTTTGAAAAATCCTGATGCCCAGGCAGCACCAGAATGGCTACCTTTGCCTGGAAAAAGAAGGAAACTCCATAGCTGAATTTTGAGAGATGAGTATCTTAAAAAGGTTAAAAAGAGGAGGAAGAGCGTTGTAGACAGAGGAAATAACACTTGCAAAGGCACAGATGGGGGAACTGCAAGTTTGTAGACATCAGATCTTAGCATGCAAGAGAAGGGGCTGTGAAACATATGTTTGGAGAAGTAGGCAGGAGCCAGATCTTAAAGAGCCCTAAAGAGATATTTGTACTTTATTATGTGTAGAGCCACTGAAGGGTTTTAAGCAGGGGACTGCCATGATCACGGTCAGCTTTTTGGTTTTGAAAGCTCATTCTGGTGGCAGTGTTAAGGAAAGAGTAGACAACCCCAAACTGGGTCAGAGATACCCTTTCGGAGGTTATTACAAAAATCCAAGTGAGAAGTCCTATGGGTCTGGACTAAGGCCATGGCAATAGGGATAAAGTGGAAGAAATGGATGTGAGAAATATTTAGGAGGCAAATCAGTGTAGAGCATGGAGGGAGGGGACATATGGGAAAAGGAAGCATGGGACTGTGGAGTTTCTTGTTAGGTGCCTGGGAAAATAAAAACGTCATGCACAGAAACAGAAGTCAGAAAGAAAAGTCAGTTTGGGAAGGCATGTGTTTGATTTTAGTGTTTACTTAAATGTGAGGTGGTGGACAATCAGGAAGAAATCGCTAGGATCCACTTGAATATACAGGACTGGACATTTGAAAAGTGATCAGGGCAAGTGATAGAAAACTTAGCTTTGTACTCATCAAAATGATAGGAACTGTGGGAGTAAATGGATTCTCTGAAGTTTGACAATTTTTCTTCCTCTTTTCTTCTTTTGCTTACCTTACCTGACAGCCCTCTAGTGACAACAAGCACATACTACATTTCTCAAAAGTGCCTCAGCTCAGTTAACGTGATCATGAAACGTATCTTCGGAACCCTGATTTGGTCAAAATACTATTGTATTACTATTTCAGTATCAGTATGTGGCAGCTCATCCATGCAGCAAGGGCCTCAGGGGTGTCAGATTGAGCCTAAAGTTGTCATTTGTCGTAACTCTGGGAGATTCAAGAGGACGTGAAATTGACCTACCGGGAATCTAATTTATATGAGGAATCAAGGAGGCTCCTGTGAAAGAATTTATTCCAAAGCAGCAGTTATCACATCAGAATCACCTGGGGAGCTTAAAAAAAAATCCCAACGCCCTTGATGCATCTCAGACCAATTAATCAGAACCTCTGAGGGTGGGACCTGGCCAGGCATCAAACTTCCTCAGGTAATTCTTTATGCAGCCAAAATCAAGAACTGCAGCTCCAGAGGATGAGAGCCTAGAGATACACAGGGTTGAGTCAAGAATACTGACCAATGCAGCAGGGGAAGAGTGGTTCTGGGTGCAGCATGTTTCTATCAATCAAGATGCCCCTGGGTTCAGCCCCCAGGGAGTCATACCTGTGGTCATACCTGGATTGCCATACTTGAGACTAGGTCTAAGGAGCTGCAAAAGAGTAAAAGCTAAAATAATGGTGTCCTCTAAAACTAAGTAGGATAGCAAGAGCACAAGGGGTTAACAGCTTTGGTATTGGCAACAACACTGGCAGTATTGGTGATGGTGATTCCTTCATTCAGCAAAATTTTATTGAGAGCCTGTATTATGTGCCAGGCACCAGTCTAGGCACTAAGGAAACAGTGCAAACAGGATTGACAGAGTCCTTTCTCTCTTGGATCATGGATTCTAGTACTTTTGTTGGTGAAAACGGACTAACAAAACAACGTCAGGTAGTGAGAAGTGCTGTGCAGAATATTAAATAAAGTCATATAGTAGAGAATGAGTGGCTTTTATTTGGATTGGTAGGTCTGGGAAGTTTGCTCTCTGCAGAGGAGATATCTAAGGTAAGGTATGAATGACAAGGAGGAGGCAAGCCATATGAAATGCTGGGAGATGAATATTCTAGGCAAGGAGAACAGCAGATGTAGTGACCCGAAGGCAGGAGAAGCTTGGCATGTTTGAGGAACAGAAAGGAGGCCGGTTTGATTGAGGAGAGAGTAGGACAAGATGAGATTCTAGGACTTCCCTGGTGGCACAGTGGTTAAGAATCCGCCTGCCAATGCAGGGGACACGGGTTCGAGCCCTGGCCTGGGAAGATCCCACATGCCACGGAGCCACTAAGCCTGTGTACCACAACTACTGAGCCTGTGCTCTAGAGCCTGCGTGCCACAACTACTGAGCCCGTGTGCCACAAGTACTGAAGCCCACGCGCCTAGAGCCCGAGCTTTGCAACAAGAGAAGCCACCGTAATGAGAAGTCTGTGCACTGCAACGAAGAGTAGCCCCTGCTCTCTGCAACTGGAGAAAGCCCGTTCGCAGCAATGAAGACCCGACGCAGCCAAAAATAAATAAATTAATTAATTAAATAAATTAAAAAAAAAAAAGATGAGATTCTAGAGGTAGTCAGGGGCCAGATCATGTATTATACAATCTAGTGAGTCGTGGTAAAGACTCTGAATTTTAATCTAAGTGTGATGAATAGCCATTGAATGATTTTGAGCAGGGAAATGATAAGACCTAATTTATATTTTAAAGGATCATTCTTACTACTGTCATGGAAAATGGGTCGGATTGGTGTAAGAATGGAAACAGGGAGAGCATTTAGGGTATTTGCAATAGTGCAAGTAAATATGGTGGTAGCTTGGGCCAGGGTGTTAATAGTGGACTTGGAAGGAAGTTGGCATATTGGCGATATGTTTTAGAACTTGAATCCATTGGACTTATAGATAAATAAGGATGTGGGGTTGAGGGAAAGGGTGGTATCAAGATGATGGTGATGGTGGCAGCAACATTAGCAGTGGCATTGTTGAAGGCAGTAGTTCTGTTGGCAGTGGTACCTTCAGTGCCTCTGCTAAACAGCATTGGCACCTTCAGCTCAGACATCAGCTCATGTGGCCTTCATGGACATTGTTGGCATACTAGCCACTCTTGGTGAAAGGAACGGAGACATCATTACTGGAGAAAAATGGCAGGCACCACATGGCAGCAAAGCAGACTCATTTACAGAGCATATGTGAGATAGCCTCTGGGGACTTAATGCCAGAAATATTTGGGAAAATTTTAAGAAGAGTTATTTTTAACTTCTGCAGAGCTGATGGGAGTGAAGTCAGAGATATACCATTTTGTTATTATGCTTGTGAGCCCATATTATCCATAAGCTGCTTTGACAGAAGTAATCAGGATTATTCTAAAAGAAGTCCCAATCAAAGCTATACTAAATTAAACATTATCAAATATATTTTTTGTAAAAATTTCTGCACCAACTATGTAAACATTAACATTTTTATATTATAATTGTGTAAAAAACCTTCAGATACATGCTTATAAAGATTCAAACAATACAGAAGTTAAATGTTATAACTGTTAGTCTTCCTCCAGCTGCTCCCCAGGTACATGACCCAACAAGAGGTAACATAATGAACAGATTAGTAAGTTTCTTTCAAAATATTTTCTATGCTTTTACATATCTATATCTATATCTACTTTTATATATTATAGTTAAATTATTAAAAAGCATATAGAAAAAATATATAAGCATATAAAATATATAAGAAAAAAGCATATATATGACATTTTATATATGTTATTTATTTATATATATAAATACACATAATAGTTTTTTAATAAATAAAATCATATCAGTCAATCATATTGATCTGAATATTGCTTTTTTTTAATGTAACAATAAACCAGAGGCATCTTTCCGTGTCAGTGAATCTTGTTTTTTCAGCAGATGCGTATATTCGATTATATCAATATCTTGTGATATATTTAATCAGTCCCCTATTGATGGGCATTTCTTTTTATTTTTACATTTGTACTTTGTACACCTATGAAAGTATGTCTGAAGACTAGTACTCTAGAAGAGGAATTGCAGGGTTGAAAAATGCATTTAATATTTTGTTAGATATACAACCAAATTGTCCTCTAAGAAGAATGTACTCATTTACACTCTCACGAGTAGTATTTGAGAGGCTTTCTTTCCCTACACCCTCACCAACACTGGGTATCATCAATCTTTTTTATCTTTGCCAACAAGATGGGTGAGAATTGGCATTTCATTATTGTTTAATTTGTTTTTCCCCCAATATTAGTGATATCAAACATTTTTTATATGTTTAATATTTGCCTTTTTTCTATGAATTGTCTGTTGATATTCTTTACTCAATTTTCTGATGGGTTATTTATCTTTTTCTCATTGATTTGTAGGGACCTTTCATATATACTAAGTATTAATCCTTTCCTCACATAATAGAAAATTTTCCTTCCTACTCTGTTACTTGTCTTTTAACTTCATTTATGTTATCTTTTGTTGTACAGAAATTTAATATTTTGATGTAATCAAACTTGTCAATCTTTTCAATTTGGGGTTTGGAGTCTTGCTAAAGAAGGCCCTCCCCGTTGAAGATTATGTAAAAATATTCTACTGTATTTTATTTTAGTACATAATTTTTCTTTCTTTTTTCTATTTTATTATTACTTAAACATTTTAAACTATTAAATATATATTACATTAAAAATAGCATAAGCATAGTAATAAAATAAACACCTGGATACATGTCATCTGACTTAAGAAGCGGAAAATCGTCAATACCTTAGAAGGCCCCTGTGTGGATCCTTCTCACTTCTGTACCCTTCCCTCACCACCAGATGTAATCACTATCTTGCCTTTTGTTTTAAACATTTCTTTGTTTTTTTCTTACATATTAACCACCTTTGTGTAATGTATTTGGTTTAATTTTGAAAAATTGAGTAGTAAGCACTAATTTCACTGTATTAGGAAAGAGTAATATTGCCATTATTAAATAAAGACTTTCATAGGAAGTCTCTGGGGCATAGCCTGTGTTCAGCTTTTCTGAGAGTTTATAGGAATCCTTTCTGTGGGAATTCTTGGGCAAAGCCTAAAGTGAGTGCTGCTGCGTTACATAGTGGTGTGCTGGAGTCAGCTTTTACTGGCTGATGATTACATTTTCAGGAAATTGATCTCATGTTGGCAGCTTGAAATTGGCCCTAAGGGAAATATTTGTGTCATGAAAATTGACAAAAATCTAAACTCAGGGCTTTTTCTTTTGATTAAAAAATATTTTGGAAAGCCAGGAAACCAGCAAACCACTTGTCCTGAGAAACACAGGGCTCAGAACAGTCAGGGTATTTGGCAAGGCTGTTGTTGTGTGGACCAGGTTTTGAACATTCTGCAGAAAGATGACCAGAGGGAATGGGCTGCACTATATTTTTAAAGCTCACCATGGCCAAACTTCAGTATTCAAGAATAGGTCAAAGCATTCAGACTATAATACAAAGCTACAGTAATCAAAACAGTGTGGTACTGGCACAATAACAGACAAAGATGAATGGAACAGAATAGAGAGCCCAGAAATAAACCCACACACCTGCGGTCAATTAATCTTCAACAAAGGGGGCAAGAATATACAATGGAGAAAAGACAGTCTCTTCAGCAAGTGGTGTTGGGAAAGCTGGGCAGCCATATGTAAACCAATGAAGTTAGAACACTCCCTTGCACCATAAACAAAAATAAGTTCAAAATGGCTTAAAGACTTAAATATAAGACATGACACCATAAAACTCCTAGAAGAGAACACACGCAAAACATTCTCTGGCATAAATCGTAACAATGTTTTGATTATGTTTCCTTAGACAGTCACTAGCCCAAGGCAATAGAAATAAAAGCAAAAATAAACAAATGGGACCTAATCAAACTTATAAGCTTTTGCACAGCAAAGGCAATCATGAACAAAATGAAAAGACAACCTATGGCTGGGAGAAAACACTTGCAAATGATGTGACCAACAAGGGATTAATTTCCAAAATACACAAATGGCTCATACAACTCAATAAGAGAAAAACAAACAACCTGATCAAAAAATGGGCAGAGGACCTAAATAGACATTTCTCCAAAGAAGACATACAGATGGCCAATAGGCACATGAAAAGATGCTCAACATTGTAATTTTTAGAGAAGTGCAAAACAAAAGTATAATGAAGTATCACCTCACACTGGTCAGAATGGCCATCATTAAAAAGTCTATAAATAATAAATGCTGGAGAGGGTGTGGAGAAAAGGGAACCTTCCTACACTGTTGGTAGGGATGTAAATTGGTGCAGCCACTATGGAACACAGTAAGGAGGTTCCTTAACTAAAAATAGAGTTGCCATATGATCCAGCTATCCCACTCCTGAGCATATATCTGGAAAAGACAAAAGCTCTAATTTGAAAAGATACATGCACCTCAATGTTCATAGCAGCACTATTGACAAGAGCCAAGACATGGAAGCAACGTAAGTGTCTATCAACAGATGAATGGATAAAGAAGATGTGGTATATATATATATATATATATATATATATATATATATATATATATATATATACAATGGAATATTACTCAGCCATTAAAAGAATGAAATAATGCCATTTGCAGCAACATGGATGGGCCTGGAGATTATCACATGAAGTGAAGTAAGTCAGACAGAGAAAGACAAATATTACATGATATCACTTATATGTGGAATCTAAAAAATAGTACAAATGAACTTATTTACAAAACAGAAACAGACTCACAGACATAGAAAACAAACTTACGGTTACCAAAGGGCAAGGGGGTGGGTAGGGATAAATTGGGAGTATGGGATTAACAGATGTACATTACCATATATAAAATAGATAAACAACAAGGATTTACTGTATAGCACAGGGAAATATATTCAATATCTTGTAATAAACTCTAATGGAAAAGAATAAAAAAGAATATATATATGCATATATATGTATAACGGAATCACTTTGCTGTACACATGAAATGAACACAATATTGTGAATCAACTATATTTCACAAAAAGAATAGGTCAGAGCATAACATTGCGTGTGTGTGTGTGTGTTGGGGATGGGGGATGGGGGATGAGAATCTCGAGCATTATTTGAGATCTTACCTGTTTGAAATGTCTTTAATCTACCCTGTCACTTGATCTTTGGCTGAATATAGAATTTTAGTTTGAAAATAATTTTCCATCACAATTTTGAAGGCATTGCTCTATTGTCTTTGAATTGCCACTGTTACATTGAAAGGCGATTCAGTGATAGTGATTACAGGTTTAGGTTATGGCAGTGAAGTGAGAAGGTGAGGCAGCCTGGAGAAAAATATCATTGGATGTGATGGAGGTCAAGGAACTGATTGACCAGAGGGGGTTCAGTGATCATCCACATGAATATCAAAGTCACCAAGAATGACAGCAGTAGTTTTAGAGAGCAAGATGTAAGACTGATGGCAAAGTCATCAGTCTTGGGGCTAGAAGACAGCAATTATTTTTAAGGAGGAGTGAATTAGAAATGGCTGTGAGGAGAGGGGCAACAGGAGGCCACTTTATGTCCAAGTCTAGTGGTGTGACTTGTGTGGAAGAGATACAACCTCCACTTGAGAGGGCTACAGGGAAAGCAGTGTGCTCAGGGAAGTGTGAGGTTTTGGTGAGAACAAGAAGGTGAAGGGAACATTTAGGGAAGAGGTTGAGGATATGACAGACTTTAATACTGATACAAATGGAGTTCCAGAGGACACAGTAGAAGAATTAGGGAGGGTAAAGAGAGTGAGAGATTTGGTTATCTTAGAAGAGGAAGAGAGCTGTATGAGAAATAACATATAGATTATCATAAAGGAGAGGTTTGGATTGGTGTGACAGAAGGAAATAAGGTATGTAAGGCACACTATGCAATTACTGGATGATGGAGTATATACCTGTAAAATTGTAATAGATACTTAAATATATAATTAGCATTTTATAGTTTTTAATGTAGAGCTTTCATAGACAATAACAATTTGCCTTCTGAAAAGCTTGAAGCAATTTACAATCACTCTCACTAATAGGATTTAAGAGAGTCCATTTCTCCACACCCTTATCCGTAGCATTGGATATGCATTAATAAGTATTTGATTGTTTTCCTTTTTGCCAACCTGAGTAAAAAGAAAAGATCTCATTGTTTTTATTTGCATGTTTTGATTACTAGTGAGGCTGAACATTAGAAATGTTTTATTGGAAATTTGTACTTCTTATCTTTGAATTACCTATTTGCCTATTTTTTCCTTTGGATTCTCTTTTTCTATTGATTTGAGGGAACTCTTTATTCTTTATGTATATTAATCCTTTAATTTGTTAGTATATTTTATCCCAGTTGTACTTATTATGTTTAAATAAAAACACTTGATTTTTTTTTTTTTTTTTTTTTTTTTGCGGTACGCAGGCCTCACTGTTGTGGCCTCTCCCGTTGTGGAGCACAGGCTCCGGACGCGCAGGCTCAGCAGCCATGGCTCATGGGTCCAGCCGCTCCGCGGCATGTGGGATCTTCCCGGACTGGGGCATGAACCCACGTCCCCTGCATCGGCAGGCGGACTCCCAACCACTGCGCCACCAGGGAAGACCAAAACAGTTGATTTTTATTTATGCTGTCATTTGTTGTACAATTTTAAATTTGTATGCAGTCAGATCTATCATTTTTTCACTTTATAGCTTCTGTGTTTTGTGAGTTGCTTAGAAAGCTTTTCCTATTTCAATATTGTCACGAGTCTTCTGTATTTTCTTCTATTCCTCTATATTTTCTTTTTTACATTTAGATCTTCAATCCATCTGGAATTTATTTTTGTATATGGTATAAAGTAGAGATTCTGATTTTTTTCCCAAATGAATAGAAAACTGTACTAACTTCATTTATGGAATAATCATTTTCTTCCCCACTGATTTGAAATGCCACTGTTATCACATACTGAATCCCCAGATGTATATAAATATGCTCCTAGACTGCATTCATTGTTGTTCCTTTATGTAAATTTTGGTTTCTGGTAGAGCAAGTCCATTTTCATTATTCTTTTTCAAAAATTTCTAGGATATGTTCTTACAGAGGAATTTTAGAATTAACTTTTAATATTTCCAAAAATTTCTTTAGGTTTTTGATTAAAATTGCATTAGATTTATATATTAATTTAAAAAGAATTGTTTTATCTAGAATACTGCATCATCCCACCCAGGAACTTGGTATACTTTTCTGTTTTTAAAGATTTTCTTTTATGTGCATCAGTGAAGTTTTATGGTTTTCTTCATATAGGTTTTACACATTTTTTTCTAAGCATTTTATAGTTTTGCTATTATCATGAATAGGTTTTTAAAATTGCATTTTTTTGGGGGGGCTGTATTGGGCCTTTGTTACTGTGCGCACACTTTCTCTAGTTGCGGCAAGTGGGGACTACTCTTTGTTGCGGTGCGCGGGCTTCTCATTGCGGTGGCTTCTGTTGTTGCGGAGCATGGGCTCTAGGTGCGTGGGCTCAGTAGTTGTGGCTCGTGGGCTATAGAGTGCAGGCTCAGTAGTTGTGGCGCATGGGCTTAGCTGCTCTGCGGCATGTGGGATCTTCCCGGACCAGTGATCGAACCCGTGTCCCCTGCATTGGCAGGTGGATTCTTAACCATTGTGCCACCAGGGAAGTCCTAAAATAGCATTTTCTAATTAGTTATTTTCATTATATTGAAAGCAATTGAATTTTGTGTATTCATCTTTTATCCTGGCTTCTATAACTTTATTGGCTTCTATTTTATACTTTTCCAGTTAGACTGTCATATCATAAGCAAATAATCCCAGTATTTAGCACTCACTTCTTTTTCTTCTTTTTCTTTTTTTACTAAGACCAATGTGGGAAAATGGATACCTTTTTCTTGTTACTTAATCCTGATAGCTCCAATGATAGATGAATGCTAAGCCTGTATCTTTTGCAACTTAAATTCAGATTTGGGTATTAAATGTTGACTGGATGTTTCCTGGAACCTTGAACTCAGCATGTCTAAAATTAAATAAAGTCCTAATTGCCCACACCTGCCCAAACCTGTGCCTAGTATTCATTTCTTTATTTCTGTTATTCAGGTTTAAATGACTCAGTTATTCTAGTCACTCAGGTTCAAAACCTTAATCATCCTTGATTTTTTTCCCTATATCTTTCCTTTTTCCTCACTATTTTGTTCAGAAAATTCTTTTGATTTGGTCTCTACCCCTTGTTATAACACACATCTCCTCCTCTCTATTCTTATTGTTACCCCCTTCAATCTAATTTACAGACTGTTATTTAGGGCCTTCAATTTTTAGGTACAGTAGGTACAGTACAAAGAGATGCAAATGTAAATAACACAAAGTTCCTGCTCTTGAGTTCGTGAGGAGTGGATGATGGTTCTTAAATTTAACTAACTACAGTACAACATAGTAGATGCTACAAGAACTACATATATAATAACTACGGTAGCCCAGAGGAGGAAGTAATTATTTCTGCTTTATGCTGAATCAGAAAGGGTTGACATTTGAGCTGAACCCTGAAGGACAAGTGTAATTTTTTCAGGTGCAAAAGGAGAGGGAGAAGAGGCAATTTTGGTAGAGGAAATAGCATGAATATATGTCTTATATATTATTCAACTAGCATTTATTGAGTGTTGACTACGTGTCAAGCGTTGGACTGGGTGTGGAGCTTTAAGAAGCTCTTAGTCTTGTGGGAGATATGTATACCTAAACAGATAATCACAATAAGAAATTATGTAGAATATAGGTTATTCTTTATTAGAATAGTCAGTTCACTCAATGAAGATTTCCCTTTGGCCAAATACTTGGATATAGAAGCAATATATACACAATGCTAAACAGCCTTAGCCAAATTTGATAAATTTCTCAAAATGTATGTATGACTGGGTTGTACCGGATTTTTTCTTCTTCAGGGCACTACTTCATTTCTGGATTGGGGCAGGGAGATTGTTTAACAATCAAATGACAGGACACGGTTCATTTATTTGTTAATTTAACCAGCAAGAATTTACTGAGGGCCTGTTGTGTACCACATATTGTTAGACCTTGGGGATACACAGAGAGATAAGACAGAGTCCTTCCCTAAGAGAGTGCTGCGATCAAATGGGTTCACTGGCACACAGAAATATAATTAAAATACAATGAGTGAAAAACTGTGGTAAACTTTATACTCTGTATTATAGGAGGATGTATGAAAGACGCTTAATCCAGCCTTTGGCGAGAATGTACCAGGGAAGATTTCCTGGAGGTGATGATACTTGAGCTGCGGTTGGTTTTAATAACTTAGGAGCATGTTGGTGTAGGGTAGGCAAGGATAAAGGCAGAGGAGCTACAGCCAAGGACTAGGTAAAAGCCCGCCTTCTTCTTGAGAAGGCCTGTTAGTAGGGTTACTAGGGTGGGGGTGGAAAACTGGGGGAACTCCAGTAATTGGTTGATGTCCTTAATAACAGTTCAGGGGGTTTTCCACTCCAAGATAACTGATACTTTGTCCAGCATCCTGAAAATGTCTCAGCCAAAGGGAACTTGTCCTTTGCGCTTCTAAGTTTTCTAAAATAAACATCTCTGGGTTGGCTCAGGAATGTTATGGTGACAGCTAAGATGCAGGGAATTCTCTAACACTAGTGAAACTCTGGGCAGAAAGTTGTGAGGGATCCCAGTGATTGGTCTTAGAAAATGGTCAGGGTGTGTGACAGAGGCAGAGGGCATTATCAGAGAATCTACCTCTCCTAAATACATATGGAAGGTCCCTTTCTATTTACCACTAACACAAGTTCAGATGAGTATTTGCCTAGGAGGTTAGAACTTTTGTTAGACCTAGGTTCCTCAGAGTTGCTGTAATGTCAGAAAATAAAGTTTATGGTGGTTACTTACAGTTACTACATTGAAGCCACAGTGTTGTGGAAAATCAAGAGCACGATATTTTTCTTCTTTACAAAGATCACCAGGACATTATGACAACTTGTTAATCATTTGGGAAATAAAGAGCCTTACCTCACATCTTGCACCAACATAAATTTCAAATATATTACATACTTAAATGAAAACAATAGCACATAAAGTATAGAATAAAATGTAGATATGTATTCAAATAATCAGTGTGTAGAAGGTCCTTCTAAGCATGAAGGTAAAAACAGAAAACAAAAAAGGAAAAAAAAGGTAGATTTGACTTCATAAAAATTTTAAAAATTCTGAAGAGCAAAAAGTACCATAAATTAAGTGACAAATGGCAAACTTGGGTTAATATTCTTATTATAAAATATATATATATATATTCTTATTATATAACGAACTAATGAATCAATAAGAAAAATATAAAAAGATGTGTAGAATAATGGGCAAAGATCAGGAATGAGAAATTCACAAAAGAACAAATAAACATCAAAAACTGTCAATTTCACTAATACTCAAAAAAATGCAAACTAAAGGATTAGGATAACAAGATTTTGCACAGTTGGCCAAGTTTAGTGCCTACTATTGAAGGATTATGGGAAAGGACATCTCATATACTGCTATTTGGAGTTTAGATGGGTACTATATTTTGTAGGGTAATTTGGTAACATGTATTAAGGCCTTAAAATGTATGTGACATGGATATTTTTTGAAATACCTCTCAGTGTGTTTCCTTTTTGATAACCTGATAGCTTTCCATCATTAAGTTCCTAGGGAATGGAGAGAGTAAATGCCACCTTGAGAAGGAAGGGACATTTTGTCTCGTCCAGATAGGAAGAAGTAAAATATAGCCCTTTCTGATTCCTAGAGGGGACTGCCTAGGAAGGAGAAGGGGGTGGTCCCAAATAAGTTTGAGAGATTATTAGAGCAGTAGAGACAGCTCTTTGTATCCCCAGGTTCAGACTGGAAAATGGTAAATTCCCCTAGAGAAGTATTGTGTCCATTATGATGCTACCCAGATAAGAAGTTTAAAATGGCATGATGGCGTAGTAAGTTGGAAGAAGGAAAAAGGCATTCCCTTGTTTCCCATGGCACTAAGATTGGCATAGCTGGGACCTGGAGAAGGCTCTGAAAAGTTACTGGGATATGGGCCAGCTTGCTTCCCAAATGAAACTAGGATGAGATGACACAAAGCAGAGGCTGTGGGTGGCCAACCTCTAGAGATGAGTCGTAGGGACAATAGTCATGCCTGTCATACCAATGTCCTATACTAATAACCTCTGATGGGGGTGCCACATGGTAGAACCAAGAAGGTAGACATCATTAGTCTCAAAAACCAGACTAGGTAAAGATATCAGCACCAACCGCCATGAGCTTCGGAAGGTACCCACAGACAACATGGAACAAAGGACTAGCTGAGACTCAAAGGACAGCCAGCGGCCAGGGTCCCACACTCAAGTGCCATGAAGACATCTTGGGAAGGAGAAGGGAGAGAAACCTTGAAAGTCTGGGCATTTAACCAAAGGCGATTATTTGAAATAGAAAAATATTATTTTTTAAACTTGAATAATTAAGGATATCTTTAATTGGCAAGTTTATGTCTGTATGCCTCCTGTATCATCCAGAGGGATAGGGGTTTAAAGAAACTTTAGAAAGAAAAAAATAAAGAAGAAAAAGAAGAAAAAAATAAAGAGGCTACACATAGTTGCTCAATATGAGCTGTAAAGTGTAAATTTTATGTTCATATCCTTTAATCCAGCCATTACACATCTAGTAGTTTATTCTGAAGAAATAATTGGATGGGTCCAAACATACACACTCATATACACACATATATGTAACCAAATGTTCATCATAATATTGTTTTAAAAATTGAAAAACTGGAAACAAGCTGAATGTTTAATCATCTGAGGAATGTTTACATTATAATAAATCTACACAATGAGTGTTAACAACTCTTAGTTTAATAACTCTTCAGTCATTACAAAGAATAAGAGAAGTCTGTGTGTATTGGAATGGGAAAGACATCTATGTCATATTGTTAGGAGATAAAATCAGGATGAAGAGTATTATATATAGGATAATCTCATTTATGTAAAAGTATATAGTGATCTATATTCACATAGAAATATATCCATATTCTATAGGAAAATAAAAAAGACTATATGACTATACACAGTGTGATCCCATATTTGTTTAAATATGTGTATTTAATATAAAACTTATATGTGTGTATTTACTCACACACGTGTGCATGCACGCACACACACACACACACACACACAGAAGGAAGTCTCAAAGTATCTGCAGCAAATTGTTAACAATGATTATCTATGGATGGTGAGATTAAGTAGAAATTTCACTCCTATTTATACATTTCTCTGTTGCCTGATGTTTTCCTCTAATGAGCTAATATTATTTTTATAATTAGAAAAATTGACATTTATTTCCTTTTGAAAATAAATATGTACATATTTAGTGGCATAAAAATGTTTTTAATATATTAATATTACAAAAGAGCAGATTACTAAATCTTGTGACTTAACATTTGTTTTTATAAAAATGAGTACATGTGCATATAAACAGGATATATACCAAAATATTGAGAGTGGTTATCTCTGGATCTTGGGATTAGCAATGATTTTTATATATTTTTCTTTTTGATTAACATATTTTCTAATTTTCCTCTAATAAATATATTTTGTGAATTTAAGGGGAAAAAAAGCACAAAGTACCATAAAGTTCCACGTTCCTTGAAGGAGAGCTAGAGAATCTGGTTGGCAGATTTGAGGCAGTTGATGTGTCTTGCAGGGAAAATGTGGTCATGGAGGACTGGCTGCCTGATTGGCTAGGCCCATTGCAGAATGAAAATGCTTTTTTCAAAAGCAAGGAAAAAATTGCTGTTAAAGGTACTAAAATATAAAGCTTTTTTTCTTTATCCCACATACCTACTCTGCTTATGAGCATGATCTATTGTCCCATTGAACTACACTTACAAAACATAAATTCAAAGATAAAATTATTAAGAATTTCAAGATGGCAGTAGTGTAGCATTAAATCAAGCCCCTTCTGAGTGGGGGCCCTGTGTGACCGCACAAGTTGTACTCCCTTGAAGCTAGCCTTGTGATCACAAAGAGATGGGGAGCTGGTTCTGGATGTAATTGGCCAGGGACACCCATGAAACTATGGCTGTGTCTTTTCCTACCAGCTGCAGAACAATTTGGAGTGACATGCTTCGGTGGGATTCAGATCAGGCTTCTCTGGTCCAGCCTCTGCTTTGTAAAGCTAATAGTTATCTAAGTGTATATTTGGAATCCATTTCTATCTATCCTGACCTCTACTAAGGACTCATGTTTATTAGGGGTACAGCATTGACCCAACCAATTGTCCCTTTATTTGTGGGCTATGCGGTTTCCTAACAGTAACTGTGATTCTGTTTCAGACAAAGGGACCTGTCCCACCAATGTTTACTGAGAGCTTTAGCCAGCTCTATCATCAACTTTTTCCTCCTCACTTTGGAGGTAGTTCCTAAGCTTTGACTTCAGCCTCATACAAAAGTCTGTTCTGAGTCTTGCTACCTTCTAACTCAGCACTCCTTACCCCAGTTCTAGAGCATTCCATGCCAGTTCCTGACAAGCAGGACTGGAAATTCCCCACGTCCAAGCAGGTAGTGGCTTCCCTGGTCTTCAGTTCTGGCTCAATCAGATGAATGCAGGCTGAGTAGGGATGGGAGACAGAAATGACAGGGTCCTGAGTTGAGGATCCCTAGGGTGAGGATTCTATACAAAGAAGCGGGATGGGGGCAATAGACAGGTGAAGAATTAGAACATAGTTATTAGAACATAGTTTGGGGAAAGGGAAAGGTGGTTGAAAAAGAGGTGTTTGAAGAGGAGAAACAAGGCCAGTTTTAATCTTCAGGATATATTAGAAAATAAATGCCAAGCAAGGGTTAAAAATTGTGGTATATTTAAAATGTATACATTTAACAAAATGCTTTTTCTTAACATGGACAATATTGTGCAATATTTTTGTTCAGAATAATTGCTGGGTTTATGTAAAATAAGGATTTGTAGTATATTAGGTAGGCAGGTATTGGAAATGAGACACAAGTTTAAAGTTATATGATGAAAGTCTTTTTAAAAAAATTTAATCGTGGTAAAATATACATAACAAAAATTTACCACCTTAACCAGTGTTATGTGTACAGTTCAGCCTTGTTAAGTACATTCACATTGTGCAACCAATCTCCAGAACTCTTTTTGTCTTGCAAAACTGAAACTCTATACCCATTAAACGACAACTCCCCATTCCCTCCTCCCTACAAGCCCCTGGTTAACCACCGTCCTACTTTCTGTTTCAGTGAATTTGACTACTTTAGATACCTCATATAAGTGGAGTCATAGAGTATTTGTCTTTTGTAACTGGCTAATTTTATTTATCATAGTGTCCTTAAGGTTCTTCCATGTTGTAGCATGTGCCACGATTTCCTTCCTTTTTTTTTTAAAGGCTGAATAATATGCCATTGTATGTATATATCACATTTTGTTTATTCATTTGTCCATCGATGGACATTTGGGTTGCTTCCATCTGCTGCTATGAATGTGGGTGTGAAAATATCTCTTTGAGACCCTGCTTTCAATTCTTTTGGATATATATCCAAAGTGAGATTGCTAGATCATTTGGTAGTTCTAGTTTTAAATTTTTGAGGAACTTCCATATTGTTCTCCATAGTGGTTGCACCATTTTACAATACCATAAACATTGTACTAGGGTTCCAATTTCTCCACATCCTCACCAACACTTCTGTATTTTTTTTATAGTAGCCATCCTAATGGATGTGAGGTGACATTCGTTCCACTTTGCTGCTGAGTATCATTCCATAGTATGAATGTAACACAGTTTAACTATCCACCTATTGAAGGACATCTGGGTTATTTCCAGTTTTTTACTATTATGAATAAAACTGCTATAAACATTCTTGTATAGGTTTTTGTGTGAACATAAGTTTTCATTTCTCGGGGATAGATGCCCAGGAGTGCAACTGCTGAGTCATATAATGGTTGCATTTTTAGTTTTTTAAGAAATTACCAAAGTGTTTTACAGAGTGGCTGTGCCATTTTCCCCACCAGCAATGTCCAAATGATAGTTTCTTTACATCCTTGCTGGTATTTGGGTGTTGTCATTATTTTTTATTTTCACCCTTCTGATAGCAGTAATATCTCACCATTTTGATTTCCATCTCCCTAGTGGCTAATGATTTTAAACATATTTTCATGTACTTCTTTGTCATAGGTATATCCTCTTTGGTGAAATGTCTCTTCAATGTCTTTTGCCCATTTTTCTAACGGATTTTTGTGTGTGTGTGTGTTTTCAGAGTTGGTTTTTTTTAAAAAAAAAAAACATTCTGAATATTAGTCCTTTGGCATATTGTGGTTTGCAAATATTTTCTCCCATTCTGTAGCTTGTCTTTTCATGTTCTTAATTGTATCTTTCACAGAGCAAAAGTTTTTCGTTTTGGTGAAGCCCAACTTATCAATTTTTCCTTTTATGAATCCTGCTTTTAGTGTCAAATCTCTTTGCCTACTCCAGATCCCAAAGATTTTCTCCTATGTGTTTTTTCTAAAAGTTTTATAGTTTTACATTTAAACCCCTGATCCATTTTGAGTTAATATTTGTATAAATCATGAGACTTAGATTGAGTTTCATTTTTGCTGACAGATGACCAATTGCTCCAGTGTCATTTGTTGAAAAGGCTATCTTTCTTTTATTGGATTGCTTTTGCACCTTTGTCAAAAATCAGTTGGGCGTATTTGAGTGAGTCTAATTCTGGGTTCTCGATTTCATTTCACTGATCTATGTGTCTGTCCCTCCACCAATATCACACAGTCCTGATTACTGTAGCTTTATAATAAGCTTTGAAGTCATGTAGACTCTGATTCTTCCCACTTTATTCTTGTTCAGAATTGTTTTAGCTATTCTAGTTACTTTGTTTTTCTTTATAATTTATGGAATAATCTTTTTTTTTTTTTTTTTTTTGCGGTACGTGGGCCTCTCACTGTCGTGGCCTCTCCCGTTGTGGAGCACAGGCTCTGGACGTGCAGGCTCAGCGGCCATGGCTCACGGGCCCAGCCGCTCCGCGGCATGTGGGATCTTCCCGGACCGGGGCACGAACCCGTGTCCCCTGCATCGGCAGGCGGACTCTCAACCACTGCGCCATCAGGGAAGCCCTATGGAATAATCTTGTTTATAGCTATAAGAAATCCTGCTTAAATTTTGATAGGAATTGCATTAAATCTGTATATCAATTTGGAAGAGAATTGACTTCTTTACTATGTTGAGTCTTCCAATCCATGAAGTTTTGTTTAGATCTTTGATTTATTTTATCAGCATTTTGTAATTTTCAGCATGCAAGTCCTGTACGTGTTTTGTTAGAATTATACCTAATCATTTAATTATTTTTTGAGCGATTGTAAATGGTATTGTATTTGAATTTTGGTGTCCATGTGTTCATTACTATTATATAGAAATTCAGTAGATTTCTATGTATTTATCTTGTATACTGAAACTTTGCTGAGCTCATTTATTTGTCCTAAGAGTTCTTTGGTAGATTCCTTGGGATTTTCTACATAGACAATCGTGTCTACAAATAGGGACAGTTTTATTTCCTCCTTTCCTATCTGTCTGCCTTTTATTTCCGTTTTTGCCTTATTTCACTGGCTAGAATTTCCAGCACCATGATGAATAAGAGTGGTTAAGGGCAGATATCCTTGCCTTGTTCCTGACCTTAGGAGGAAAACATCTAGTTTCTCACCATTAAGTATGATGTCAGCCATAGGGTTTTTGTAGATTTCTTTATCAAGTTGAGGAAGTCCCCCTATATTCTTATTTTTTCTGAGATTTTTTTTCATGAATGGGTGTTGGATTTTGTCAAATTCTTTTTCTGCATCTATTGATATGATCATGTGATTTTTCTTCTTTAACTTGTTTGTACGGAGGATTACATTGCTTGATTTTCAAATACTGAGTTAGCATTGCATTCCTGGAATAAATTCTGCTTGTTCACACTGTATGATTCTTTCTGTATATTATTGAATTCTATTTGCTAACATTTTTTAGAATTTTTGCATCTATAGTAATAAGAATATTGGCCTATAATTTTCTCTTTTTGTACTATATATAGTTTTTGTATTAGGGCAATATGATTTGGGCAATGCCCCTTTCTCTTTTTTCTGGAAGACATTCTGTAGAATTGGTGTTAATTCTTCCTTGTGTTTGGTAGAATAGTCTAGTGAAACCATCTGGACCTGCAGATTTCCTTTTTTTTAAATTGAAGTCTTCTAATTGCCAATGAAGTTTCCTTATAGTAATAGGGTTATTCAAATGATCTACTTCATATTGGATGAATGGTGTTAATTTTTGTTTTTGGAGGAATTGGTTCATTTCACCTAAATTACCAAATTTGTGTGTAGAATGGTTCATAATATTTCCTTGTTATCCTTTTGATGTCTGTAGGGTATGTAATCTAATACGTGTCTTCTCTTTTTTTGTCAGTCTTATTAGAGGTTTGCCAATTTTTTTGATCTTTCTAAAAAACCAGCTCTTTGTTTCATTGATTTTTTTTCTATTGTTTTTCTGTTTTCATTTCATTGCTTTCTGCTCTTATCTTTATTATTTCTTTCCTTCTACTTGCTTTGGATTTATTTTGTCCTTCTTTTGCTAGGTCCTTGAGGTGGGAACTTGGGTTACTGATTTCAGACTTTTCCTTTTCCATTATTATATGCAATTAGTGCTAAAAATTTCCCTCTCAGCACTGCTTTAGCTGTGTCCCACAGATTTTGATATGTTGTGTTTCATTTTCATTCATTTCAACATATATATATATATATTTACAACAATCCTTTCTTTATTTTTTAAAAATATTTATTATTTATTTGGCTGCGCTGGGTTTTAGTCATGGCATGCATGATCTTTGATCTTCACTGTGGCATGCAGGATCTTTAGTTGCAGCATGCAGGATCTTTTAGTTGCAGCACGCAGGATCTTTATTTGTGGCATGTGGGATCTAGTTCCCTGACCAGAGATCGAACCCAGGCCCCCTGCACTGGGAGCACGGAGTCTTAACCACTGGGCCACAAGGGAAGTCCCTCAACATCAATATATTTTAAAATTTCCCTTGAAACTTCCCCTCTGATCCATGAATTGTTTAGAAGTATGTAGCTTAGTTTCCAAGTGTTTGCAGATTTTCTTGTTATTGTTCTATTACTTATTTCTAGTTTGATTCCACTGCAGTTGGATAACATACTCTGTGATTTCAGTTCTTTTAAATTTGTTAAGGTTTGTTTCATGGCCTGGGATAGGGCCTATCTTGATATATGTTCCATGGGTATATGAAGAAATTGTGCATCCTGCTGTTGGGTGGAATGTTCTATGGATGTTGATTAGATCCGATTGGTTGACAGTGTTGTTGAGTTCTTCTATATCCTTGCTGATTTTCTGTCTAGTTGTTCTATCAATCACTGAGAGAGGGGTGTTGAAATTTCCAACTATAATTGTAGATTTGTCTATTTCTGCTTTTAGTTTAATAAGTTTTTGCTTCACATGTTTTGCAGCTCTATTGTTTGGTGCATCCACATTTAGGAATTCTGTATCTTGATGGATTGACCCTTTTATCATTATATAATATCCTCTGTTTCAGTTAAATCTTTTGGATCTGAAATCTATTTTATATTTCACTCTGTCTATATATGTATTATTATTATTTATTTATATATTGGTATATATTTAATATATAATATGTAAATAATAAAATTGTCTATTATATATAATGTGTATATTGCTAATGTATATTAGCATAAATATTTTCTTTATATATATTCTATATTAATATAGCCACTCTTGCTTTCTTTTGATTAATGTTTGTATGATATAACTTTTTCCATCCTTCTACTTTCAACCTAATTATGTTATTATAGCTAACATGAGCTTCTTGTAAATAGCATATAGTTGGGTCATGTTTCTTAACTCACTCTGACAGTTTCCCTGTCTTTTTAAATTGAGATATAATTGACATACAGCACTGTATAAATTTAAGGTGTACAGTATAATGATTTGACTTACATACATCATGAAATGATTACCAAAATAAGTTTAGTGAACATCCATTGTTTCATATAGATACAAAATAAAAGAGAAAAAAACTTTTTTCCTTGTGATGAGAACTCTGGAATTTACTCTCTTAACAACTTACATATGTAACACACAGCAGTGCTAATTATATTTATCATGTTATATGTTGCATCCCTAGTACTTATTTATCATGTAACTGGAAGTTTGTACTCCTTGACCACCTTCATCCAATTCTCCTTCCCTCCACCTCCTGCCTCTGGTAACCACAAATTTGATCTCTTTTTCTATGAGTTTGTTGTTTGTTTTTAAGGTATAGCTAACTTGCAACACAATGTTAGTTCCTGGTGCGCAACATAGTGACTCGATATTTCTGTATATTACAAAATAATCACCGTGATAAGTTTAGTTACAATCTGTCACCATACAAAGGTCTCTGTTTTTTAATTGGTATATTTATACCATTTAACTTTAATGTAATTATTGCTATTTTGGAATTAATTCTGCAATTTTATTTTTTGTTTTCTTTCTTTTTTATTTCTTCTGATTTCTTATTTCCTGCCTTCTTGTGGGTTACTTGAACATTTTTAGAATTCCATCTTAATTTATGTATGGCTATTTTGGGTGTATCTCTTTGTGTAGCTTTTTTAGTCATTGTTCTAGGTATTATATTATGTACATATAACTTATTACAGACTATTGGTGTCTTCATTTTACCAGTTCAAGTGAAGTATAGAGACTTTATCTCCCTTTATGTCCTTTTACACTTCCCCATTTACACTATATTTGTCTTAGGTATTTACATATATTTAAAACTACATCACACAGGGTAATAATTTTGCTCCCACCCTCCAACATAATTTAGAAGACTCCAAAGGAGAAGTAAATTCTATTTATCCATAGTTTTCCTTACCATATTCTTTCTGACGTTCTGAGATTTCTTTAAAAAAAATCATTCCTATTCATTTAGAGAACTTCCTTAAGCCATTCTTTAGGGAAGGGCAGCTGGGGACAAATTCTCTTAGTGTCTGTCCTTCATCTGAGAATGTCTTGATTTCCTCTTCATTCCTGGAGGATATTTTTGTTGGATACAGGATTCAGGTTGACAGTTGTTTTTTTTTTCTTTCAGCCTATGAAATACATCATGCAACTTCCTTCAGCCTGCATGGCTTCAGATGAGAAATCTACTGTCGTTCAAATTGTGTTTCCTTATAGGTAAGGTGTTGTTTCGCTTGCTGCTTTTAAGAACTTTGTGTTTGTTGTTAGTTTTCAGAAGTTTGACTATGATGTGTCCTGGTGTGAAATTCTTTAGAGTTCATTCTGTTTGGAGTTCACTTCTTGAATCTGTAGGTTTATATCTTTTGCCAAATTTGAGAAGTTTTCAGCCATTATCTCTTCAAGTACTTTTTCAGCCTTATCCTCTTTTTCCTCTCCTGGGATTCTCATGACATGAATGTCATAGCTTTTGTTATAGTCCTAGGAAGCTCTGTTAATTTTTTTTCCATTTATTTTCTCTCTCGTTCAATTTGGGTAATTTTCATTGTTCTATCTTCGAGTTCACTGATATTTTTTCCTCTGTCTCCTTCATTCTGCTGTATAGTGCATTCAGTTCCAAATATTCCATTTGGTTCTTTTTTTTAAAATTTATTTTGGCTGAGTTGGGTCTTCGTTGCTGCG
Organism: Phocoena phocoena; assembly: GCF_963924675.1. Classification (NCBI taxonomy): domain Eukaryota; kingdom Metazoa; phylum Chordata; class Mammalia; order Artiodactyla; family Phocoenidae; genus Phocoena; species Phocoena phocoena. The sequence continues at coordinate 99,585,960 of NC_089240.1, read as the reverse complement.
TGCGGGCTTTTTCTAGTTGTGGTGAGTGGGAGCTACTCTTTGTTGCGGTGCGCGGGCTTCTCATTGCGGTGGCTTCTCTTGTGGCAGAGCACGGGCTCTAGGCACATGGGCTTCAGTAGCTGTGGCACATGGGCTCAGTGGTTGTGGCACATGGGCCCTAGAGCACAGACTCAGTAGTTGTGGTGCATGGGCTTAGTTGCTCCGCGGCATGTGGGATCTTCCTGGACCAGGGCTCGAACCCGTGTCCCCTGCATTGGCAGGCAGATTCTCAACCACTGCACCACCAGGTAAGCCCTTCCATTTGGTTCTTTTTTATTCTTCTATTTCTTTGCTAAGGTTTTCTTTTTTTTTTCATTTGTTTCAAGTATGTTTATATTTGCTTATAGAATCATTTTTATAATAGCTGCTTTAAACTTTTTGTTACATAATTCTAATATTTCTGTCATCTTGTTATTGGCATCTATTGATTCTGTTTTTAATTCAGCTTGACAGCTTTCTGGTTCTTGGTATGTGGAGAGATTATTTATTTATTTATTGAAACCTAGACATTGTTGGTATTATGTTATGAGACTATCTTATTTAAACTTCCTCTTTTAGATGGCTTTCTCTGACACCACTCTGGCAAGGGAAGAGGGGCACTGCTTTTTTACTGCCAGGTGGGTTGTAGGAGTCTAGGTTCCCCACTTGGCCTCTGTTGACAATCATGGGAGGGGAGTTTGCTCCTTGCTAGTGCTAGGTGGGTGTGGGAATTCTGGCTCCCCACTCATACCTCATTAGCTGCTCACCACATGGTCTCCAATGACACCGTGGTAGGGGTAATGAGTGGCTTCATTACCGCTGGGCAGTGGTGAAAGTCCTGTCCTTCTGCCAAGCCTCTTGACACTACCCCAGCAAGGAGGAGGAGACATGTTTTGTTATTGCCAGGCTCCCCCTATGGTCTCTACTTATACCTTTTGAGGGCTTTCTCTCATGATCACCTACCAGAAATGAAAGTCCTGCCACCCTACTCAGCCTTCTCTGGTACCACCCTGGAGAGAGTATTGTGAAGCTTTGTTACAGCCTGGCGAGAGGGTAGAAGTCTAGGCTTGCCACTTGCCCTTTGCCAATGGGGGTGGGGATAGGGCCAGTTTTTTCTATGATGTTTGGCTGCTGCAGGTAGTTATTGTTTAAAAGTTTTTCTGTCTTACTAGCCTGCTCCTTTCCTGGTCCTTTAGATAGAGAGAGCAGTCTTTTCTTAGGGCTTTTTTGTGTTTGCACCCATTGTAGTTTTTGGGATGCTAATTTATTCAGATTTAAACATTTTTTTTCTTTTACTGTTACTCTTGAATTTTTAACATGCATCTTGACTAAACAAAATCTCTTTACTAATAAAATGAACATTTCTACCCTCTTCCAAATTGAAACAAGAACTTTAGAATGCTTTAACTCCACTGAAACCCCATACCCCCGCAGTTGTACTTGTCCAGTATCATACCTCCACCTTATCCAAATTATATATTGTTATTATTGTTTCATACAGCCAATGCTTGTTTGGCTTTGACCACATATTTTCTAATTTCCTAACAAGTAACTTCTTCTTTAATATCAAACCTTTCTTTTGGGTTCAGTTTTCTTCTTTCTTAAGTTTATTCATTAGAAATTTCCTTTAGTGAAGGTCTTTTGGTAAAACTTGTAATTTTCATTTGTCTGAAAATGTTTTTATTTTGCTCTTTTAAAAAAATATTTATTTGTTTATTTGGTTGCACTGGGTGGTAGTTGCGGCAGGCAGGCTCCCCAGTTGCGGCATGTGAACTCCCAGTTGCAGCATGCATGCGGGATCCAGCTCCCCCACCAGGGAATGAACCCAGGCCCCCTGCATCAGGAGCATGGATCCCTAACCACTGCACCACCAGGGAAGTCCCTGCTCTTATTGTTGATAGATAGTTTTGCTGGTTACACAATTCCAAGTTGACAATGATTTTCTCTCAACACTTTGAAGATATTATTTATTTTCTTCTGGCTTTTGAGATGCCTGCTGTCAGTTTGTTATTCTTTTATAATAATCTATCTTTTCTCTCTGGCCGCTTTAAGATTTTTTTTGTTTTTGATACTTGACAGCAATATGTTTACATTTATGCGAGATAATAGAAAATATATATTGGTCTCTGTCCCAGTTCCTGGCACAGAACTCCTAAAACCCTTGCAATTTTCTAAGTGATAAAAACACTAGGAGCACCTCTTCCTCTGTCTATCTTCGACCCCATCCCTGGCACAGGGCTTATAAAACCCTTGTAAATTCCTAAGTGACAAGAGCAATGAAGAACGTCTTTTGTTCTACTGAGGTGATTCTGGGTGGGCTCTTGGATGGGGGCTGGTCACCAGAAAGACCAAGCCATGATTAAAATCTTGGGATTTTCAGCTCCCCCCACATTCTCCAGAGAGGGGAGAGGGCCTGGAAATGAAGTTAATCATGGATCATGCCCATAATATTTATGGAGGCCTTCATAAAATCCCAATAGTAGGGGGTTCGGGGAACTTCCAGGTTGGTGAACACATCCATACAGGGAGGATGACACATTCCAATTCCACAGGGACAGAAACTCCTGCACTTGGGACCCTCCCAGACCTTGCCCTATGTATCTCTTTATCTGGCTGTTCATCTGTAGCCTTTATATTCTTTAATAAACTGGTAAATGTAAGTAAGTGTTTTCCTAAGTTCTGTGAATTGTTATAGCAAATTAATCAAGCCTGAGGAGGGAGGGTCATGGGAACCTCTGATTTTAGCTAAATTTTTAGGACGGAAGTTGTGGGTAACATGGAGACTCACTACTTATAATTGGCATCTGAAGTGTGGTGGGAGCAGTCTTGTGGGACTGAGCCCTTAACCTATGGGACCTGACACTATCTCCAGGTGGATAGTGTTAGATTCAAATTAAATTATAGGACACCCAGTTGGTTTTACAGAGAATTGCTTAGTGTGGGGAAAAACCTCCACATATTTGGTGACTGGAGGTGTCAGAAGTGAAGTGTTCTTTGTGAGTAGGGAGGGTGTCTGTGTAAAGGAAAGGAGAAGCAGGAGGGAAGAACTGCGTTTTTTCCCACATGAGAGGTAGACTGAACTGAGGTTTTTATCCCTAGATAGGAAGGAAAAATCTTGAATTTTTCCTTTACAATTTGGAATTTCTTTTTTAAAAAATCCTGTTTATGGTTTATGGTTTCAGAATTTGAGGATTATTAACTTTCATAAATTATGAAAATTTGTCTGCTAATATCTCTTTGAATGTTGGTTACCTACGAGTGCAAAAACACCCAGGGCTGTTGAAGCATTAACATCTGATTACTGTTCTGCTATCAACTTTGTTTTTGACCTCTGGAGATTTACTCTTTTCTCTTGCAGGATGAGTTTTGTTACACATCAAAAAGATTAAAGATAAACCTACAGAATTTCTAGTTATTTTGTAGCAGGAGATTTTTAAAAGAGAGCTAGTTCATATTCCTGGAAATGGAAGTTCACAAAGATCTTTCTATCCCTTTATTTGTCTCTAAAACTATATGTCTGACTTTACTGTAGGTAACATTTAAGAGTTAAACTTAAGGTAACGTTGAGAGTTACAGTTGAAGGCTACTGAGAATATTGAGCTTGAGGCCACTGGCATGCATGGTCCCATGGAGCTGAGCTGTAGGGTTGAGGGCTTGAGAGAGGTGGTAAGGAGTAAGGTGAGCAGAGTTTGCCTTCTCTTAAGTTTTTTGATTTCTGTTGGTTTTTTTTCTGACCTTTGCTAGCTGTGTAAGTGTTGGGCACATTTTTAAAAGGTCTTTTAGCCTCAATTTCATCATCTTCCATTGAGAATAATAGGTCCAATTTTATAGGCCTGTTGTAGAATTAAGTGAGATGCCATGTATAAAATGTTTGGTTCAGTGCGTGGCACAAAAAAGGTGTTCAACTCCCTTTCTCTTCAGTAGCATCACTTTGTTTTTCCCATCTCCATTTGCCAACCAGCACTTAGGCAAAATGGGACTAGGACTGGGTGGAAGAGGAGATACTAGGTAGTGTTTGGCAAAGTAGCAGTGGAGGAAGGATAACCAGGAGAAGAGGAAAGCCCTAGTGATATGGGAAAGAAAATGGAAATGTTGACTTCCACCCCGGTGGGGCAGCCATTCTTACATAATCTGGGGACATAGAATCAAAGAGCACCTCCCTCTGCATCACCTGCAATAGATTTGTCATTCTTCTGTTTATAAACAATACTTCAATCTCATGCAATTGTAGCTTATCCATGATTCTTAGAAAACAGGCATTAAAGGGAAAAAGGAGAGGATGGGAAAGATGAGAGTATAGACTTACATCACAACTGAGAGAAAATAGGATATAATTCCTATTACTTAGAATAAATGGAGTGTAGATTTTGATGACATAAAAATGCTTTCTGGAATTTCATTAATTGGAAAAATATGTTTTCAAAGGAATAACTTGTCATCTGCAAATGACTGGCTTTTAGTTTAGATCAAAAGGCACTAACCTAAGTAACAGGCAAAATAAATGAAAACAAAATATACGTCTATTTAGCATGGTATGTACTGTAGTTTTAAGGTATAATACTAAGGATTCAAAGCAGAGTTTCAATCTCAATTCTTAATTTATGAGTTTTTAGATGATAGAGTTAGATTTTATGGTAATTTATATAGGCTTGCTTCATGGTTTAATTTTAACCATGTATTACTGATCCTAATTCAAATGTCAGAGTCTTAGATTAAGAACCCAAAGAGGATTTAAATTATGTGCTTCTGCTGTTTTTCACTTGCCTGATTTACCAATTGCAGTAAAGCATGAATTTTAGCCTTGCTATTCTCTGGAAGACCATGACTAATGCTAGAAGTAATAGTAATTGTTACCACCCCTAAATCAAGAGAAACAGCATAAAGGCAGTAACTGTTTGGGGATGTGGACAGGAAATTTATTTCTTTTGGAGTGAGTGTGAAAAATAGGTAATTTGCATATAGTTTAGGGGAAAAGATATAGGAATGGTTTTGTGATAATCAGTCAATTGTTATTCAAGGGAGACTTTGAGAAAAGAGAGATTATTTTGGAAACTGACAGGGTGAGGTGGGGAGCTGTGTGTAAATTCGGAGGAGGTCAGGATACAGCTCATTTGGCTAGTTTATATCTTTTTAGTACCTCACTCAAAAAAGTCAGGATCACTGTTTTAGAATCTATATTTTCTATTATGACTTCTTAACTGTAAAACAATAATCTGAACTATCAGTATTAACATATTTAGTTAGAGTTGTAATCTATTGAGTATAGTATAGAATGAGGATTGTTATTCTTAGCTGTGTGAGAACTTTTAATACTTTATTATGCAAAAGAGAGTTGAATCTTAAGAGCACTGGACTAATGTGCTGCGAGTAAGTGTACCTCCAGGCCTTTCCCGCCATACCCCTCAGTCAAGCCTCAGGAAAAAAATCTTTCCCATTTCTCTTCCTAGCCCTTCTCTTAGCAATGCACTCTGTCACTTACCCTAAAGGCATCAAAGCTGCAATATTAGTGGGGGGGAGGGTGGAATTCCTTTGCAATCTAATTAAAAGCCATTTATGGATACATAGACTCCTGACAGAGTCCAGCCTAAGTGGGTAGGTGTCTCTCATTCATCGGTGATTGATTTAGAGAAACTCTGAAATCAAGAAATTCATTTAGTAAGATACAAACAGCAACCTCATTTTTTAAAAAACCAAGTTGCTGCTATTATATCTACTCCCCCCATCTATCGTCAACAGAAATGCCAAATTCCTTTCCCAGTAGTGGTTGAGTTCAGGCTCTGAAATTAGTCTGACTTCATATCAGGTTCTACTATTATTGGTTATACCATCTTTGTCAAATTACTTAGCTCCTCTGTGCCTCAGTTTCTTCTATAAAATGTGAATAACAATGCTTTGTACCTTAGGGTTGTCGTCAGCCTTAAATGTGATAATAAATGTCAAACACTTATCACAGTATCTGGAATATAGTGAATATCTGTAAAAGTTAGCTATTATTGCTCTATCCTGGAATGATAAATGACAGCAAAGAGTTAATATCTATGATCTGCATTTTGTCAATCTCAACAAATATTATTTTGATAAAATAACATAGGAGAGCAGTACCACCTTTCTAATGATTAGGTTGGGAGTAGTATAGTCATAATTTAAGTTACTTATCATTTTGGTTTGCTTTTTTTTTTTTTCCGGTACGCGGGCCTCTCACTGTTGTGGCCTCTCCCGTTGCGGAGCACAGGCTCCGGACGCACAGGCTCAGCGGCCATGGCTCACGGGCCCAGCCGCTCCGCGCCATGTGGGATCTTCCCGGACCGGGGCACGAACCCATGTCCCCGGCATCGGCAGGTGGACTCTCAACCACTGCGCCACCAGGGAAGCCCAAGTTGCTTATCATTTTGTGGACATTAACCAGCTGCCATTCAACTGCATATATCTAAACAGACCTACTTTGTGCATTGTTCTTCTCCTATCGAAACAATTCCTTTAACGAGCCATATAGACTTTATCTGATGAAGAGAGGTCTGAAAAGGGGATGGTACAGCTAAAACAGGAAAACACTAGTAATGGTTCACAACTGAGCTTTCATAGTGGAACAATATGTGAGGCAATATTAGCTAAGTAATCCTATTACCAGAATCTCTGACTTTCTACTATGTTTTTACTTTTAGTCATTCTATTCTGTGACATTTCGAGTTAAACATGTTATCTATTATTTTAGTGTTAATCACATTTTCCTCTAAAATATAATTGAAAATTCTGTAACATTTGTAAGTTGTAATTGTTTTCTTAAATAACCAGAGAACAAAATTTTTTTCAGGGCAGTGTGGCTCCCAATTTGCTAGGGCAAGTGAATGAAAAAATGAATTCCTTGTTTATTGCTTCACAGTAAACTTTTCAGAAACTTAGCAATTGTGTTCAGTTAGCGTTACCTATGTAAACATTCAATGCCATAGTGTGTGATTATAGGGGAAACCAGAAAATATGTTCTTCTTCCAACACTTAGACTATAGCTTGTGTGTTGTAGCTAGAAAAGTAAGGGGTTGTTACAGAGAGTGCTTCTTCGGAAATTCCCTGTGGTGTGCGTTTAGCTTCCTTCTCCCCAGGGCTAGAGACGTCTGTCCTTTTGCCAGCTGCTCTGTTCAGTTGTCTGGGCTATTTTGGGTGGCAGTGGGTTGATTCCATTGGGGAAACGGCTGTATATCTCTGCTTTTTAAAATGTTCTGTTCAATTGCATTATGAAAACATTGGGGGCTAGAAATCCTAGTCTTTCTGAAACAGTTTTTGTTTGAATTCTGGGGAATTGACCAGGTTGTAAACTTTAGAAACCTGCAGAACGTAGTAAAGAAACCAATTATTTATTAATTTTAAATACCTTCTGTGCAAGTGGTTTCAGAGCAGCTTAGCAAACGAGAGAATGCTATGGAAAATTTGCAGAAAACATTGGGCTCTTCAGTTATCCTTATGGTCAAGGGGAAATTAGGGGGTGTGAGTAGAATGATAGTACAATCAGTTGGATTGGTAGCTCATTACCCAAAGAGATCGATTAATGTGATCCTGGAGGGATCCCTAGTCTCATCATCAGGGCTCTACTTAAGCCCTATCATGTGTTAAACATTTTCATCGACAACCTGAATGGAAACAGAAAGCATGCTTGCCAGATTTAAGTACGTCATAAAGATGAATGCAGTGGATCCAGAATCATGATACAAAAAGAGCTTGGTCGACTGGGTTAAAATGATGAAATTTGACAGGAATACATTGACAGGTCTATACTTAGGAATGGTGATGTATTATTAATTGACAGAATAGTTGTTCATACTTATATGTTATCGGTTTCTTTACTACCTATATAACTTTGGGCAAGTTACTTAACCCTGTTTTAGTCTCAGTTTCCTCATCTGTAAATATATGCTCATGGTAAAAAAACAAACAAACAAACAATCCAGTAGTGCAAAGAGAAATACAATGAAAAGGAAGTCCTCCAGACCTCCAGACCTCCAGTTCCCCAGCCCCTTTCTCCAGATATTAAAAAAAATTCTTCCAGAAATAGCGTGTGTATATGTGTATAAAACTTCCTTTTTTAAAAATGCATAATATGTACAGTATTTTCTCCCATGATTTTTCTCACTTAATTTATCTTGTAGGTAGCTCCATGTCAGCACATATATAACTACATAACTTTCTCCCTGTGATTTGCTTTATTTATCTAGCATACAGATTAAAAGCATAGATTCTGAAGCCACACTACCTGGGTTCAATTCCCAGCTCTAATACTTACTGGCTGTGTGACCTCGGGCAAGTTACATAACCTCTCTGTGCCTGCAGGAGACACAGTGCCTAGGACCTATTATACTTTTAGGAGTCTATGAAAATGTTTTAAGTTTAATTTCATTTAAAATCAGAAGAAGAATAAATATAAAACTAATGAATATAAAATGATGAATCCAGGCTGGATTTCATTTGTCTATATACCAAAGCGGTTGTAAAATATAATTGGCAACATTTTCTTATGGTGGAAGTGTCCCACAACAACCAAAGTGCTCAGGGCCCACGGAAGTCATAATGTGATCCTGTGTGCCTGGGTTTCATCATTTGCTGAAATACAGATAAAAATAGTGCCTACTGCATAGGGTTGTTATGAAAAACACCTAAGTTAATATTTGGAAAGCCGATAGTGTTTAGCACATACTGATTTCTACATGTTCACTAAAAAATAGGTAAATTATGGACATGGTAAAAAAAAAACTCAAGGGATATTTTAAAAAGTATGATGAAAAGTAAATCTCTTTCTAATCACTGATCCCCAGTCCCTCAGTTTGCTTCCTCAGAAATAGCCACTTTTACCATTTTTCATGTATCCTATAGAGATTACTTGTATAATCATATAGATATTTTATTTATTTAAACTGTCCCCTATTTGATGGACATTCGGTTGTTTCCAACCGTTGCTATTGCAATCAGTGCTGCAATAAGTATCCCTGTACATATGTCATTTTGCAAATGTGGGAGTATAACAGGATAAATTCTCTGAAATAAAATTGCTGTCAATTACTTTAAATTTTGATAGATATTGCTAAATTGATCTCTATGCTGATTGTACCAATTTACACTCCCATCAGAAATGTAGAATGCATATTTTCCTGTACCTGAATCAAAAATAATGTTATCAAACTTTTGGGTCTTTGATAATTTAATAGGAGAAAATGTTATCTCATTGTAAGTGTGCATCTCTTTAATTATGAGTGAACTTCAGTAATTCTGACATTCTAAAAACTATTTCTTTTTTTTTTTTGGTTAACTCTTAGTCCATATCCTTTGCCTATTTTTCTATTGTTTTTTTTCCTTTTTGAGTTGTAGGAGCTCTTTATCAAGGAAACTAGGGCTGGGTCTGTGATATGAATTGCCAATAATTGTCCAGCTTGTCTTTTGACTTTGGTTATAGTGTTTTATCCATGCAGACCTTTTAAATTTTTATGTATTCAAGTTTGTCCATATTTTCTTTATGGCTTCTGGATTTTATGCCTTGTTTGGAAAGGCTTTTCTCTGCTTTGAGATTATTTTTTTTTTAAACTCCCACATTATTTATTTGGTTGCCCTGGGTCTTAGTTGCGGCACGCAGGATCTTCGTTGTTGCGTGTGAGATCTTTGTTGCGGCATGCGGAATCTTTTTTTTTTTTTTTTAGTTACTGCACGTGAGACCTTTCAGTTGCAGCATGCAGGCTCTTAGTTGCGGCATGCAGAATCTAGTTCCCTGACCAGGGATGGAACCCAGGCCCCCTGCACTGGGAGCGTGGAGTCTTAACCACTGGACCACCAGGCAAGTCCCACTCCTACGTTATTTTTTTATAACTTAAAAAAATGTTTAAATCTTTGATCCATTTAGAATTATTTTGAGGTAAGAAGTGTTTTTCCCTGCAGAAAATTTTAATTTTTAAATACAGTAAAATATATCAAAAATTTCCTATGGCTTTTGTATTTTGTGTCTTGTTTAAATGGACCTTTCTTAACCCAAGGTCATAAATGTATCTGACTAATTTTTTTTCTGATATGTTTTTGTTTCTTAAAAACGAATTCCATCTGCAGTTTAATTTGGTACAAGGAATGTGGTAGGGATCTAGAGTATGTCTAGCCAGTTGTTGCTACACCATTTGTTAAATACAGCCATTTCCTCTACTGATTTGAAATGTGTGTTTTATTCCTAAAGTCCTGTATATATTTGGCTCTACTTCTGGACTGTATTCTGTTTTATTGCTATGTCTGTCTGTTTATGCATCAGTATCAAACTGTTTTAAATACCATAATGTTAAGCAAATATATATTTATCCCTAGTTTATTAAGAGTATTTTAAATCAGCAATGGATGTTGAATTTTGTCAAATACGTTTTCAGCATCTATGAAAATGATCATATTATTTTTCTCCCTTGATCTGTTAATATAGTGAATTATATTGATGGAATTACTAACATTAAAAAAATTCCTAGAAATAAACCCACTTGGTCACTGGTGTGTTATTCTTTCAATGGGCTAATTTTATTTTTTTCTATTTTGTATAGTATTTTTGCATTGATATTCATAAGTGAGATTGAGCTCAAGCTTTCTTTGAAATTCAAAGAAGATAATTTGGATTCTTTTCTGTGCTATTAAACAGGTGAAATAACATTGGAGTTATTCAGTACTTGAAGATTTGGTAGAATTTATCTGAAATTTCTGGGCTTCATAAAACATGGGGGTAGTCTTTGACAACATTTTCATTTTCTTTCATAGTTATTGGTTTGTTTTCATCCTCTTCGAAGAGTTAATTTTGGTGATTCAGATTTTCCTAGGAAATAGGCCATTGACCCAAGTTTTCAAATTTATCTGTAGAGAGTTGAGTAAACTATTGTACAATAATTCTTTTTACTTCAACTGTCTATGGTTACTTCTGTATTTTCAATTTTGTGATTTTCCTCTTTATTTGTATAAAATGAGTTTTTAAAAATGGCTTTCATGACATAATTTATATTACAATTCACCCATTTAAAGTGTACGCTTCAGTAGGTTTAGTATGTTCACAGAGATCTACACCCAGCACCACAATCCATTTTAGGACATATTCTACACTCTCAGAGGAAACCCTATGGCCATTAGTGGTTATTTCTAATTTCACTCCAAGACCCTCAGGCCTAGGCAACCACTAATCTCTTTCTGTCTGTATAGGTTTTCCTAATCTGGACATTTTGTATAAATGGAATCATATAGTATGTGGTCTTTTGTGATTGACTTCTTTGACTTAGCATGTTTTCAAGGGTCATCCTTGTTGTTATAAAGTAAATTTTAAAATGTAGATCTGTAGTGGTTTTTACAGTTTCCTTGTTTACCATCTGTATTAATCTGCTGGGGCTGCCATAATAAAATACAACTGATTGGGTGATATTTTATTTTATTTTTTATTTTTTTATTTTTATTTTGTTTGCAGCACGCGGGCCTCTCGATGTTGTGGCCTCTCCCGTTGCGGAGCACAGGGCTCCAGACGTGCAGGCTCAGCGGCCATGGCTCACGGGCCCAGCCGCTCCGCGGCATGTGGGATCTTCCCGGACCGGGGCACGAACCCGTGTCCCCTGCATCGGCAGGCAGACTCTCAACCATTGCGCCAGCAGGGAAGCCCTGGGTGATACTTTAAACAACAGAAATTTATTTTCTCACAAATCTGGAAGATCAAGAATTCCAAGATCAAGTGTCATCAGGATGGGTTTCTTCTGAGCATCTCTTCTTGGCTTGTACATAACACCTTCTCGCTGCATCTTAATATGGTCACTGTTCTGTGTCTATGTCCTAATCTCTTCTTATAAAGACACCAGCTATAAAGATTATGGCCCACCCTAATGACCTCATTTTAACTTAATTAGCTCTTTAAAGGACCTATCTCAAAATACAGTCACATTCTGAATTATTGGGGATTAGGGCTTCAAAATATGAATTTTGTCAGTATACAATTTAGTCCATAATACCATCTTAAAGAAAAAAGTCAAGCCTGTATAGCCTGGTCTGTTTCTACATCTATTTTTAATCAATTTGACCTAAGTCAGTCAAAATGCTCAGTTTGTGTGTGTGTGTATTTGTATGTACAAAATCTGTCTCTTAAAAAATAATTTTAGGGCTTCCCTGGTGGCGCAGTGGTTGAGAGTCCGCCTGCTGATGCAGGGGACACGGGTTCGTGCCCCGGTCCGGGAAGATCCCACATGCCGCGGAGCGGCTGGGCCCGTGAGCCATGGCCGCTGAGCCTGCGCGTCCGGAGCCTGTGCTCCGCAACGGGAGAGGCCACAATAGTGAGAGGTCCGCATACTACAAAAAAAAAAAAAAAAAAAATTTAAAATCATTTTTTCTGATTATAAAATTAATACATGTACATTATACAAGATTCAAATGCTACAGAAAGGCATAAACCGGAAAGTGAAAGACTTCTTTAGCCTCCACTATCAATAGTTTACAGCTTATTCCTCTAGTTTCTTTTCCTGACATACTGATACCAAGTATGAAAATGGATTGTATTTAACATGGCATTTTTTACAATTTTTATTGGAGTATGGTTGCTTTACAACGTTGTGTTAGTTTCAGGTGTACAGCAAAGTGAATCAGTTATACATATACATATATACACTGTTCTTTAGATTCTTTTCCCGTGTGGGTCATTACAGAGTATTGAGCAGAGTTTCCTGTGCTATACAGTAGGTCCTTATTTGTTACCTATTTTATATATAGCAGGGTGCAACATAGCATTTTACAGCATACTTTTTTCACTTAGTATAGCATGCACATCTTCCCATGGTGGTACTGATGAATCTGTCATTAAAAAAAAAAAAATATATATATATATATATATATGTGTGTGTTGCATTTTGTTGTGTGCATATACATGATTTATTTAAATACCTCCCTATTGATGAACATTTGGATTGTTATCAACTTTTAGCTATTGCAAAAAACCATGAACAATACTGCAATGAATATCCTTGTGCATTAATCTTTGTACACTTATGGGATTCTGCAGAATAATTTTCTAGAAGCTGAAAAACTATATTTAAAGATTATGAATGTTTTTTCATAGCACTTTTTCACTTAGAGGCATTTACTATAGGAGGTGAAGGATGTTGGTAGAGACTACTTTTCCTCCCGGTGAATCAAAAAGGTGTTTAGAGGTCCATGGGGGACCCTCTTCTGTCCTATCTTTTTGAGGGGCCCATTTTGGGTAATTTCCATATCCATTTTTGGGAAATGCTGATATAAAATTATGTTTTAAACTTTGGCCATTAGGCTTAAACATTTTTTAATGAGAAGTGTACTACCCATGTTGGAAGAACCTATGTATTTAACATTGCATTGTTTGATGTAAATTCTTCTTTTTTTCCTTTTGGTCTTCCCTTCTAACAACTAGCATATGACTCATTTCCATCTCAGCCATAGGATTCTGAATTATGATTATGGTAATTCTCCTTTTCCATTAAAGACAATGAACCCACTCCCGCGTACATTTTTTAAAACATGTTCACAGTGATGTTGCCACATAATGCTGAAAGAGTATAATTATTCTCTATCTCTGTTATGTATGATATATTTCTGTTCAAAATATGTTCACATAGCACAAAGTTTACATCTCAGAACTATGATTTCTGTTTAAAATTAGCCTTCACACACAATATGCATGTAATCATATATTCATTCATGATCTATGCTAAGATTTTTATATTTGCAAACATACAGTATTTACATTAAATATAAACATACTTGCAACCCAATGTACAATAAATGATACCTGCCACTGGCATAAGACACAGGCAAGAGGACTGTTCCAGTCTCTCATTACATTTTCTTTTCCTGTTACCATGCCAGCAACCTAACAGTTTTGTTGTCACTGTAAACTGCCTAGATTACCCTTCTACTGCAAATCAACCAAGCCAGCATTGTCCAATTACAGCCTAAGAATGACCTAATCTTCCAGACCAGCTGCCACAGGATGGCAAAGGCATATCTTTAATCAAAATTATAACATCTGGGCTTCCGTGGTGGCGCAGTGGTTGAGAGTCCGCCTGCCGATGCAGGGGACGCGGGTTCGTGCCCCAGTCCGGGAAGATCCCACATGGCGCGGAGCGGCTGGGCCCGTGAGCCATGGCCGCTGAGCCTGCGCGTCCGGAGCCTGTGCTCTGCAACGGGAGAGGCCACAACAGTGAGAGGCCCGCGTACCGCAAAAAAAAAAAAAATTATAACATCTTATTCTTTCGTTTTTACCCATTGCAGTAATGGAAATGCTGAGCAAGGATACAAGAAAATATGTACATTTTGCATTGATTTGTTCATCGATTCTCCCAGCCTTTGGCATAGTGTAGCATAACCCTAAATTCAGAGGCGGCTTGCTTGAAAACAGCATTTTCTGCTATATTCTTTTTCTTTTAACTGTTGTTGCATTGAGTTTTCCTAGTGAAGACTAAAGTTGTGTTCAGATTCCCTTACTTTTTTATTGTCCCTACTTTTAAAAAATATTTTTACTGCTTACAGTAGTAATACATGCTCATTGTAAAACAAAACAAAATAAACAATTGCAATATATAACAGTGGAAGTAGGTTGCAATCCTCTCCTCTAGAGACACTCTGAAGAGTTAGGTGTATATTTTCTGCATGTTTCTTCCAACATATATGTTATTTTAATTATTCATATAAATATATACATATACATGGTTTTTAAAATGATTTTTAAAAATTGAAGTACAGTTGATTTACAATGTTGTGTTAGTTGTACTGCAAAATGATCCAGATATGTGTGTGTGTGTGTGTGTGTGTGTATACATACATACATATATATATATATATATATATATATATATATATATATATATATAGTGGGTTGGCCAAAAGCTTTGTTCAGTTTTTTCTGTAAGATGGCTTTAGTAGCTCTTATCTTTAACTTCATTTGAAACAATTTTGTTAGATTGTATTCTGACAGCTCTCATATCAGCATGCATTTAAAAAAAAACATCAAAATTGGTGAATTTTTATACAGCCATCTTAATATTGAAGATGGAAGAAAAAAGCAACATTTTCGGCAGATTATGCTTTATTATTTCAAGAAAGGTAAAAACGCAACTGAAACACACGCACAAAAAAAGATTTGTGCAGTGTATGGAGAAGGTGCTGTGACTGATCAAACGTGTCAAGTGGTTTGCAAAGTTTCGCGCTGGAGATTGCTCGCTGGACGATGTTTCACGGTCAAGTAGACCAGTTGCAGTTGATAGTGATCAAATCGAGACATTTATTGAGAACAATCAACGTTATACCACGTGGTAGATAGCCGACATAGTCAAAATATCCAAATCAAGCGTTGAAAATCATTTCCACCAGCTTGGTTATGTTAACCGCTTTGATGTTTGGGTTCCACATAAATTAAGTGAAAAAAAACTTCTTGACCGTATTTCTGCATGTGATTCTTTACTGAAACGTAATGAAAACGTTCTGCTTTTAAAACAAATTGTGACAGGCGATGAAGAGTGGACACTGTACAATACTGTGGAACGGAAGAGATCATGGGGCAAGTGAAATGAACCACCACCAACCACACCAAAGGCCAGTCTTCATCCAAAGAAGTTAATGTGTATATGGTGGGATTGGAAGGGAGTCCTCTATTATGAGCTCCTTCTGGAAAACCAAACGATTAATTCCAACAAGTGCTGCTCCCAATTAGACCAAATGAAAGCAGCACTCAACTAAACTGTCCAGAATTAGTCAACAGAAAATGCATAGTCTTCTATCAGGATAACGCAAGACTGCATGTTTCTTTGATGACCAGGCAAAAACTGTTACGGCTTGGCTGGGAAGTTCTGATTCATCCGTCATATTCACCAGACATTGCACCTTCGGATTTCCATTTATTTATGTATTTACAAAATTGTCTTAATGGAAAAACTTTAAATTCCCTGGAATACTGTAAAAGACACCTGGAACAGTTTTTTGCTCAAAAAGATAAAAAGTTTTGAGAAGATGGAATTATGAAATTGCCTGAAAAATGGCAGAAGTTAGTGGAACAAAAGGGTGAATACATTGTTTAATAAAGTTCTTGGTGAAAACGAAAAATGTGTCCTTCATTTTTACTTAAAAACCTAAGACACTTTTTGGCCAACCCAATATATATACATATATATATATATATACACACACATATATACATATATATTTATATATATATAAATATATATGTATATATATGTGTGTGTGTATATATATATTCTTTTTCAGATCCTTTTCCATTATAGGTTACTACAAGGTACTGAATATAGTTCTCTGTGCTATACAGAAAGGTCCTTGTTGTTTATCTATTTTATATATAGTTGTGTGTATATGTTAAACCCAAACTCCTAATTTATCTCTCCCCTCCCCTTTGGTAACCATAAGTTCGTTTCCTATATACATGATTTTTTTATGCCTTGCTCTTCTTTCTTGTTAAACCTATTTTATTTTGCCTGGGTATTACCTTTAATTTTCAAAAATAAAATCTTCTGGGAGATATTTTCCATTCAAAATAGAATCCCAAGTGGTTTAACTTTTCTTTTTTAGCATCTTTATTGGAGTATAATTGCTCAACAATGGTGTGTTAGTTTCTGCTGTATCACAAAGTGAATCAGCTATACATATACCTATATCCCCATATCCCCTCTCTCTTGCGTCTCCCTCCCACCCTCCCTATCCCACCCCTCTAGGTGGTCACAGAGCACCGAGCTGATCTCCTATTTTACATTTGGTAGTGTGCTATCTATTTTACATTTGGTAGTGTATATATGTCCATGCCACTCTCTCACTTCGTCCCAACTTACCCTTCCGCCTCCCCGTGTCCTCAAGTCCATTCTCTACATCTGCGTCTTGATTCCTGTCCTTCCCCTAGGTTCTTCAGAACCTTTTTTTTTAGATTCCATATATATGTGTTAGCATACAGTATTTGTTTTTCTCTTTCGGACTTACTTCACTCTGTATGACAGACTCTAGGTCCATCCACCTCACTACAAATAACTCAATTTCATTTCTTTTTATCGCTGAGTAATACCCTATTGTATATATGTGCCACATCGTCTTTATCCATTCATCTGTCGATGGACACTTAGGTTGCTTCCATGTCCTGGCTGTTGTAAATAGTGCTGCAGTGAACATTGTGGTACATGACGCTTTTTGAATTAGGGCTTTCTCTGGGTATATGCCCAGTAGTGGGATTGCTGGGTCGTATGGTAGTTCTATTTTTAGTTTTTTAAGGAACCTCCGTACTTTTCTCCATAGTGGCTGTATCAATTTACATTCCCACCAACAGTGCAAGAGGGTTCCCGTTTCTCCACACCCTCTCCAGTATTTATTGTTTGTAGATTTTTTGATGATGGCCATTCTGACTGGTGTGAGGTGATACCTCATTGTAGTTTTGATTTGCATTTCTCCAGTGATTAGTGATGTTGAGCATCCTTTCATGTGTTTGTTGGCAATCTGTATATCTTCTTCAGAGAAATGTCTATTTAGGTCTTCTGCCCATTTTTGGATCACGTTGTTTGTTTCTTTAATATTGAGGTGCATGAGCTGTTTGTATAATTTGGAGATTAATCCTTTGTCTGTTGATTCGTTTGCAAATATCTTCTCCCATTCTGAGGGTTGTCTTTTCGTCTCGTTTATGGTTTCCTTTGCTGTGCAAGAGCTTTTAAGTTTCATTAGGTCCCATTTGTTTATTTTTGTTTTTACTTCCATTTCTCTAGGAGGTGGGTCAAAAAGGATCTTACTGTGATTTACGTCATAGAGTGTTCTGCTTATGTTTTCCTCTAAGAGTTTTATAGTGTCTGGCCTTACATTTAGGTCTTTAATCCATTTTGAGTTTATTTTTGTGTATGGTGTTAGGGAGTGTTCTAATTTCATTACTTTACATGTAGGTGTCCAGTTTTCCCAGTACCACTTATTGAAGAAGCTGTCTTTTCTCCATTGTATTTCTTGCCTCTTTTATCAAAGATAAGGTGACCATATATGCGAGGGTTTATCTCTAGGCTGTGTATCCTGTTCCATTGATCTATATTTCTGTTTTTGTTCCAGAAAATATGGTGTATCACATTGATTGATTTGCGTATATTGAAGAATCCTTGCATCCCTGGGATAAATCCCACTTGATCATGGTGTATGATCCTTTTAATGTGCTGTTGGATTCTGTTTGCTAATATTTTGTTGAGGATTTTTGCATCTATGTTCATCAGTGATATTGGCCTGTAGTTTTCTTTTTTTGTGACATCTTTGTCTGGTTTTGGTATCAGGGTGATGCTGGCCTCGTAGAATGAGTCTGGGATTGTTCCTTCCTCTGCAATTGTTTGGAAGAATTTGAGAAGGATGGGTGTTGGCTCTTCTCTGTATGTTTGATAGAATTTACCTGTGAAGCCATCTGGTTCTGGACTTTTGTTTGTTGGAAGATTTTTAATCACAGTTTCAATTTTATTACTTGTGATTGGTCTGTTCTTGTTTTCTATTTCTTCCTGGTTCAGTCTGGGAAGGTTATACCTTTCTAAGAATTTGTCCATTTCTTCCAGGTTGTCCATTTTATTGGCACAGAGTTGCTTGTAGTAGTCTCTTAGGATGCTTTGTATTTCTGCGGTGTCTGTTTTAACTTCTCCTTTTTCATTTCTAATTTTATTGATTTGAGTCCTCTCCCTCTTTTTCTTGATGAGTCTGGCTAATGGTTTATCAATTTTGCTTATCTTCTCAAAGAACCAGCTTTTGTTTTTTTTGATCTTTGCTATTGTTTCCTTCATTTCTTTTTCATTTATTTCTGATCTGATCTTTATGATTTCTTTCCTTCTGCTAACTTTGGGTTTTGTTTGTTCTTCTTTCTCTAGTTTGTTTAGGTGTAAGGTTAGATTGTTTATTTGAGATTTTTCTTGTTTCTTGAGGTAGGCTTGTATTGCTATAAACTTCCCTCTTAGAACTGCTTTTGCTGCATCCCATAGGTTTTGGATTGTCGTGTTTTCTTTGTAATTTGTCTCTAGGTATTTTTTGATTTCCTCTTTGATTTCTTCAGTGATCCCTTGGTTATTTAGTAACATATTTTTTAGCCTCAATGTGTTTGTGTTTTTAACCCTGTAATTGATTTCTAATCTCATAGCGTTGTTGTCAGAAAAGATGCTTGTTATGATATCAGTTTTATTAAATTTACCAAGGTTTAATTTGTGACCAAAGATGTGATCTATCCTGGAGAATGTTCCATGTGCCCTTGAGAAGAAAATGTAATCTGCTGTTTTTGGATGGAATGTCCTATAAATATCAATTAAATCTATCTAGTCTACTGTGCCATTTAAAGCTTCTGTTTCCTTATTAATTTTGTGTTTGGATGATCTGTTCATTGTTGTAAGTGAGGTGTTACAATCCCCCACTATTATTGTGTTACTGTTGATTTCCTCTTTTATAGCTGTTAGCAGTTGCCTTATGTATTGAGGTGCTCCTATGTTGGGTGAATATATGTTTATAATTGTTATATCTTCTTCTTGGATTGATCCCTTGACCATTATGTAGTGTCCTTCCTTGTCTCTTGTAACATTCTTTATTTTAAAGTCTATTTTATCTGATATGAATATTGCTACTCCAGCTTTCTTTTGATTTCCGTTTGCATGGAATATCTTTTTCCATCCCCTCAGTTTCAGTCTGTATGTGTCCCTAGGTCTGAAGTGGGTCTCTTGTAGACACCATATATATGGGTCTTGTTTCTGTATCCATTCAGCAAGCCTGTGTCTTTTGGTTGGAGCATTTAATCCATTCACGTTTAAGGTGATTATCGATATGTATGTTCCTATTACCATTTTCTTAATTGTTTTGGGTTTGTTTTTGTAGGTCCTTTTCTTCTCTTGTGTTTCCCACTTAGAGAAGTTCCTTTAGCATTTGTTGTAGAGCTGGTTTGGTGGTGCTGAATTCTTTTAGCTTTTGCTTGTCTGTAAAGCTTTTGATTTCTCCATCGAATCTGAATGAGATCCTTGCTGGTTAGAGTAATCTTGGTTGTAGGTTCTTCCCTTTCATCACTTTAAATATGTCATGCCACCCCCTTCTGGCTTGTAGAGTTTCTGCTGAGAAATCAGCTGTTAACCTTATGGGAGTTCCCTTGTATGTTATTTGTCATTTTTCCCTTGCTGCTTTCAGTAATTTTTCTTTGTCTTTAATTTTTGCCAGTTTGATTACTATGTGTCTCGACACGTTTCTCCTTGGGTTTATCCTGTATGGGACTCTCTGTGCTTCATGCACTTGGGTGGCTATTTCCATTCCCATGTTAGGGAAGTTTTCTACTATTATCTCTTCAAATAGTTTCTCGGGTCCTTTCTCTCTCTCTTCTCCTTCTGGGATCCCTATCATGAGAATGTTGTTGCGTTTAATGTTGTCCCCGAGGTCTCTTAGGCTGTCTTCATTCCTTTTCATTCTTTTTTCTTTATTCTGTTCTGCAGCAGTGAATTCCACCATTGTGTCCTCCAGGTCACTTATCTGTTCTTCTGCCTCAGTTATTCTGCTGTTGATTCCTTCTAGTGTATTTTTTATTTCGGTTGTTGTATTTTTCATCTCTGTTTGTTTGTTCTTTAATTGTTCTAGGTCTTTGTTAAACATTTCTTGAATCTTCTTGATCTTTGCCTCCATTCTTTTCCTGAGGTCCTAGATCATCTTCACTATCATTATTCTGAATTCTTTTTCTGGAAGGTTGCCTATCTGCAGTTCATTTAGTTATTTTTCTGTGTTTTTATCTTATTCCTTCATCTGGTACATAGCCCTCTGCCTTTTCATCTTGTCTGTCTTGCTGTGAATGTGGTTTTTGTTCCACAGGCTGCACAATTGTAGTTCTTCTTGATTCTGCTGTCTGCCCTCTGGTGGAGTAGGTTATCTAAGATTCTTGTGCAAGTTTCCTGATGGGAGGGACTGGTGTTTAGTAGAGCTGGCTGTTGCTCTAGTGCAGAGCTCCATAAATCTTTAATCTGCTTGTCTGCTGATGGGTGGGGCTGGGTTCCCTCTCTGTGGGTTGTTTGGCCTGAGGCAACCCAACACTGGAGCCTACCCGGGCTCTTTGGTGGGGCTAATGGCGGACTCTGGGAGGGCTCACACCAGGGAGTACTTCCCAGAACTTCTGCTGCCAGTGTCCTTGTCCTCACCGTGAGACACAAACACCCCCTTCCTCCACAGGAGACCCCCCAACACCAGCAGGTAGGTCTGGTTCAGTCTCCTATGGGGTCACTGCTCCTTCCCTGGGTGTTGATGAGCACACTACTTTGTGTGTGCCCTCCAAGAGTGGAGTCTTTGTTTACCCACAGTCCTGTCAAAGTCCTGTATGAAATCACACTAGCCTTCAAAGTCTGATTCTCTAGGAATTCCTCCTCTCGTTGCCAGACCCCCAGTTTGGGAAGCCTGACGTGGGCCTCAGAACCTTCACTCCAGTGTGTGGACTTCTGTGGTATAAGTGTTCTCTAGTTTGTGAGTCACCCACCCAGCAGTTATGGGATTTGATTTTATTGTGATTGCGCCCCTCCACCATCTCATTGTGGCTTCTCCTTTGTCTTTGGATGTGGGGTATCTTTTTTGGTGAGTTCCAGTGTCTTCCTGTCGATGACTGTTCAGTAGTTAGTTGTGATTCCAGTGCTCTCGCAAGAGGGAGTGAGAGCATGTCCTTCTACTCTGCCATCTTGAACCAATCTCCTGTCCCTTGTATCATTGCTTGTCATCTATTTTATTTATATATAAGCACATAAGCTTTATATAATTGAATATATTGTTGCTATTATTATTTTGAACAAACTGTTATCTGTTAGATCAATTAAGAATAAGAAAAGTAAACGTTTTTATTTCACTTTCACTTATTCCTTCTTCAGTGCTCTTCTTTTCTTTATGTAGATCTAAGTTCTGACCTATCTTATTTTACTTATCTCTGAAGAACTTCTTTTAACATTTCTTGCAAGGCAGGTCTACTGGCAAAAAATTCCCTCCATATCTGTTTGTCTGAGTAAGTCTTTATTTCTCCTTTACTTTTGAAGGATAAGTTCACAGAGTACAAAATTTTAGGTTGGTGTTTTTGTTTCTCCCAATACTATACATATTTAACTGAACTCTTCTTGCTTGCGTGGTTTCTGTGAAGTTGGATATAATTCCTATCTTTGTCCCTCTGTAGATAAGGATTTTTTTCCCCCTCTTGGCTTATTTCAAGATTTTTTTCTTTATCTTTGATTTTCTGCAATTTGAATATGATAGGCCTAGGTGTAGTTTTTTGGTATTTATCCTAGTTGGTGTTTCAGAGGTTCCTGGATATGTAGTGTGGTGTCTGACATTAATTTGGGGAAATTCTCAGTCATTATTATTGCTTCAAATATTTCTTCTGTTCCTTTCTCTCTTTCTTCTTCTGATAGTCCCATTACACATATATTATGCCTTTTGTAGTTGTCTGACAGTTATTGGATATTCTGTTCTTTTTTTTAGCCTTTTTTCCCTTTGCTTTTCAGTTTTAGAAGTTTTTGTTGAGATATCCTCAAATTCAGAGATTCTTTCTTCATCCTTGTCCAATATAATAATGAGTCCATAAAAAAAGCATTCTTCATTTGTGTTACAATGTTTTTGATCTCTAGAATTTCCTTTTGATTCTTTCTTAAAATTTTCATCTCTTTGCTTATGTTATTTACCTGTTCTTGAATGTTGTCTACTTTTTCCATTAGGGCTCTTACCATATTAATCATAGTTGTTTTAAATTCCTGATCTATTAATTCCAACATCCTTGCCATATCTGAGTCTGGTTCTGATGCTTGCTCTGCCTCTTCAAACTGTGTTTTTTGCCATTTAGTATGCCTTGTAATTTTTTTGCTGAAAGCTGGACATGATGTTTTAGGTAAAAGGATCTCTAATTAATAGACTTTTAGTGGTGTGGTGGTAAGGTGTAGGAGGAGGGGAAGTGTTTTTTGGAACTATGATTAGGTCTCAGGCTTTTAGTGAGCCTATGTTCTGGGCTGTGAACTTCACAAGTGCTTCTCAGTTTTGTTCTCCCTTAAGTGGTACAGGATGTCTAGAGTAGGCTGAGGTTGGGTTTTTCCCTTCCCCTGGTTTGGTTAGACTCTTATTACCAAAGACTCCAATAGGTTTTGTGATGGCAAAGTAGTTTATTTTGAAGGCAGACCTTGTTAAGAAGAATAGAATTATCTGGTATATTTCAAAATGGTTACTTTCCTCCTCCTGCTGGAGGCATGAGAAGATTTTTCTCTGATATTCACGGAGAGAACCTGCTAGAGCTTCTGGAAGTAAAACTCACAAAGTGTGGGGCCTCCCCTATGCCTGGGCCCCTCTGGAGTTTTTAACTCTTAGACTAGCCTCCAGCAATTTGTCAGTTATAGTACAGGTTTTCATACCCTGGTAATGGTTCCCATGGAGGTTTCTGCTTATGGGTTCCTGCTCCAGTAAGTTGTGATTTTCTGTATTTGCCTGTTAGTCTCTCTAATTCTGGGGCAGCAGTTTGGCTGCCTGTGACCTCATTTCTCTGATGGATCTAAAGAGTCGTTGATGTTTTGGTTTAGTCAGCATTTTACTTATTAGGAGGGAGTGATGCCTTCCAAGCTCCTTATGTGCCTGACTGGAAGTGTCTCTACCCATTTTTAAATTGAGTTATTTGTCTTTTGATTATTGAGTTGGAAGAGTTATCCATATATTCTGGCTTTAAGTTCTAGTTTATTTTTTATTTTGTGGTTGTTTTAGCCCTGTAAATTTGTTTCTTTATTTTTGGGTGGTCAAATTGATCAGTCTTTTATGTTATGACTTCGTGTTTTGTGCCATGTTTAGAAAGAAGTTTCCCACTCAAAAATATGAAAAATATTCACCCACATTTTCTTCTAATACACATATGATTTCATTGTTTTTAACACTTAAATCCTGCCCGATCTTGCTGAGCTAAAGATATAAATGATTCCAATACCAAGAACATCTTTAGGAAAAGTGTGTAGAATTGTTATAATTAGGCAGTAATTTGTCTGTTTTGTTTGTCTGGAAGCAGGCTGCCCTTTGGGAAAATTGTGAAGCTAGTGTGTGGCCTCCTCTCCTGCCGTTAGATGCCCTTTGGTCCAATCACCCAGTGCTCTTATGCCGTCATCTAGCTTTCTTAAGAGCTCTGCACAGTTGAAAACTCTCTCCCATATCTGTGTCAAGTATTCATTGTCACCCAGCTGCCTATCATGTTCAAAAAAAGCTAATTTCTATTGATAAAAGCTAGTGTATTGCTCCTCTAAGAGGTATTTGCTTTTTGCTTCCTAGAAATGCAGTGCCTTAAACCAGAGTAAAGAATCTCTGAAGAGTCTTGGAGGTTGGTCTCCAGGGAGAATTTTTTTACATTGAGTGACCTTTCTGGTGACCCTGAAATACTCCATGTCAAGTGGTCACCTACTCTCTAGGATGGCCCAATCTGAAAGATTTTGCTCCTAATGAGGGACTGATGTTGAAGTCATACTCATCCTCCTCCCAGTGACAAATCTTTCATCCTCCCTTAATGGAATGTCAATGACCTTGGTTTGTTCCTCTAATAGAGGATATTGATGCTCTCGAAGGTTTTGGTGTTTTCAATGGTGTGTCATGTTATTCTTCAAATGGCAGCCATCCACTTCCATCCCCGAAATCTAATGAGACTCCATACTTCTTATGACACTTATTTTGTATTGTAGTCGAAAATGGGAGAAGGGACTATGTCTTGTCCCCCTCAACTTCCTTCCAGCACTAAGCATAGTCTGGCCCCTCAATACATTTTTAATTGATGAAAAATAAAGGTCAAATAATTATTAAGAAACCACTGATCTCACTTTGTCCATGCTGACATCACCTATTCTTTTGACTTCATTTTAGTCATCCCAAAATGAAAGTCAAAGTCCTGAGTTTCTTTTATACAAGTATGGACACAAGCAACATGAAAAAGAAAGTTGCTTACCATGAGACACAGATATATGGTTTATCCACCACTCATATCACTTGTTATATCAGTTGGTTGACCTAAATATTTCAAGCATTAGAAACAGTGTCAACAACCTCAGATCAAAATACACCACTGACATCTTAGAGGCAGGATAAATTTATATGCAGCTAATCTTGAAGAAATCTCAGAAAACTGATAGGAAACAGGCACTGATAGGAAACAGGCTCAATGTTCAGAGATGTGTCTTCCCTTACATTTAAGAAGAATGAAGTTTAAAATAGTTAATAATATGCATTAGCATGGACAGAAAAATCATAGATTATGCTTTGGATTTTGATTTGCTCTTCAATTTTGTAATAATTTAATGGTTTTATGACCATCCAAGATTCAATTTGCATAACTCTTTATTTTAAATGGCATTTGATTACAAAATTATCTTGGATTGGGCACAGCCTTACTCTATTCTGCAGTGTAGTGATCAAGGGAAATGTGCTAGCTGATCTTATTTTTTTAAATTTGAAGTGAAATTATTTCTATCCATATCCAGTAGTTATTAAACTGAATCTCATACTAATTTGTTGTAGATAATGTAAAGTATCTCTGAGACTTTTAGATATCATGTATAGTATATACATCACAGCTGAAGTAAAAAAATATGTTCCATTGTCTCACAAGTACAAGACATTTTATTCTGGTGAATTATGGGTATTTCTTTCCTAATTCTAATCATCTTCTTAGTATTACTTAGTTTATTGAATTGGTTTTCCTGTAACTATTAAAATAAAAGCTTATAATCTTTGACAATGAGATTGTCTACCACTCTTTCTTTGCACCACTACATTTTATATTTTTATTACAGTTGCTTTGGTGGTAGGATTCAAATGAGAAGTCAGTTATATATAGGGACAAATGAGTACAATTTCTTTCCTTACTTGAGTAAGTAAAGCTAGAGTTGATCAGCCAAAGATCGTTACACACCGTTTTCATATTAGTTTTTGTCAGATCTAGAGGTATCGCTCATTAACACCCTCTTTCCAGGGCTACACCTGTAAAAGCTGTGTGAGCCTTTAAAGAGAGTTTTAAAAAAAAAATCTTGTAATTTGATTCTAAAGTGAAAGCCTAATGAAGGGCAATTTGCAAAACAAGGAATGGGCAATCTAGGAGATAGTCATCCTTTATTATTGGCACTGCCTTAGTAAATAACCCCAAATTTTAGTGCTCAAATCAAAGGGGATACTTCAGACACTTATGTTGAAGTGGCAAAGGACCACTCTTTAAAAATTTAAACCATCAAAAGAGTGTCCTGTAGTGATATCAGTTTCATTACTGGTTATTGTGATGTTCTGAAATTATTCCAAATACAGCCATCTGTCCTCCAATGTTGGCTGAGGGTTCCCCATTTAGATTTGATCTGACAAGGGATTAAGTGTGAAGGGTTGAGGCAGGTGTGGTTGACTGGGCTGGGCTGATTACCTCATTTCTGGATTCCTGAAACATACTTCTAATAGATTTCCATGCTTCCAGTTTTCCTTCTCAGTCCATTTTCACTACTACTACTCTCACTCTACCAGAATCTAAAACATGGCTTTTGTTTTCAGCCTCTTGCTTTCCTGCTTAGAAACTTCACAGACTCCCCACTTCCTACAAGTTTAAGTCCATAGTTCATAATCTGATATTCAACGTCCTTCTTAATCTTGCCTAAACTCCCATTTCATCCACTTGTTCTTGAGTGTCCACCATTGGGCCAGGACAGCTAGGTCAGAACATTGCTGGACCAGAGCTGAGTTTTAACTGGAAAGTTCCAAAACCATGACCTGGGATTCAACTATGTGTATCCAGTTCCAAAACATAATACAAAGAAAGACTATTTGAAGTCTCTGTATGGAAGACTTAAGAGAGATAGAATGGGGTGGAAGGTGTGTGTCAGCCTGGGAAGGGAAGTTCAGGAATTAGTAATTGAACTAAAAATATGATAGTAATTATTGGCAACACATTTTATGTAGTGCCTAGTACCTATTGGTAGGAATAGGTAGAGCATGTTAAAGGGGCCACACTGAGCAAGTCAGTATTCCTTGTCATCCTCATCTGTATCCCCCATGCCCTGTGCTGGGGAGTGTGCAGGATGTGTTCCTTTGGACTGTCGCTCTACTCTGGTCCAGATACTTCAGCTGACCTTAGTAGTGCCAGGAGGAGTTTAAGAGTTTTTTATGAACAATTGTGCTTTGGTTGATATATCCAGCTGTTTGGCAGGCATTTCCAAGATGAGTGTGGAGGGAGAGGTCTGGCTGGAGATGAATTTGGTAGTTACCAGCACATAGTAATAGTTGAAATCCAGGAAATGGATGATATCCTCCATGGAGAGTGTGTGGGGTAATTGGAGAAGGGAAGAACTCTGGGGAACACCAACACTTAAGGACTGGATAGAGGCTGAGAGAAAAAGAGGCCAGGAAAAGCAGTAGGAGAAGCGGCAAATAATGGTGGTGTGGTAACTAAATTGAGAAGGAGTTTCAGTAAGGAGGGAGGGGTCCACAGGACCAAATGCTGCAGAGAAACCAAGATAGATGGGGCTAGAATTATGTCTACCAGATATGGCCATCAGTGGTGGCCGCGGTGAAGGTATTTGGGTAGAGCGATGAGATCAGTCCACGTGGTGAGCAAGTAGACAGAGTAAATCTGGATTACTCATTTCAGGTATTTTGCTGAGAAGAAAAGGAAGTGGCTAGAAGCCTGTGCAAAGTAAAGAAGGATATTTAAAGGAAAGGAAAGCCCCAAGCAGGTGTATTGGTAGAGGGGAGGGATTGGAGGAGTGAGAGAGTTGAAGGTAAAAAAATCCAGGGTGGGTGGGCTGGAGGAGGTAGGAGGGATGGAAATAGGAGCACAGGGTGAGTCAGGAGGATGGGGGAGCTGGAGGGGTGGGTAATAGCCCTGAATAGGAGGAGCCACGTCCCTTCCTCTGACCAAAAGAGTGGATTAGAGTTACAGGAAAGTTTGCAAAGTGAAAGGAAATCGAGGCACATTTTCTATCAGCCATCTCTTACTCACCAGTTCAGATCCTCTGGGCCTTATTGTCTCAGGGGCCTTTGGCCATTGCTTTGTCTCAGCCCGTTCTCTCAATGGGCTCGGACAGACTGACAAGGTGCAAAGCCCACAGCTTCTCAGTGCTGGGCTCTGCCGTTTTCCGCAGACATTGAGGCTTGAGACAGCGTGGGACGGCCTGGGGCGCCCATGCACATCGTAGCCTGGAAATGCAGAGGAGTTAACACAGCCCAGGGCTGCAAACCTTTGACAAAGAAAACCTTCCTATTGACTCTCTCATTCCTTCATTTCCCTCTTTTTCCCTCCCTCCTGCTTCCCTGGGAGTGCACTCTAATAACATATTTAGGCTGAATCTTATGGTTTTTGTATGTCAAATGGCCGAATTTCAGCACTTTCATATGATTCAACCAAATAGCACATAAACCATTGCTCTGCCTTCTGGGGAACTCAGGCTAAGAAACACTTAATGGTCTTATCGCAGTAGGAGGTATAGTCACCTACTGAACATGAGCTATTATTAATAGCTATCATTTATTCAGCAACTGCTGGGTGTCAGGCACTGTTTTGCATACATAATCTTATTTAACATATAAAGCAGGTATTATTTTTCCCATTTTACTCATAAGGAAACTGAGGCAAAAAAAAGTTAAATAACTTACTCAAGACCATACAGCTAGTAAATGGTGGAACCAGATATCAAACCCGAGTCTATCTGGTTTACAAGCCTGCAATCTCTTTACAGCACTATGTTGTCTTGCCTAATATAAATGTGATAGGGAGTTAAAGGAAGACCGTTAAAAAGGATAGACTTGAATTAGTGAGGGCCCAGCTAGATTTAAAATTATGAGTTTATAGTGGCTCAGATTTATACCAGTGGTATAGTTTTCTCCAGCTGTGTTCAGCCATTTGGCTATAGGATCAGAGAAGTCTGGTAATTGAATTGATTCAGGAGTGGGTATGTTTTTTTTTCTTTAACATCTTTATTGGAGTATAATTGCTTTACGATGGTGTGTTAATTTCTGCTGTATAACAAAGTGGATCAGCTGTACCTATACATATATCCCCATATCCCCTCCCTCTTGCATCTCCCTCCCACCCTCCCTATCCCACCCCTCTAGGTGGTCACAAAACACAAGCTGATCTCCCCTTGCTATGCAGCTGCTTCCCCCTAGCTATCTATTTTACATTTGGTAGTGTATATGTGTCAATGCCACTCTCTCACTTCGTCCCAGCTTACCCTTCCCCCTCCCCGTGTCCTCAAGTCCATTCTCTATGTCAGCCTCTTTATTCCTGTCCTGCCCCTAGGTTCTTCAGAACCATTTTTTTCTTCTTTTTTTTAGATTCCATATATATGTGTTAGCATACGGCATTTGTTTTTCTCTTTCTGACTTACTTCACTCTGTATGACAGACTCTAGGTCCATAGTGGATATGGTTTTGATAGTCACAGTGTACAATGGAAAGAAAAGGGAGCAAGGGGATTGAGGATACAAGAGAGTACAGTGATTTACCATGGCATGCAGACTGGGTAGGGGAAAGTGACGCCAGGTGGAGGCAAACTAATAGGGAGAAAATGGAGGGGTTCTGAGGTCAAAGATCAGATTTATTGGGAGAGAAGAGTTGGAAAGTCTGTAGGATAACAGTTGTAGTGAGAGTGGGAAGTTGGTTTGAAGGTATTAAAGGTGTAATATTTCCCAAAGGAGTGGGTTGTCAAAATGCAATGGAGGTGAAAATCACTGGAACTGAGGAAGTCAAGTCACTGTGAAGCCATGGCAGTATATTGATCACCCTTATGGATTTGGAAATCATCCAGGATGACGATGGGACTAGAGGTGGACTGTGAACCAGATGCCAGAGTCCTCAATAAACGCGTTTGAACTAGGAGTTGGGTACGTGACAGGAGCAAGGAGAGGTAGGATGCTGTATATATAGTTAGTGTGACTTTCAAATAAGAAGGGATTTATCTTTTTTCACACAGTATGAAATATTAATAGTTTAGAGATTGGCAAACTACCCATGGGTCAAATCTGGTCTTGTTGCCTGTTTTCGTAAATAAAGTTTTATTGGAACACAACCATGCCCATTTGTTTGCATATTGTCGATGGCTGCTTTCAAGCTACAACAGTAGAGTCAGGTGGTTGCAAAAGAACCAGTATATCCGCACAAAGCCTAAAATATTTACTATCTGGTACTTAAAAAGAAAGTTTGGTGACCCTGGTTTAGAAAATGCGGTGGGGGAGTAAGGTGAATGGTGACATAGCTCTCCCTAACCCTCACCTCAGCCCAACATGTAGGCTGTGGAAGAAAATACAGCCTTGGGATGGCTTTATGGCATATGGTCTTGTAGGTAGAGAACTGCCTTTCAATTAGCAACAGATGGAGTGAGTATTCAGGGAAGAAGTGGACACATAGGAGTGGACTGTGTTTACCAAGGAATAAGAGTTCCAGACTGTGCAGTGGAAGTGTTGGAAGAGAGACAAGGAGTTAAGAAACTGGATAGAGAAGAGAGGAAGAGAGGATTGGCATTGAGAAAATTGTTGGATTGTTGCTCTCCAGCCAGAGTTTGCAATTTGGGTGGTGCCCAAGGATCACAGGCATAAAAAGGCAAGGAGGAATTTACCCAAGGTTCTCATTTGGGTCAGGCTGAGCTACTTCCAGATTGCCTCTAGTTTAGCAAGTAGTTCCAAATTCCAAAGGCAAGCTGCCCATGGCAGGGTGGCTTCCAGGGCAGCCCTAGGCCTCTCTAATTTCCTTGTTTTGGCAGTCTGAGCAAAATGTTATCTGGTAATTTTTGAATATAGAATACAATCCTGTTTTTCCGCTGTTGGAATATTCGTGGGTTTTACTTTCTGTCAGTGAAATTATAAAGACTGTAAATTTACTTTTTGGTCACATGTGCATGCTGGTAACTCTTGTTTGAAGGTAGTACATTATTTTAAAAATATATCTTAAAAAAATTTAAAAATATATCTAGAAGGTATCCCTGGGTCAGAGTCATCTCCTTCTTTCTTTCTGTCTTGAATAACATTCAGAACCATAAGTTCCAGCAGGGCTGGGACCATATTTGGCTTTTTCATTGTTGTGTCCTTAGAGCCTAGGAGTAGTAAAAGCTCAATAAATTTTTGTTAGATGAATAAGAAATGGTTTTTCCCTTAATGGAATATGACTTAGGTATTAATGCTGAAAGTACTGGAAAATACTATTTCAGATTTTCCATGAAAACTAGAGCTTGCTCAAACTGGGGTGGGGTGGGGGAACCTACAGATTTTACCAAATTTTGAAAAAGTACTACAGGAGACCATTTTTTTTTAAAGAAATAAATGCTTTAGGAAAAATTATGATTTGAGTTGTATTAACATTGGTGAATTTTTAGAAATATGTCATTTTTAAAGTGTTATTGAAGTATAGTTGATTTACAATGTTGTGTTAACTTCTGCTGTACAGCAAAGTGACTCAGTTATAGATATACATATTCTTTTTCATAATCTTTTCCATTATGGTTTATCACAGGATACTGAATATAGTTCCCTGTGCTCTCCTGCAGGACCTTGTTTTTTATAGAAATGTGTCATTTTCAACATGATTTTAAATAAATGATGTATGAGGGGCCTGGGGTTAAACAGGAGGAAGAGACAGCAGAACATAAATGGTAAAGGGACACAAAATCTAAGCTCTCAGTGTTTCAGTCCTTTTGGGCTGCTATAATAGAAAAACCGTAGACTGGGTGGCTTAAACAACAAACATTTATTTCTCACAGTTCTGGGGGTTGGAAAGTCCAAGATCGAGGTGCTGGCAGATTCAGTATCTGATGGGGGCCTGCTTCCTGGCCCATACATGACCAGCTTCTGGCTGTGTCCTCACATGGTGGAAGGGGCAAAGGTGCTCTTAAGGGTCTCTTTTATAAGTACACTAATCTGATTCATGCGGGCTCCACCCTCATGACCTAAGTACCTCCCAAATTCCCACTTCCTAATACCATCACATGGGAAATCAGGTTTCAACATGTGAATTTTAGAGGGATGCAAACATTCAGCATATAGCACTCCACTGCAATACTTATCCTCAAAATCACAAAGAGAATCATTGCCAAAGTAGGGAAGGAACATAGGAAGTAAGCCAAAGAGTTACAAATTTGGACAGCCATGAGAGGAATAGAAATTGAACAAGGGAGCTTGTCTTGCCTTCATCTATTTTGAGAAAGAATATGGATAAGACCATGGCTTCAAGTTGTTTATTTTGAGAGGGACCATATTGAATTTGAGCTTTAGAAAGAGGCAGTATGGCACGGTGGTTTAGAGTCTGGACTAGTGAGTCCTGGCTCTACCACTTATTAGCTGTGTGGGCTTGAGCAATTTCTGTAACTTCTAGGCCTAGGCCTCAGTTTCTTCATCTGGAAAATGGAGTTCATAATAGTACCTACCTTATAGAGTTGTGTGAGTATTAAATTATATATATATATATATATAGACCATAATCTGGTTCATAATAAGAACTCAACAATCATTAGTTATGATGATGATGTTTGGTATTAAGTAAAAAAATCCAGTTTTACTGGTTTAGGTGTAGCTTCTTACCAGTACCCAGTCCAATAACCAAGTGAAAGGTTTTGCTTAATTTTAACTTATCCTTGGCCATTTTGGCACTTTGGGCATATCACGGAAGAGGATTTACAGTTTTTTGGAGGAGGTGGTCTGTTCTTTGTTTTGTTTTGTTTTCTTGATGTCTAGTTTGCCCTTATCTTTCCCCTTGCCCTTTTTAATCCCCATCCTATATTCTTGACTTGACAAAGGATACTTTTTTTTTTTTGCGGTACGCGGGCCTCTCACTGTTGTGGCCTCTCCCGTTGCGGTGCTCCGAACGCGCAGGCCCAGCGGTCACGGCTCACGGGCGCAGCCGCTCCGCGGCACGTGGGATTCTCCCGGACCGGGGCACGAGCCCGTGTCCCACTGTATCGGCAGGCGGACTCTCAACCACTGCGCCACCAGGGAAGCCCCTGGTCTGTCTTTTTTAATCCTTTTTCCCCGTGAGTTTCTAGGACAATTCTAAAAATCGCGGCATTTTCTTTGGTGTACTTCAAAACAGTACCATAAGGTGGAGCTCTTCCCTTACTCTAGAATCACAAGTGGCTTGAACTTCAAGACTTGGATAGAGTAATGAAAGCAACTTAAAATTGTGGTTTTGCTACACTAAAAGTAGTCCTGTTTTTTAAAAGAATAAAGCAAAAAGTTTGAACTTTAAATATCTCACAATAGACAAATACTTGCTTCTCGAAAAATCAAAACATGTATTTGAAGATTCTAGATTCAAATCAGAGACATGAGAAATTCTAAAAAATCAGGCAATCTAAAATGAGTTGCATAATATAAAGCACTTTACATAATGAAGCCTAATATGTGTGTATGTGTGTGTGTGTGTTACACATCTTAATCTCCTAAAGACTGTTAAAGGGTCTCAAATTGATGTCTGAACGTGCTCGCTCTTGGGAGGACTGGGTAAATCCAGGTCAGTTGTCTGAAGTCATTTGCTTACATATTGCAGGTGTCTGCCCCAGGTGTCTAACATGGCTGTAGGCCTTCAGTGCTGATGAGAATGATGGACCCACCTATACACCTTGTGACCAGCACATAATGAGAGACAGAATGCCAAATATTCTCACTCTGTTCATGACCAAGGTTCTGGATCCTCATTCTGTGCCTAGTGGACCAAATCTAATTGCAGGGAGTATCAGAGGCTGGTACAACTTGGATGGGTGGGGTTCCTCGTGGCTTAATCAGGAAAGTCTTAGCTGAGTCTGAAGAGGGCATCACCTGGGTGGTGGGATCATGAATAATTTTGTGTGTGTGTGTGTATATATATATATATATATGTATATATATATATATTATATTCTGATGTGAATCAAAAATCTTTTACAACCATTCTCTATTGGCTGATCTTTTTAAAAAAATTCTTTACAATGAATAGATAGTATTTTTGTAATCAAAATAAAATAACCCAGTCTCAGTTTTGGAAGAACAAACAAACAAATAAGTGAAGTTGAAAACTAGATGAGATCCAAACCTCTGGTCTTGGAGGGGAGCCCAGAGTATCACCAAAACTAAAATATGGGCTAAACATGGGTGTTGACATTGGGGTACGGAGCCAAGAGTCCAGGTGCTGAGTGATGAGAACAAACATAAGTTGACTGGAGAACAATGTGGATGGTGGTGGTGGGTAATTCTGAACAAGTGCTTAGGGAGAAAGGAATCCACCCCTTCAGGGTGAGCAAGGCCAAGCCTCCCCAGGGTCATCTGGGTGCCTGACAATTTCTGTGGTATGCATGAGGCGAGAGGTAAGCTCCCTGACTTGCGTCCTGGTCCACAGCCCCTGAATTGTGCATGGGAGGCCAGTAGAGTTGGCCCTCCATATCTGCAGGTTCTGCATCCTAACTGCGTATTGAAAATGTTTGGGGGAAAAGTTCCAGAAAGTAAAACTTGAATTTACCGTGCACCGGCAAGTATTTACATAGCATTGACATTGTATTATACATCATAATTAACCTAGAGATGATTTAAAGTACACAGGAGGATGTATATAGGTTATATGCAAATACTGAGCCATTTTGTTTAAGGGACTTGAGCATCCATTAGGTGGTGGTGGGGTTGCTCTGGACCCAGTCTCCACACGTACTGAGGGACAACTGTACTCAGTTTCCTGGTCTGAGGTGTTGGGGTGGCTCAGGGCTGGGTCTTGTGGGCCAGATGCAGGCCCTTCCCTTTTCTTGGATTACTGGGCCATTCTTAACAGGTGACCCTCTAGAGTTATACATTTATCAGCAGCATTCCTGTCCTGGCATGCAATGATGTTACATTCATGATATACAACAGCTGGGAATGCTGCATAGTACCCCAGAGGGAATCTTTGGTTGGTGAAGAAGAATCACTTTGGTTAAAGGAGAACCTGAGAATATTCATCTGCCACCCCAACCCCAGACCAGCTGTGAGTCCTGTTAGTCAGTTTTGCCTTAAGTAAAGCTACTTGGTCCCATCACTGCATTTTTTTCTCACAGTACTTTTGCCCGAGGAATAAGGAAAATTGTGCCTCTTTCATATTCCCCAGGTGCATGATGGAAAGCACTGGAAAGCTGCCTAACTTGCTGGAGTTCCCCTTTGCTCTGTGTGTGTGTGTGAGTGTGTATGTGTGTGTGTGAGAGAGAGAGAGACAGAGGGAAAGAATGAGGGAAAAAACACAAAAGTCAAAGGAGCCAGCAAAACTGATACCTGGGGAACTTTCCTGGCGGTCCAGTGGTTAAGACTCTGCGCTTCCACAGCAGAGGGCACAGGTTTGATCCCTGGTTGGGGAACTAAGATCCCACATACGCTCAGCCAAAAAAAAAAATAAATTGATATCTGGACCAGAAAGCCAAGATTCAAAAAATTACTATGAATGGGGCACCATGATTTACGGGATTAGAGGCAGCTATCAAGTCTGGGGTGCAAATTTAGGAATCTAAAGTTAAAGAAAATTGGTGGAAAACAATTTAGATGACCAGGAATCTAAAGGACAGATACTAGCAACTGATATTTTATTTTTAACTATTTATTATTTACTTATTTAGGTTGCACGGGGTCTTAGTTGTAGCACGCGGGATCTTCGTTGCGGATACTGACTCTTAGTTGTGGCATGCATGCGGGATCTAGTTCCCCGACCAGGGATCGAAGCTGGGACTCCTGCATTGGGAGCGTGGAGTCTTACCCACTGGACCACCAGGGAAGTCCCACAACTGGTATTTTAAACGTCTGTCTTTGGTGTTAGGCATGTTTTGGTCAGCATACACACCTTTTTTACTTAGGTGGATCTTTATAGCTGTGTTGTATCAGCCAATTACTTGACTTATTTGTTTCCCTAACTCTACTAAAATTTTACAAGAAATAGAGTT
The DNA here is from genome assembly GCF_963924675.1 of Phocoena phocoena. NCBI lineage: Eukaryota > Metazoa > Chordata > Mammalia > Artiodactyla > Phocoenidae > Phocoena > Phocoena phocoena. The sequence goes on along the minus strand of NC_089240.1, from coordinate 99,550,067 downwards.
TCATCAGATAAAAGGATTGACAATGATGGTAGATCCATCATTTTGCCTTTCTCACCATTGAAAAGTGCCTCTGTGTATCCATTGGAAAAGAAAGATATTAAGGCCCCAACTTGTTTTTCTGTTTAGATGAGAAATGTCATGTCTTTGTGTAATTGGCTTTATTTTGAAACTCAAATTTTTTTCAGGCCAACTTTGTTTCTCTGACCCAGTTTTTCCCTCTCTTCTGTCACTTGGCTTATTTAAAATATGAAAGTGGGAATCAGGCACTTGAGGCCTCATGAGGACCGTGTCACTGATTTGGTATGTGATCTTGGCCAATATGCTTAACAGATGAGGCACAGAAAGGTTAAATGGGGTTCGAAGGACTGTAAATACTGACCTGCCTCATTAAGATATTGTTTAGGTCCAGTACATTTTTTTTTTTTTACCAAAAACCAAAGCAAAGCAATTTAAAGCAAAGCACAAAATAAACCCATTATTTTTACTCCCTGTCCCTTTCTTACTCCCTGTTACCCTCCCTTCCCATATCTGCTGATCAAGTCCAGAGTTGAGATGGTCCCTTTTCAAGATGTCTCTCATCCTTCTTTGGGTTCTTAAACAGTCTAGCAGCATCTTTTTGCGTGTACTTTTGGGTGCTTGGTCTTTGCAAATGGGGAGCTCTATTTGGGAAAACATAAAAGTTTGTTTTGAATCATCTTATATGGCCCATGCAGATCAATACTGGGTATGTTGAAGAATCTAGGCCTAATCTCAGTTCCATCCATTGTTAACGGTGTGCACTCAAGCCCCTTTTGAGGGGTTACAGAAGGGAAGGCTGGGGTCACCAATCTGCTTGGGAGAAACAAGCTTGCTTGCTAGAAAGCCCGGAAGAGGACTTGGTACTTGAAGCCATCTGAGAAACCCTATGACCATAAACATCAATTTATTCCTGACCCTATCAATAAAATGAGTATTAAATTACTTGCCATATATATATCATGCATATTAGATTAAAAATTATAAGAACAGTAATGTATTTGAACTTCTTGGAAATATAATTTCAAGGCATAATCATAATAAAACAGGGTTACTGTATTATAATATCTATTTGAAGGTCTGGTGATATAGACGGTGATTCCTGCTAATGCAGTCTATAATAGTCAGGACTCCAAATGGCTCTTTTCTAGTTCTAATTTATATGCATAGCTATAACCAAATCTGCTAGTAGAACTATATTAGTGTCTTCTGAGTTGTACCAAATGGGGAAACTATTTTAAAGCTCTTCCTTAAAATACACAAATCTACACTAGAGTATATTGGTTCAGTTGCAAGTAAGAGAACAGTTCCTCTCCCAACCACGCAGACTAGAAAACTTGCCCTCCTTGACACCCTCTCCTTTCCTTTGCTGTCCTTCTCAATCTTATAGATTTAGATTTCATCTTCTGTGGTGAACCCTGCCAGTTATCTCCCCAAATCCGTTCTTCCTTTTTTTTTTTCTAAATAAGAGAAACTAGACTTTTAGCTGGGCACATTTTCATTCAGCTTTCCTTGTACGTGTCCATGTGACTAAGTTCTGGCTGATGAGATAAAAGTGGGTATATTATGCGATAATGTCAGGAAGTCTCCTTGAAAAGGTAGCGATCACACATTTCTTGTCTTCTTCCTCCAGCACATAGTCTGGAACAAGGATGTGATGGTTGGAATTCCAGCATTCATCTTTATACCCTAAAAATGGCAGAGTATACACCTAGGAGTCTGGATTCCTGAAGATTTCATGGTGCTGCCATACTAGTCCTGGCCTACCTAGTTGTGAAATTCTTATTTAAGCCACCCTTATTTTGTGGTGGTACCCACAGAAGAAATAGTTTTGAGGAGAAAGATAATAGGTTTGATTTGAAGCACTGGCAGGTCACTTGGGGAGGAATGTACAGAATCTGGGCTGTGGAGAGATGGTAGGGCTGAATTAAACCATGTAACTTTCTCTGCTTCTCTTCTTCTGCTATCTGGTGTTGTCATTAAAATCCAGAGGAAATAGAGTTAGTTTCACAGAGCTACTTTGGGAAATGTTGGCCTACAGTAGAAGGCCAGTAACCATCTAACTGGTTTTCCAGTCACTTCTAGTCCTTGCCTTTTGAAAGTATTTTATACATTGTTCCCAAGGTAACTTCTTGAAACCGTTTTGACCTATGCCTACTGACTAGGGTCTGATTTTCTTAGGGTGACACTCAAGGCCCTCCACAATCTAGACTGAATCTACTTTTCCAGTTTGTTTTTGTTGTGTCTTCCCATGCACCCCATGCTTTAGTCAGACTGATGTAGTCTCTCTGTCCTATTTATGCTCTGCAATTTTCTCTTTTATGCCTTTGCACACACTCAGGGTCATCTCTAGCCCATTTTGGTGTGAAGTAGAAAAAGATCTCTTTCTCAAGAGATACATTACTTCCATCTGTCAGAAAATCGTTGTAATATACTGAGTGGTAGAAAATGGCATTTTCCTGCTATCTACTAGAAAATTTTTATAATAAATGTACAAGTCACTCATCTTTGGAGTAACAAGAAAGTTATTAATAATGAACATTTTCAACTAATCGGAATGTCAACAATGTGGACAGTGCCCCCTTAGATATGGCACTTTTTTGTAGCATACAGACTGAAGAACTATGAGTGCGGCCCTCTTCATACTGTTCCCTCTACCTGAAATTCCACCCAACACCATCTTCATATGTCCAAGGGCTACTCGAATGCCACTGTCACAAAGTTTTTCCTGATTCTTCAAGGTGAAAATCAATCTCCTCTCACCCTGAAAACCCAGTATACTTTATCTGGACCTCTCTTGGGGTAGGTATCACTTTCTAATCATATTCTGTTTACGTTCGTGTCTCATCACTCTACTAGACTTAATGCTCTTCAGGGGCAGATGCATTTATGATTTACTTCTGTAGCTTCATAATACTTGGCAGAGTACCTTATCCTTGGGGTTACCATATGTCTCAGTTTGCCTAGGCCAATCTGGGTTGTGCGTATTGCTCTGACATAAGTATTAATAGTGACCCCTTTCACACTCAAAATGTCCCAGTTAGAATGATAAATTGTATAGTCACTCTACTTATGTAGTATTCATTCAGTGAGTAATTAATGGATGAATACATGAATAAATGATGGGGATTAAGGAGCCATCATACGTACGTGTAATTACATACATAGAGAACGTAATTGAATGTGTGCAACTGGTAAGTTCATCAAAAGAGAGAGAATACAGAAGTTGAGGGCTAAGGACCCGGCCTATGGGGAATGCTTACATTGAAGGGGTAGAGGAAAAGTGTCAGCCAAGGAGACAAATCAAAAGGAGTCAAAAAGATAGGAGAAAAATCGGGGTCACGTAACAGAAGCCAGGGAGAGAGTTTTAAGAGGGATGAAGTGGTCAGCATTGGTAAAAGCTGCGGCTAGGTCAAGCAAGGTGATTTCTAAGAAAAAGCCAGCAAATCTGCCAATTATTCGGTCATGCTGACTTTCAAGACAGCAGTTTCAACAAAGTGTAGTCGAGTGGTGGGGTGGAAGCTAGGTTGTGAGGAGTTAGTGGTGAGAAAGGAGTCAGTGAGCATTGACTACATTTGTGAGAAGTTTGACTTGTGAAAGGAAGGTGACAAATAGGATGGTAATCGGGGTCAAAGTCAGAGGAACCCTGAATGGGTTTATAGACCATGGGGAAGGAGCCATTAAAATAGCTAATGGAACAGTTTCTCTCCCGAGTGGAGAGGGGATGGGATCGAGTGTCCCAGTAGAGGACATAGCCTAGGCAAGAAAAAGAGAGACGTGGCTTTCTTTGAGACTCAAGCGTTGTGGTACAGGCAAAAGCACCATGCGTCATGCAGTTCGAAGAAAAGGGGAACGAGGGAGCCTACATGGCCAGTCTTTGCAGTGAAGTAGGAGGTGAGGTCATCTGTGAGAGGACAGACAGCTGGAGTAGGACTGAGGCCTTGAGAGCAGTGGAAACAGTTTGGATTTAGAACAACTGTTCTAAGAAATTCTCGAGGGAGTCAACAAGAGGCCTGCCAAGCTGCAGTGCAAGCCCAGCTGAGGTTCAACTTCCCACAGCGAGTGAGATAGTTATTTCCACAGAATCCAGAGAAAATGTATTTCTCAAGCTTATTATCAAAATAGTCTTTTTTTTCTTTCCACCAGGAAGAGAATAAAGGAAAACACACTGGCAATTTACAATGTGGCAGAGTTATGAGCATTTAATCTTTCCCAAAAGTCTGTTGTTGCTCAGTCACCCGGAAGCCTTATAGCACCCTGAGTGAAAACGAACGCTCCTACAGTTTGTTTGTGGGTGGTTAAGAACAGAGACCTAAAGCCAACCATATTCTATTTCCAGAGCTACACAGGGACAAGCCTTGAGTTGCTATGCCCAGTTCCGAGCAAAGGCAAACAGTGACATTTCTGTGAGATGGAGCAGGAAGTTACAAATAGCCTCTGTGATAAAACCTGATTTAACCAGGCAAAACCTCTAAGCTTGCTAGTGGCCTGTTAAATCTACCAAAGACCAAATGTCAGGGGTTGCCCTTTAAAGCCCAAGTAAATGACCACAGTACTACTGGTGGCTTAAAATGAGAAAAGTTAAACAACTCACATGCCCACAGGTAATCTTTCCAAATGTTGTTTAATCATATATTCATAATTATTACAGTGTTCTTGAAGGAGGGTAACATTTGGAGACAACTGTTTAGCCAAAGTGTTAGGCGTTATTTTCTTGAAAACAGAGTTTGCTTCCTTTGTTTCAGTGGGGAATCAGGGTGGCATTGGTCCAACAGCACAGCTGCCCAAGTGCATAAACAAGTGACTCTAATTCTTTTTCATCCACCTCTCTAAGCAAAGTGCAGGATCTACACATATGCACTTGATTAAGGATATTTTCATGTTTGTGTTGCCAGGCTCTTCCGATGACACACATCTGAGAGGTGAGCAGTAAAACAGAATACAGGTCTTAAGACATATATGTATAAGGCACCATAAGCGATTTCACTTAGATGCCGGTAAATTACTCATAGTTTCCCTCTTTTGTTTACTCAGTGAAAGGATTGTTTATTAAGCACCACCTGCATTAAATTATATGAGTATTCATTTCCTTTGGAAATAATAAGCTTGTTTATGCCCCATTTTCTTTAACCTCATCAATTGCTGTACCATTTCAGGGGCGTTATAGAGGGGGGTAAAAAGCACATCATTTGGGAATAGGCTTTCTCCATCTCAAGAGGAGCATGGCTCTCTCACTTCAACCTGAAAGAGTTCCCTTTACTAGCTCTGCCATGTAATCCTAATTAGCAATTGGATGGAGCTGAGAGGGGATATAGGCAACGGAATCACCCTTTTCTCGTAGAGAGCTCAGAAAACCTACTTACCTCAATAATAGGAATTATTATTACCAAGCATTTATTAAATGCCATTACTGTACAAAAGGTGGGTCTAAATGTTCTTTCCGTAACTCATGTGATTTTCACAACAGCCATGTGGGATGAATGGAAAGTTATTATTATTTTTTAAATGACAAACCTGATAATCACAGAGATTAAATGATTTCCCTTAACATCATACAGCCAGAAAATAAGTGAAAGAGTTGGGATTTGAACCCAGGTTTTCTGATATCTATCCCTCACCTAATATTCTCAGTGGTTAACTGAAGGAACACATCTTAAAGTTTTGGTGTTCCAAAATTGGAAGTCCCCCTAAAGGCCTATCTTTCTTCCTCATGAAAGGTTATTGGGCAAGTGTGTACCTTCTCTTTACAGTGGAGTCTCATTTTTCCTGCCTGTGGCTAGCTGTCTTCATTTTGCACATTTTAAAATTCACTGACAAATTTGCTTTTCCTTAACTATTACTTGTTCATCTCTGAGTTCTCATAGAAGTGTAAAAGGACAAGTTCACAGTCTAAAACTATGAGGTAGTTTACACAAAAGGCTGCTAAATTCCAGAAGAGCTCTGATTTAACCAGCTAGTAATTATAGACTTAGCTATGCCCTGGGCCCAATCACAGCCGCTGAAACATAACTTCCTACCGCATAAGCCTGATCAAAGATAATTAGATGAGAGCACAGGTGGTAAGTCTGTCGCCTGGGAGAAGAATTAGAGCTAGTTTCCACCATACAGTACCCAGAAAAATTATACGCTGTCATGCTCCAGGACAGATCACAAGGGTCCCGATTCTCTTCTCTAGCTTCTAGCTGCTGCTGCCCCCGCCTTACTTTTTAATTTTAGTTCTGCCATTTACTATGCAGTGGAGGGCAGTGCTCCTTGGTGGGTTAGGGTGAGCCAGCAGGCAAAGACTCGAGGGGTACGTGACACATCCCCATCAGCTTGCTCTCTTCTCCCAGTGGCTGACTCAGTGCCTCCAGCATGCTCCGGGTTGTTTCCAGACCCCTGGCCATGTTATTGATACAGAGGATGTATTGACGTGATTGTTCCCTGTGCGCTCCTGCTGAATTGTATTTGCCCGCATAGGTAATTAAGCTTTTAGATTGCTGCAGCCATTTTGTAGCTCCAAATCCTAATAGGTTTCCAATGGAATATGGACCAAATATGTAGTCTGACCTATGAAAAAAAACTTTAATGAAGGCATGAATTCTAATACCAATTCTGTGAACTCTAGACCTACATGTGATTGGCATGCATAGACCTTAAAGGGATACAAGACCAAGAATAATAAACCAGTGCCATTTCTAGAATTATACTATTACTTACAATTTGTAGAAAATTAACAAATGTGGAGCCAAGTCATTTAAACAAAGGGCAGCCTTGAAAAACTCTCCATGGAAACAAATATTCACAATTCTGAAGCATACCTCTGGTCCTCAACTATTGAAACACAGAGCACAGGTTTCTCTTCCATCCGATTTCTCATTCACCCACTAATGATTGTTTCATTTTTTTATTTTCCTCCGTTGTAATGCATTAAACGAAAAGAATAACCATATTTCAAACTTATAACTAAATACCTATTTTATGTTAATTATACTGACATAAAGCCAGGCAAAGTGCAAAGACTAAAAGGGCCACTTCAAGTCTAATAATCACAATTACCTTGAAACCAAAAAGTGTCTGAATTTACATCCTTACAAATATTGAGACAACACAAATGCTGGGGCTAAGTGTAAGCATCTTAATTACAATTCAGAGTTCACAATCAAAAGAAACATTAGGAGTCCAATTCAAGTGTTTGTTCCTTTACACATAATAGAGAATACAAACATGCGCTTGGAAATGAATGAGAGGAATTTTTTCTTTTTTAAAAAATTTTAAATTTTATTTTATTTATTTATTTTTGGCTGCGTTGGGTCTTCGTTGCTGCGCGTGGGCTTTCTCTAGTTGCGTTGAGCTGGGGCTAATCTTCGTTGTGGTGCGTGGACTTCTCGTTGCGGTGGCTTCTCTTTTGTGGAGCACGGGCTCTAGGCACATGGGCTTCAGTTGTTGTGGCACGTGGGCTCAGTAGTTGTGGCTCGCAGGCTCTAGAGCACAGGCTCAGTAGTTGTGGCACACGGGCTTAGTCGCTCCCCGGCACGTGAGATCTTCCTGGACTAGGGATCGAACCCGTGTCTCCTGCATTCGCAGGCGGATTCTCAACCACTGCCGCCACCAGGGAAGTCCAAGAGGAATTTTTTCATTCATTGATTTATGTGCTAGAGTGCAAAATTGCTATTTGATACCTGTACATCAGTTACATTTATTTTACAAAAAGCAATGTTCACCTAGAAAATCTCATTTAGTTCTAGTTCCTTCTGTTTCTAGATAATATGGATACTTAATTGTTGAGAAGATTGACTATTTAAACATTGGATTTAAATGATATTCATGGAAATACCATTTGTAACAATTTGGTTATGCTTTTCATGTATTTTATTCCCTGAGTTATAGCCCTTTTCCTATTTCTTTACATATTTTTAAAAGTTTTATTACTGGAATATTAAAGCATGTACAAAAGGAAAAATTCAAAGCAGGATTTCAAACAGATATTTGCACATCCATGTTCATTACAGTATTATTGACAATAGCCAAGAGGTGGAAGCAACCCAATGTCCATGGGTGGATGAATGGATTAACAAAATATGGTAATACATGCAAGGGAATATTATTCAGCCTTAAAAAAGAAAGGAATCCTGTCCCATGCTACAACATGGATGGACCCTGAGGACATTATGCCAAGTGAAATGAGCCAGCCACAAAAAGACAGTTTTGCAAGATGGAAAGTTCTAGAGATCTGTTGCACAACAAGGTGGGTATACTTAACACTACGGAAGAGTACACTTAAAAGTGGTTAAGATGGTAAACTTTATGTTTTGTGGGGTTTTTTTTTTTAACCACAATTTAAAAATTTTAAAAATTAAAAAAATGAAGTTTTACTAGAGTAGGGTGGGCCCCTAATCCAATATGACTGTTGTCCTTACGAGAAGACGGCCATGTGGAGACACAAGCACAGAGAGTCTGTGTGATGATGGATGCAGAGGCTGGGAGTTAATGCAGCTACAAGCCAAGGAACACCAGATTGCCATGCAACCACCACCAGAAGCTAGGAAGAGGCAGGAAAGGATTCCCCTATGGGTTTCAGAAGGAGAATGGCCCTGCCAACACCTTGGTTTCAGGCTTCTAGGCTTTGGAACTGTGAAAGAATAAATCTCTATTGTTTCAAGCCACCCAGTTTATGGTAGCTTGTTGCAGAAGCTCTAGGAAATTAATACAAACGGGATGATGTCTTTTTGTTCATTGCTGTATGCTCAGCATCTAACCCAGGGTCTGGCACATAGTAGGTGCTCAATAAATACATTTGTTGAATTAAAATAAAACATGTACAAAAGTAGAATAGCAGTGGTGTGCTCATAAACATTTTAACATTCAGCTCTTGGGGAGGGAGCTGATTTGTAGCATGTGCTCATTTTCATGATGTAAATACTTCCACCATGGCCAATTTCAAGATACCAGTGTGATGTCAGAATTCCTGAAGATTAAAAATGGGCTCTCCTGAGCAGGTCCTAGCCAGTTGCAGCACACCACTGCTAGTATAATGAGCCCTCGTGTACTCATTATCTGCTTCAACAATTATCAACTCAAGGCCAATCTTGTTTCATTTCTACCCTCACCTATTTCTCCCCACCTATATTATTTCAAGGAAAGTAATACTTTGACAAAAGAAATTTCATCAGTAATATTTCATTATGTATCTCTAAATGATAAGGCCACAAAATCACCACAGTACTGTTATTGCACCTACAAGGTTATAGTTTCTTAATATAATCAAATATCAGATCAGTGTTCATATATCCAATTGTCTTGTAAGTACCCTTTTTCTGCCTTGCTTGTTTGACTCAGGATTCAAAAAAGGACCATACAATGTGATTATTTTCTAGGTGTCTTCATTGATTTAATTTATAGGTTTCCTCTCCATTTCTTAGTTTATTGTAATTTATTTGTTGAAGAAACTGGATCCTGTGTTCTGAAGAGTTTTCCACTGTGTGATTTTGTCGATTTTTTTTTATCAGAAAGCACATAAGATCTGGTTGTCTCTTTTAGAATATTAGCCACCCACGACTGATGATCGATACCTAGGTATATTAACTCATTAAGAGTTGCAAAATGATGATGGTCTAACATCCCTTCTTCATTTATTAGCTGGAATATTTTTACAGAGAATACAAGTGCCTCATATTTCCTATTTGGTTACCCTGAGATCCAGTATATGTGGGAAAAGCAAGATAAAATATTTGAGTTCTTCCCCTTACTTACCATCTTTCAAAATAATGAACTGGTTTACTAGCATCCTTCAACAATGACCAGTTTTTTTTTTCCTTAGCGTAATAATGAACCCCTGGATTTAAATATATTTGATGGATTTCCATCTACTGCAGCAATATTTTCACTGACTATAATTATCCCATCTTTGGCCATTGGGACCTTTCAGCCTGACAGGATCCTTGTAGTCTTAGCCGCCTTCCTGTCTAGTATAAGTTGTTCCATTCTCAAACTTCTATCTTATATCTTTTTACTTTGCTTATGGGTTTTTTTGACATGCAAAAGTTTTTAAAAGCTTCTATGTAATTAAATTTATCTTCCTTTTTTGCTTTTGGATTTTGAGTCATAGAAGAGATTAATAGAAGAGGAAATCGAGAGATTTCCTCGAGGAATTCACCAATATTTTCTAGTACTGATAAATGCTTGCTTGCTTCATTTAAATTTCTGATCCTGTTGGAATTTATCTTGTTTATGGCATGAAGAATAGATCCAATTTATCTTTTTTTCCTTATGGTTATCTAGTTATTCAAATACGATTTATTAGCAAGCCCATATTTTCCTCTCTGATTTGAGTTGCTACTTTTATTTTAAACTAAGTTTGCATGTGTAATTGGGTCTATCTCTGGATTTTCTATTCTGTTATTGATTAGACAGATTGGTCTGTCTAATCATTCTGTTTTATTTATAGAGGCTTTATGGTATATTTTGTTAACAGATGAGGCTAGTGTCCCCTCCCATGAGCTCTTATATCTCAGGGTTTTTTGCATATTCTTACTTGCTTGTTCTTCCAGATTAACTTTGTAATTACTAATTACAGTTTTTTTAAAAAAATAAAGTATGTTTAACCATCTTACAAGCAACCTAATGTTAGTTTTCTTTATTAGAAAAAGAAAGTAAAGTTATAACATACTTTCAGCTAAGGGGGTGAGAAAGAATTAATTTTTAATAAGTGATTTCAATTTTTACATTGAAATTTCTCATCCATTTGGAATTCATCCTGGTTTGTGGTGTGAGGAATGGATCCAATTTTATCTTCTGTTTGGAAGATTGAAAGGCAAGGTAGGTTGTAGGAATGAGCCTTCAAACAATTGCTGGAGATACGAGTCAACGGAATCATTGTGAAATTTCATTCACAGAAAACACAATTAGACTTACCACCCCTGTACCATACTTATACCGCTGCTATTTACACTCTGTACTTTACCCTCGTTGATAGGAAACACTGCTCTACAGGAAGCCCTATATCTAGTCATTTCTCGAGGTTAAGCTGAATGTATATTACTAAGGCAGGGAATGTTGACCCAAAGACTCTCCTAGTTTATCTACTTGGAGTCAAGGTGTTGATAGTACTTTTACTGTGTGGTAATACACTGGAATCTGCTTTCTGGAGATACTGATTAATAGTTATCTGTTTGAATCTTTATTGAACAACTAAGACTATTTATACAGGATAACTGTTAATAAGCAGAATTGCACTAACAGAAATAGAACAGTTCTGGAGAACAGAGTCCTGGGGTACATACAGTTTTGACCTGGGAGGTTCCAGCTTCTCTTAACATTTTGAGCAGAATCGTCGCTCTTGCTCTAAAAGCAAGAAATATACATACATGCACACAAGTTGGCCCTTCCAACCAGCAGCATCAAGTGATAAGATGCATATCATGTTCCTTAGTCTTCACCATCCTGGCCCCCACCTTTCTGTTAGGTAAAGCATACCATCCTCCCCAAGCCCGCACCAATATTGTGTTTGAGGCCCTCGCCAGAGACCTCCATCTTGAAATGACTTCTAGTCAGCTTAAGTCAAAGAATAGTTGAAGATATTTGAGAGCTAGTCACTAAAATGTTAAGCATACACTCCCTCAGGTTCTCTAAATACATTTATTTTTTTAATTTAATTTAATATTTTTATACAGCAGGTTCTTATTAGTTATCCATTTTATACATATTGGTATATATATGTCAATCCCAATCATTTAAATGTCTAAATACATTTAGACACAGTACCTGTGACCTTTTTCTGAGAGATAGTATCAAGAAATGGCCACATGAAGCAATTCTGCATCTTTCAGAGAATGATTTGTTGAAAATGATTGCAATATCCATTGTCTTTTAACTAAGAACTCTTAAGAAAAATGCCATCTAGAATATAGTACCAGGCAAAAGCTTGGTACTTTGGAAGAAGTGGAGTTGAGATAGTAAGAACTATACATTTTTTATCTTTCTTTGGCTTGGCTTGGCTGTCCTTGGTTCTCAGGATGCTCAGAAGTCAACTGAATGCTCAATTATGGTCATTATTTCATCCCTGGTTCCTAGTAAATTCTCTTTTCCTATCTCTATTAGAGTTTTAATTTATATAATTTATATCTTTATTTTCACCAGCCGTGGTGCATAAATCCTTACATTTATTTATTTAGTTTGACTATATATTATATCAAATTCTTTAGAAGCAAGTAGGCTATAAATAGTAAATAAATAAATGTAAAACAGACAAACAAACCAGACCTTTTCTAGTGTGAAGTGATGTTTACTTAACCATTTATCACATGTATTTGATACTTGGCTGTACTGCTGCACTTAAACTCTTGACTTGGGCATCTCAATCTGCAGAAGGATAATTTTATTTTACTCAACTTTTACAGGCTTCTAAGTCTAGAATGAAGCAAAGATTTTTCTTGTTTTTTCTTTTTTTTGTGGGGGTGGTGGTGGTAGTTTGTTGTTGCATCTTTAAACTTCACTATCAACTCACCTTCAGTTACAGAAAATTTGTCTGATGGAAGACCAGGATCGTGTCAGAGGGAGTTGTTGAGTGTTGATATAAGCAGCTTGCATTATGTGTCATTCTAATGTGCCAGAGTTAGTGTTGCAACAGGTGATTTTAAGCATCAAGAAAAACATAGGAAAGGTGTGAGGGAGGTGAGAGTCAGGGACGCTGGCAGTAATAGTTAGCAGATGGGAACAGATTAAGAGGAGGAGAATTGAAGGCTCTAAGCAGAATGCGTAGCAGAGTGGCCCAGGTATTGGGGCTGGCTCAGAGCTACATTCACCAAAGTAATCAAGTAAAATAACAAAAGAGAATTAATAAACCCTATTCACACAGAGTACTCCCACCTTTCAATGTTCCAGCTCCAAATAACCTCCTCCTGAGTTAAGCATCTCCTCCTCTCCTTCCAAAGGCAGAAGTAATTTCTTCTTTGTCTGACATTGTGTAGTGCATCATTCATACTGCTTTTATGGCACTTACCACTTTTGACTGTGTTTGTGGGTTTCTGTCCTTTAGTCCTTGAGGGCAGTTTGTTCATCGTTACCACCTAGAAGCCTGGCTCTGCTCCTGGACTGTATGTAGAGTCGTTAGCAGTTTGTTGAATAATGAATGTCATGATGAATAATAGTGCAGACTGAATCCATACTACCCGTTCAGTGTTGATTGGTTTCTTACACTAATGGGCCTGACTGTTGGCCTATAAAAAAGTTGGATACTCTGAAACTACAATTCTCCCATTTAAATTGTCCAAGAACTCCAGTCCGGATAGGTCTTAAAGCCTTTTAGACTGTGTATGAACTTCAAGACTCATCAGTAGGAGATACTTAGGTTTGCTTTTCACCTTGAAATATGATCAGAAGCTTATATCATCTTTAGAAAGTATAAGATAGAGAAAGAGAGATTCACTTTACCCAAAACTGATGCTTTGAAAAAAGTACAGTTACTGTGGTATCTGGTATCCATCCACTAGATGTCAGGAGAGACAATGTCAAGGCTCGTACTGATTGCTTCAACCTTCTACTGGGGTAGCATTCCTGATGAAACTGAAAAGCAAACAATTGCAGAAATTATGTAGTAATTGACATATAAAATGCAGACAGGATACAATAAATATTTTAAATTATTTTTTGGAATATGTACAACAACATATACACAGAATCTGTGTTCTCATGGTGCAAATGAGATATTGCCAGCTCTTTTAAACAGTTTGTGGTAGCTCACAGAGGGTTTTCTGGGCATTTCCCACTGGCCTGAGGCTTAACCTATACTTTTTGCCCTTTCAAACATCACTTCACCTAGAAGGCTTCTCAGCAGCCTAGCACAAGGAAATTTTATTTATTGGTTTTGTGTAAGTTAGATCATTTTGTGGCTCTCAGTGTTCCTGTGAGAGAAGCCATTGTGTCTTCAGTAAAACTTAATTTGCTTTTTCAGAAGATTTAAGCAATTTGTCCTATATCCTGTCTGCTCTCTGTTCTCAAACTGACTAGCTTGGTTCTGACTGACTACAATTTTCTCTTTAAGTTCCACTTCTTTTGGTTTGCTCCTGGGTCAGACTGGGTGGATATAGTAGCAGAGCACAGAGGGGTTAGACTCTAATAAAGATCGTAAATAGCCAAGGTTAAAGGCACTGATGTCAGATGACTCACCAGCATGGCAATTGGGGTCAAGAGAGCAGAAGCAAAAACACCACAAAAAGTAGAGCACTTCTTGCTAACCGTGAGGTGTGTGTGTGTGCGTGCGCGCGTGCGTGCACATGGGTTGGGTTGATTCCCAGGGTAAAAAAGAAGTCACAGATTCTTCCGTGGCCTACCTGATCACAAATCGCCGAAGAACTGCCCATTGGTTATAGAAACAGCCTGGATCAATAAATTGGACCAGAGCTCCTAAGTGGATTATGTCTATTCCAAATACAGTGGAAAGCTGACATTTTAAATTCCTGTTATCACACCTCAGTGTCATTAGTATCATGTGGTCTTTCCAGATAACATACCATACTTTTAGGCCTTCTTATGATATAGTGATAGTATAATTTGCTAAGTTATTTTTTCTATTCGTGAATCTTGCTGAATATTTCTTACCTTGTATCTGTAAAGCTTTCTGGATTTTCTTTCTTCTTAACTTACACATGCTCTCAGATCATCTATGATAGCTTAACATTCTCTTCCTATATTCTAAAGAATCAGTGACCCTGCCCTCCATCAGCATGCTTAAGTTTTCATCCATTCATCCAAAGCTTGTCGAGATGTGGAAATTTTGAGCTATTATCCTCCCCTATATCTACATTTTTTAGTGACCTTTTATTTTTATTCATTGTAAAATAATTAATTTTTGAATAAGTAGTACATGCGTATGGTGAAAACCCAAACACTAAAAAGACATAAATAAATACGTTTTTGAAAAAAACCTCAAGAAGTGAAAAGTTGTCCTCCCATCATAACCCCAGCCATTCCATACCCTTTCCCAGAAGCAATAACTACTACCGATTTCTTGTCTATTCTCCAAAGGTATTCTAAGCATTTATACAGTATACACAATAACATACTTTATATACTCTTCTACACCCAACTTTTTTCATTTAACGTTATTTTGGAGGTAGTTAATATCAGTGCATATAGAAATGCTTGATTCATTGTTTGAAAGAATCATAATCTGTTGATGGACATCTACATGGTCTTCAATCTTTTGCTGTTACAAACATTGTTCTAATACATATCTTTGTAAAGCCTTTTTCTTGCATATGTTGGAGTATATCTGTAACATAAATCCCAAGAAAGGGGATTGCTGGGTCAAAGGGTAGGTACACTTTTAGTTTTGACAGAAATTACTAAATTGTTTTCATTGGGATAAAAATATTAAGCCCATAAGCAATGTATGGGAGTGCCTATTTCCTCACATTCTTGCAACAGACTGTGCTATCAAAATTTTTTACCTTTCTTTATATGATATACATCACAGATCTATATATTCTAGATTTAGTTTGCATTTCCTTCATGTATGAGGTTAAACATATTTCATATGTTTAAGAGAAATTTGTATTACCTTTTTGTGTGAATTATCTGTTGCCCAATTGAATTGGACAATGATCAAGGTTGTTGACCTTAGTCTTATTGATTTGCAGGAGCACTTTATATATTAAGAAAAGTAGCCCTTTTTTTGTGTTGCTTTTTTCCAGTTTGTCTTTTGATTTCCTGTTAATGATTTTGTGTGTGTGTGATGCAGTATTTTTAGATTATATAGTCAAATTAATCTTTCTTTTTATGGCTTCTGCGTTGTATGGCATCTTGTCTTTCCCTTCCTGGAATTATTAAAGATTTCACTCATACTTTCTTCTAGTATTTTTATGGTTCTATCATTTCAGATTTAAAAATTCAATTCATTTGGTATAAGGAATGACATAGTGAGTTAATTTTCCAAATATACTTTTTAACCATAATTCCCCCCCGATTATGTTAATAATAGCTGCTCATTGTAAAAAATTTACAGATACAGAAAAGAAAAAGAAAAATCACCTATCATTCCATTACCTAGAGATAACTACTGTTGACATATTTCCTTTTTCTTTTTTTCTATGTATGTATAGAAATGTAGGTTTTTTTCTTACAAAATCAGGATAATACTATATATACAGTTCAATATCTTGCTCTTTTTTTTTTTTGTTGCGGTATGTGGGCCTCTCACCGCTGTGGCCTCTCCTGCCACGGAGCACAGGCTCCAGACGCGCAGGCCCAGCGGCCATGGCTCACGGGCCCAGCCGCTCCGTGGCATGTGGGATCCTCCCGGACCAGGGCACGAACCCGTGTCCCCTGCATCGGCAGGTGGACTCTCAACCACTGCGCCACCAAGGAAGCCCACCTTGCTCGTTTTTTTAACTTAATATTATATCATGAGAAAATTTCTCATGTCAAATATGCTCAGTCTTAAAATATGAGTACTTCTGTTGTCTATCTGAGTCTGTCCCATCTACATCTATTTTGAGGCTTAATTTAAAAGCTCTAGAGTGATAGAAACCAATTCTGCACAAACGGAAGTCTCAGTTTTTGATGGATATCATTGATAATATCATGCTTTTCCTTTCATTATTCTAATTCTTGATTAAAAGCTAGGTGCATACTTAATATGGGACCAACTTCTATTCTCTGTACAGTGCTCCAAGAATGAATCACAGTGCTGTATGTCAGGTAACTATTCAATAATATTTTGATATAATACCATTTTGATACTGAACCACACCAAGTTTTTATTTTCTGTGAACAATTTACTATTAAGTTTATGTATCACTTAATGGGGTAATCATTTAATAATTACTTGAACCAACAAGGTGAAGGGAATACAGTGGGGAGAGATTTGATTTCTGATGGGTGAGTAATAAAAGTCTTTGTGGAACAAGTGGTATTTATGGGACTGGATGGAATTTGACAGGTAGAGATAGAGGTGGGAAGGGCAAGACTTTTGTGGCAGAGGAGATAAAATGTGCTAAAATCCAAAAGTGGTGATGTACCAGGTATATTCATTGAATTGTCAGTCCAGTTTGGTTGGTGCGTGGGTTACATGAGTAGGAATAGGGAGAGATTAGGTTTAAAAGTTAACCTTGCAAATGCAAAGCTTAATGAAGGCTTTGAAAGACAGACTGAGGAGTTGCTACTTCTCTAGGCATTAGAGTGATGAAAGGTTTTTGACTTTTTACTATGAAAAATGTTAATCATATACAAAAGTAAACAGAGCAATATGCTGACTCCTCATGTAGCCATCACCCTGCTGCAGCAGTTGTGATCTTATAACCACTTTTGTTTCATCTACATGCCCCATTTCCACCATATTATTTTGAAGGAAATCACAGACATCCTATCATTTCATACATAAATATTTCAGTATGTGTCTCTAAAATGTAAGGATTCTCTACAAAAACATAATCATGATACCAAAACATAACCACACCTAAGAGAACTGACAGTACATATTTCCTTAAAATGATTTAAGAGAGGCATGCCATGACCAGCACAGTGCTCGACCCAGAAAAAAATATGGCTGCTCCCCAAGTATAAAATATTGTGTTATTTAATTGAATGAACTTGATGTTGCGTAGAGAGTTACCTAAATGAAGATAACAGAAATGAACCATTTTTTATGAGTGGTGAATACAATAAGTCACTTCACTGACACAGAGTCATTTAGAGATTTTTTTTAAAACCGTGCAATTACGTCAGAAGCAGAGCTTGGAAATGATGTTTCTCAGAAGGGAAAATGGCATAGTCAATTTTCATTAAAATAAAACTGACAAAATAATTTTCTCAACCTTTTAAATTCTTTCACAGAAATAATAGGGCTTCATTTCTTTCAATCTTTGGCACCTTTGCCTGGAACTGCCCAAGAAACAGAGCGATTTTTTAAAGACTAAGGTTAAAGAGAGATAATTAAAGGAAAGGAAGAAATTAAATAGCTCAGTATCCCAAAAAATTGTGTCCTCCTAAGGAAACTGCATTATATTAGAATAGATTATTATCTGGGGGGTTGGTCGGAAAAGTGCTGCTATAGTGGTGGAAATGCAATTACATTGTGTTGGATGTTGATGAAGAGAAGAACACTGAAACCCAGAAGCCTCCTTATTCCCCTGTGTGTCTTCATCCCTGTGACATTAGCCACCTGGAGCCCTGTTTGTTCAGTTGCCCATCTGATAGAATATCCAATCTCCTCATTTCCTGTGCTGTGGAAAATTATTTTATTCAGCAAGTGACTGAACCCTTCTTTGGAATGGAAATCACTGATGTATTTGAGACAATGTATTTGGCACAAAGCAAAGATGAGTCTTATATTCCTTTTTATAGCAGACCTTGCCCAAAGCCTGTTGTTTTTGTTTTTGTTTTTTTTAAGACAACAGGAGGTCTGAATGGGTTTGGTAGAGCAGAGGTTGCTTTAGAAGGTAAATGGTTTCTTTATTTTAACTTTATTTTCTGAAGACTTACTCTTCTGTAACAGGATGGGAGAGGAAAAAAAGCATTTCTTAAAACTGTTTCTACTGCTAAATTTTAGGTGTATTTCAGACCCTCTGTGAGGTCACAAAGCCAATCTAATCTAAGGGGACAATTGGACATTATAGTGAGATGCTGATGCTTGCGCTGAATGACTGAATTCAAGACGGTTAGAAGTGGGATATGCGCACTTAAAAAAAATTACCCTTTCTTTGAAATATTGTAGTCCCAATGAGAAATAGAGACTTCTGAGCGTAGGAGGCAGAACTTGGCATATATTTTACTTTCCTCATTTTCTTTTTCTAACAGGGCTTGCTTTTGCTCTTTGGCTTACGGCTTGTTCTCTATTATTCTGTTGCTAACTCCATTAAGTTTATGCAAACCTAGTTCCTTTAGATGATAAGGCTCACTTGTCCTTCTGTCTAGCATGGAGATGAGCAAAATTTCACCAGATTAGACTAGATAGATGTAAACTGTGGTAACATCCCCTTTATCTATAGTTTGGAGTTCTAGCAATCTTAACTGGCCTCTCTGGAAGATGGCCAGAACCTGGAAGGAAACAAAGAAGGCCTTTGAGAGTTGGAAAGAACTATCACAAAGGCCATGGACTTTACCCTGTAGGAGAAGAATCAGGAGAGGCAGTCAGATCCTTACTTTAATCAGTAACCTTATTTTGTACACAATTCTAATAGACTTCATTATCTGGCTTGCTGGCCCACAGCAAATTAGATGAGAGGCTATTAGCAGCAGGTCCATTGAGAGCCAGGAGAAATAATAGCCCAAAGTTTGAATGCAAGGGAGGAGTAGAATTTTAAAAGACATATACAAAAACTGAGAAAAGCTCAGCAGTCTGAGGCCACTGAATGAAGAGGCAAACAGCCATGAAGGGCCACCATAGCCTAGAGTACGTCTCCACCTTTAAGAGTAGGAACTATTTTTCCTCTCTATATGTATTCTCAGCATTTAGCCCATAAAATAGTATAAAATAGATTATATTCACTCTACTCTGATTAAGAAGGCAGGAAAAAAAGTTCCAGCCTAAAAAATGTAATTAAAAACACGTGGGTAAATACCTGAGCACAAGATTACTGGATCTTATGGTTGGTTTATGTTTAACTTTATAAGAAACTGCTAAACTTTGCCAAAGTGACTGTACCATTTTGCATTTCCGTCAGCAATGTTTCAGAGTTTCTGTTGGTCTGCAGCCTCGTCAGCAGTTGGTATTGTTAGGTTTTAAGCATTTTAATATTCTAATAGATACATAGTGGTATATTATTTTGGTTTTAAGTTATATTTCTCTAACAACTTATGAATATCTTTTCATGCACTTATTTGCTATCTTCTTTGGTGAAGTATCTGTTCAAATATTTTGCCTTTTTAAAAATTGGGTTACTTTTTTCTCCCTGTTATTGAGTTTTCAGAGTTCTTTATACATTCTGGGTACAAGCCTTTTATCAGATCAGTATTTACCTTAGTAAAGTGAAAACTTATACTCACATAAAAACCTGTACACAAATGTTTATAGTGGTTTCACTCATAATTGCTGAAAACTGGAAACAATCCAAATATCTTGCAACTGGTGAATAGTTAAAAAAACGTAGTACATCTGTAAAATGGACTACTATTCAGCAATGAAAATGAACAGACACCTGATTCACACAACAATATGGATGAAACTCCAATGCCTTATGCAAAGTGAAAGAAGCCAGGTTCGAATTGCTATATACCATATGTTTCCGCTTATGTGATATTCTGGAAGAGGCCAAACTATAATGACAGAAAACAGATCAGTGGTTGCCAGGAGCTGTGGGATGGGGCCAGGGGTTGACCACAAAAGGGGCAGCAGGGAGATCATTTGAAGGGTGATGGAACTATTCTTTATATTGATTTTGTTGGTGGTTTGTCAACACTCATAGACCTAACATGACAAAGGTGACTTTTACTCTATATAAATTATACCTCAGATTTTCAAAAGGAAAAAGGAAGTAAACTTTAAAGCTGTGGAAGATACACTACTATGGCTACACTTCAGGGGGTGTTCAGTAAGCTAGAGTATTCAGTTAGTCATTAGAATTCTATAAGAAGTTTAATCCTGTTTTTAGGGGAACACAAACAATTTTGATTAGTTGAATTTGAACTTGCAGGGCATTATAAATGCAGCAACACCAGGCCTTTGCTTAGCAGTGAGTTCTTCATGTGATGGACACATAATCATGGTGGAAGAAGGGAGGAGAGAAAACCAATCGTGAAAAATGATCATCAGCTTCTCTGATTTTTCCTTAGTTCACACGCGCGCACACACACACACACACACACACACACACACACATACACATGAATTACACTCCACTTTTTCCTTTTATTCCTCTCCCTCCTCATCATCGTAGGCCAGTCTATCAGTGCATCTTTCACATTGGAGCCAAATCTCTTTGTGATCCAGGCACACAACCTATAGCTCAGTCTCACAGCTTTCCTCATTTTGCATGAATATTCCTACCAGTGTGAATTTGCTCACATTGGCCCCTTTGCTTGATATACCCACTTTGACTCCCCTAATCTCTGATAGGCAAAATATATCTTTCAAGATCCAACTCAAAACCTGCCTCCTGCGTGATCAATCACTCCCTTTAGAAGTGAATTTTCCCTCCTCGTATTTAGTAGAGTTGCAGAAAATGCTTATTGCATTAACTCCAAAGGCAGGAAGTAGAATAAAAGAGCAAATATGTGCATATTACAGAGAAACGTTGGTTGATGAACCTTGACCATTAGCTTTGTTTGAGGCCGTACAGGGTAGCGCTTAATAGCATGGAGGCGCCACTTTGCTTAGTTTTGAATACCAGCTCTGCGGTGTACTGGCTGTTAAATTGGGCAAATTATTTAACCTCGAAGTCTCAGTTTCCTTATCTGTGAAATGGCAATATTCATAGCACCTACCCGGAACTGTGGATTAATCTGTATTAAGTACCTGGCACATAGGGAGCCCCATGTAAGTGTAGGCTGTCATTATTTTGAAAGCAGCCTTAGTACTTACAACTAATTCTAATCAGATGGGCTAAATATGTTAATTCAGAGGATATGTCGGTTTCAAGGGAATATTACCATTAGGAGACGTAGAAATCTAAGATGGCATTTACATTCATCCCATCCAGGCGTGTCAGAAAGATCATCAACACGGGTTCTATTATGGATTCTAACCTAACTCTGTGAAAATAAATCATTGCAGCCTTCACAATAGGACTTTAAAGGGGGCTGCACTGACGGAGGCGGGAGGAGGGGAAGTCAGCTGCTGTACCGACCTCTCTGAAGAGAGCCCTTATAGCTGGCCTGTCCCACTAGCAGCCATTTGATATTCTAGGCAGCTGCCTGACACTGAACTTTGGTGCCCCACAGTGTAATTAACAGGCACACACACAGCTGCCTTGTCAAACAATTGGCCAGACTTGGCAGTGCACGCTGCAGAGGCCCGGTGGTTGGTGGCAGGGAGCACCCAGGATATGTTCACCACCTTGGGCACTGAGCTTTCCCATCAGCTCCGTAATCACATTGCAGCTGTGCCCTGAGCACTTCTCAAAGCACTGAGCCTGCTAATTTCTTAGAGGGGACCATTCAAATTCCTCGATTCATAATGAGTTTCCATTCTCTAGCTTATACAACAACAATCCCACTAGCTTGAACTCCTCCTTGATGCTATCAGTGTCAGCTGCGACTGGTCCATTAGCTTTTTTTTTTTTTTAATTCCCCTCTAAACCACACAAAGAATTTTCATCCCTGTTGCCACTGGCCAGATAAATCTTGCTCAGGGAAGGAAGCGTAAGAGGAAGCGTGATGTCAGGAAAAAAAGCATGGAACTTAGAATCAGGAGACCTCCCTTTTTGTTCTAGCTCATTAGTTGCGTGACCTTGAGAAAGTTTTTTGTTCTCTCCAGAACTTTGCATCTTAATGTGTGAATTAAGAAGGTTAGGTTAGAGAGGGCCTTTCTGGGCTATTTGTGGCTTTGGGTTTCTACTACTCTTAAACCATTTCAGCAACTCTGGACTTGGATCCTGGATGCAATGGAACCCTGTGTAAGAATCTCAGAACTGTCCTTACCCTGAAATGGCTCCTTGCCAAATAACAAACTCTTACGCAAAATAGGATCCCTGTCTTTGAAACTTCCAGCCTACCTTGCTTCCCAGCCTTTCTTGAGGTGCTGCATAGTCCTAACGTGGGGCTGTATTCAGAATGCTCTGGCAGCTTTTGGTGAAAAGCTTAAGAATGACAAGATCAATTCTAAGCCCAGTTTTGCTACTCCGTATAGGGTATACTCCTACCTTGGTCTTGCCCATCTAGGTTATGTTTTTCACCTCTTATCTATGTCAGCCATCAGGCTCCTAGTTTGAGAGACACTCTATTGATTTAAGCTGGGCTCATTTAGCTCCTTTCCCCTGTGGGGAAATGTTGTCTCACACCTAGGGGCCTCCCCTAGAGCGGGAGGAACTGGCCCCTGGCAGTCTCACTGAATGCCCTCTGCACATCCTTATCCATTTGAAATCAGGCTGAGGAGAACACCAGGGACAGCTCAGATGGGGTTGGGAGTGCCTAAAAGGAAGATCAACAGCCTTAGGGAGTGTGTGGTCAGGAGGCTGAGACTCAGTAGACTCCAGTACTGCTGTGCTGTTTTTGCCCTGTAGGATGAGAGATGTTTGTGCATAAGAGCCAGTTATGTGCATCTTTCCCCAACTCTACATTCAGTGATATCGAGTTGATACCTGGACGTCGGCCAGGGTGGAATTATTTTCACTATGGAAATCTGCAAACATTACAAATCAGGGATGTTTATTTTTTTTTAGTTTTTTCTTTCTTTTGTTCAGATTGGATAATTCCTGTTGATCTATCTTTAAGTTCATTGGCTCTTTCCTCTGTCATCTCCAATCTGCTATTGATCCCATGGAGTTTTTAATCTTGGTTATCGTATTTTTCAATTCTAAACTTTACATTTAGTTCTTCTTTGTATCTTCTATTTCTTTTCTGAGACTTTCCATTTTTTCAGTTGTCTCAAGAACGTTCATGATTGCTTCCAGGAGCATCTTTATAGTAGCTGTTTTGAAGTTACTGTCAGATAATTACGTCTGTGTTACTTTGACGCTGGCATCTGTTGATTGTCTATTCTCATGTGAATTGAGATTTTCCTGGTTCTTTGTATGTCTAGGATTTTTGGATTGTATACTAGACATTTTGACTATTATAAGACCCTGTGTCTTGTTTAAATCCTATGGAAGATGCTAATATTTTAGCAGACAATCAACCTGGTTAGGTTTGGGATGCAATTTCTAATCCACCTCTGTGGGCTAGTAGTTCCAATTTCAGATTGATTTTCAAAGGCTTCATATTGCTATTTGGATCTGTCCCAATTGTGTGCCACCCAGTGGTCAGTGTAGGACCTGGACAGTCATCTCTCTTGTGGTTCAGTTCTCAAAATTTTTGGCACGGTCATTGGGTTCAGGGTGATTAGGATCAGATCCACACATGCTCAGCTTGGGGGTGAGCCCAGGAGTTTATAAACAAACTCATGGGGTCACTTTCCTGGGTTCCACCCTCTCTGTAATCTCCTCAATACTTTCGGGCCCCCAGGACTCCTTTTTGTGGTTTTCAAGGCAGAAATTAAGGACTTTAGTTCCCCTGCTCTGCTACGCACTTCTGTACCTATGTCCACTTCCCAGGCCAAGCAGTGGGAGGAGAGAAGAACACAACAACGACAAAAGAGGAATGGGGGTTTGCCCATGGGGGTCACAGCTATACTGATCAAAAAGTAAGATTTTGGCCCATGCAGGTTTGCTCTGCTACCACTGCCTCTGGGCTGCTTGGGGTCCGGGCCATGAGAGAATGGAGAGAGAGAAAAGAAAACTTCTCTGATCATTAGGAGTTTCTTTTCCCGGTCTTTGAGCCAGGACTAGAGTTTCTCCTGCAATTTTCTATGTTTGTGCTGATGCCTACTTTTGGATTTTAGGCTATGTTGTGCTTAGCGTGGGGGATACCACAGGGGGAAGATGGTAAACTCACCATCAGTGGCATGATACTTCAGATTCTGGTTTTCTTCCTCAATCTGCCTGCTACTACTGACTTTTCAGTGTCTTCAGATAGCTGCTTCATGAATCTGTCCAGGTTTTATAGCTTCATTAAGTGGGAGAGACAGGGTAGATTGTGCTTAGCCTGTCTTGCCTTCCTGGAGCTGAGGGCCCATTGTTTTTCCCCTGAGATCCAGCTGTTAAACATTAGTCAGCACACTACCGGCTGATTGTACCTTACGCAATCTCTCACATTACTTTCAGGCAGGCCTACCATTTTCTCTGTGACTCTGAACAATTAGTTACTCTGCCACTCTAGGCCTCAGTATTCTCATTTGAACTTGAGGATAATAATAGTACATACCTCATCGGGTTGTCATAAGGGTTAAATGAAATAATGTAATACCTAGAACGGTGCCCGGCATATAGTACATGCACAATAAATGGAAGTGATACTATTAAAAAATTAAGAAAAAACTTATTGTGTTTCTGTCTCTTTCAGAGGTAGAGAGGTATGTATTTGGCCAGAAGTAAAACCTAGAGATGGAGAGGGCTTCTAGCATTGAGGTTTAGAGCTTCAGCTTCAGAGCCAGTGGACAAGTCTCCAACCAAGCTACTTACTAGCTATGTGACACTGGGCAAGTCATTTCACCTTTCTGTGCCATCAGTAAAATGAGTACAATGATAGTGTATACTTCACAGAGTTATTGGGAAGAGTAAAGGAGATAATACATAAAAATGCTCATTAAATATTGGCCTTATTAATATTGTATCAACTGAATTTAGTGTCTACTGTGAACTAGGCCCTGCAGGGCTATTTAATGGATAATTTATAGATAAAATGCCTGTAGATGATTTTATAAATATATACGTGTGTGTGTGTGTCTCTGTACACACATACATATATACACACAATATATCAACATTGTATTGTGTATATATACACACAAGTATACGTTATGTCATATAGTGTGTATATAAGTATATATATCCGCACACAATCGTCTACAGACATATCTATAAAATATCCATTAAATAGCCCTGTAGGGCCTAGCTCACAGTAGACACTGCACGCGCACACACACACACACACACACACACACACGTTCTGGGGTTGTTTTGGAACTTGCTGTCAGCCCTACCTTCTCTTCCTGACACACTGCCTAGTCACCTGGTCTCTGCAGCATTGCAGGGCCCAGAGCCACTGTCACAATCCACTTTAAAACATTTGACAATGCTTACTGGACTATAACGAAGAGAAATTAATGAGGACACAGTTAATCTTTCCAGATTTACTAAGGGCTCTGTCACTTCCTGCTTAGAGTTGTAGTCCTTAGTTCCCTTCAAGTTAAGAGCTTGTGACTCCTGGGCCTGCCCTTTCCGTGAGCTAGGCTGACTGCTCACCCGGGCTCTCCACGGGAGCAGCATGTGCATTGTTTCTGCTGCAAATGATTGCCGGAGCTAGAATTAAGAGAAGTGGTTTTGCTGATACATTATTCTGTGGTTTGTCTAACACCCTCTTTCCAGAGCATCACAGTGCCTCTAATTTTGTTCTTTGAGTGTGTGGCTGTATTTAAATTTTTCTTTTTATACAATCCATTTGATTTTAAAATTTCTCCGTGCTCTAAGGATGTTGAGATTCCATTTTACAGTTTGACAAAGAGTGATGTATTTGAGTATTTGATATTCAAAGCAGCAGCAGCAAAAGCTCTTAATGTGATAAGATACTGTTCTCTGTGTCCCCAGCATCTGCCACCTTTCGGGAGAACATGGCATAGTAGGCAGAATTCTGCACTGGCAGTCCAAAAAACTGATGTCAAGTCCTGGATCTGACCTTCACTTCCTTAGAGTCATAGGGAAAGTCACGTCATTGCTCTGGGTGTCACTTTCTGTCATCTGAATACATGCATGCTCGAGGCCGCTGCAGCAGAGCTCTGTTAAGGCCACGAGTGGAGCAGATGGAAACCAGCAAGAGTACATGATGCCCCTGGGGCCCCCGCTGGGGAAAGCAAATAATTTAAGGAGCTGGTCTCTAGCCAGTCCCCTCTGCTTTTCCTCCCTCAAGCTGATAAAAGTTCTGGAAAGATGAGTTCTCTTTGAAACACGGCGACTTGAGCCAGATAATTTCTGATGCCTTTTAGCTCCCAAATTTGGGGATTATCATGGGAGAGACTGGGTTAAAAGATGTGCCGGAATATTGCTGACACTGCTGCTGCTATGCTTGGGGGTCCCAAGCAGGAGGGGAAAAAATCTAGTCATTTGACCTTGCGGTTCTTGTTTCCTCATTTCTGAAATGGGGATAATAATATCTCCTCTGCCTAGTGCTCAGGGCAGCTGTGAAGAGCAAAATGCTGTAAATGTGGTCCTGGTAGCACCCCTAAGCAGAAATAAGCCGCACTCAGGCTCCATGCGGGAAAATCTGTTCCTTCCCTGACCTTTCCACACTGGGCACCAAAATCTTAACTACATCTGCCAGGTGGCATCCACGCAGTCCAGCCAACAATACTTGAAGACAACAGAAAGACTTAACTGAAAAACCTCAATGTAGGCAAGGATTATATAGAATTTAGTGTAATTTAAACTGAAGCATAATTATCTATATCAAACTACAGATCCTATACTGTCGAGTTCTAATGTCCGTTTCCAGTTTCTGCTTCACTAAGGAATTGGGGGAAACATTTAGCTCAGTGTGATTTAGAAATTGTTGCTGTTCTGGGTTTCTGTACTTTTCTCCTTGTCTAAGTCGCACAGATCCTCTTCTTTGTGTGCCATGCTGTTTTTGTCTCATACTGAGTTGCTCTGGGAAGAGTGCTTTCTTTGTATTAGGACCTTCATTAATCGATGCAGGAAATTCACAGTCACTCAGCAAATATTTATTAAGTGTTGGCTCTGTGTCATGCAGTGCACTAAACTGGAGAGTGAGGATACAGAGTTTTAAAAATAGGTTACTATCCTTTAGGAACTCAGAGTTTAGCAGAGGAGCCAAACAAAGTGATGAGATAAGTGCTCGATAGTTTCATGGAGGGTGCCATGGGAGCTCCCAGCAGAGTTGGGGGTGCAGGTGGGGCTGGTTCAAGGAAGGCTGCCATCTGAACTGAGGGTGACAGGGGTAGTTGGAGCTTCACTGGATTTTCCAGGCAGAGGAAGCAGTGCACCAAGCCACTGGGGCATAGGAGAGCATGATGTTTATAGAGAGCTGCAATAGCTTTGTCGACTCAGGAATAGGGATTAAGGGGTGGAGTGAGGGGAGATGAGGCTGGAGAGATAAGCAGAGGCCGGATCACGAAGGACCTTGGACATCATGCTGGAAGAGAGCAGGAAACGAGTGAAGGGTTTTAAGTAGAGAATCAACCTGATCGGGTCTGTGTTTTTGAGAATACAGTATTGAAAGAGAATACAAGATTCTCAAGCATGATGCAGGGAGACCAGTTAGGAAATGTGGCAGAAACCCACAGTTTCCAACCAGGATGTGGCAAGGCAGTTGAATATAAGGCAGTAGCAGTGGAGATAGAGATTCAAACTTGGCTCTGCTGAGGCAGTAGCAACTTGGGTCTAAGGGCGGTATTGGCTAAGTGTTCTAGAGGTCAAGGCATATAAGGACTGGGAAAAGGCCCTGGGTTTGCCTCAAAGGACGCCACGGGTACCAGGGTTAAGAATAAGGATGGCAGGGAGTGATGATGGCAGTGCTTTCATATGCAGAATCCAAGAGAGCTTTAGCAGGTGCAGTACATTGAAGTCAAGTGTAGGTCAGTTAATATTTTTGTGTCTCTTTGCCTGTATCAAGGAGCACAAACTGGTATTTGTGTTTTGTTTGGCCTATACAACGTTCTAAGCATTTTTTTAAAATAAATTTATTTATTTATTTTTGGCTGCATTGGGTCTTCGTTGCTGCACGCGGGCTTTCTCTAGTTATGGTGAGCGGGGGCTATTCTTCGTTGCGGTGCGCGGGCTTCTCATTGCAGTGGCTTCTCTTGTTGAGGAGCACGGGCTCTAGGTGTGTGGGCTTCAGTAGTTGTGGCATGCAGGCTCAGTAGTTGTGGCTCGCAGGCTCTAGAGTGTAGGCTCAGTAGTTGTGGTGCACTTAGTTGCACCGTGGCATGTGGGATCTTCCCGGACCAGGGCTCGAACCCATGTCCCCTGCATTGGCAGGAGGATTATTAGCCACTGCGCCACCAGGGAAGTACTGAGCCCTTTGTTTATGTGTACAGCTCTGTAGTAGGCACTGCGGGGATACCAGAGGTGAGATCCAGTTCCTGCCTCTTGCTCTTTGCCTGGTAGGGGGACTGGACATAATCAAGGGGCTGAATGTACACAAAGCAAACTGTTCTGTGTTCCACAAGGGAGGATAGAGAGAATGCTTCTGCTGTTTTTGAGGGAGGAGCACCAGGAGGTTGGAAGAATCAGAAAAGGCTTCCTGAAGGAGGTGACACCAAAGATGGCATTGAGAAGGATAAGATTTCGGTATGTAGAGATGGACAGGCTGCAGAGGCAGCTCTACTTCTGCATGAAATGTTTCCCTTGGAATTCTGCCTGGTTGTCAAAGGCCTTTTGCAAGTCTAAATAAAGTAGACAGACTGGTTCCTCTTTTGCCAAGAGGTCTGTTTACCCTCTTTGAGAACTCTGTAGATGAATGATGCAAAAGCAAACTAAACCCTCAAAGTATGATACTTAACTAGGTCATGATACCATGATATTTGAACTACTGAACTGATATTTCTTTGCTTATAGCTGAACACATCCTGCAAATACTTATTGAGCATCTATTATATGCCAGGCACTGGCCCTGTTGCAAGATACTGAGGCACGTTAAAGTGAATATGATACAGGCTATGCCCTCAAAAAGCCTCTAATCTATTGAGTCAGATATGAAAACTATGCAATGTGGTAAGTAGTCTAAAACGGGTCTGATCAGAGTGCTATGAATGTGCAAAGGAGAGAGTAATTAATTCTGTAGAGAAGGTGAGGGAAGGTGTCACAAAGGAGGTGATGTTTTTTGTGGGCCTTGAAGAATAAGTAGGATTTCTCAAGGCAGAGAAGGGGAAAGAGAATGAATTAACATTAATCAGAGCCAAGAGCTTTGCACTTAACCCTCAGTGAAATTTGTGATTCAGGTATTACTGTTTCCATTTTGCAGATGAGGAAACTGAGGCCTAGACAGACTAAGTGACTCATTTGAGTCCACACAGCTAGTCAGCGTCTGGTCAGTGTCCGAGTTAGGCTTTGAATTCAGGCCTCTGTTGGCTCTACTATACCAAGCTGCCTTCATGAGGAAGAAGTAGGGGCCGATGGGGATGTGGAAAGACATGCTAGGCAGAAGCAAAAGTTTTGCTGGAAATTGACAGAATTTGGGTCAACAGGGTCTCACTTCAGCTGTGATGGTGATTGCCTGACTTTGGAGCAATTTAGGGATGATTATCTCCTTTTAGACCTGCTTTTGAAATGGGAGCTGTTCAGTGTCTGCTTACATCCACTATAACATTCAGTTCAGCAAGCATTTATTGACTGAATTGACTGAAGCACAAGGGATTTTGGGCTGTTTGACCATCTTCACAGTCATTCGTACAGTGATAGATTGGAACGATTCTCAGAAGACTTGCTGTAGCTCTTCAGTTAGCCAAGTCACCAGATTGATGATGCTGTTTCCTGGTCCTTACAGAGAGACATGGCCTGAAAGTGAAGGCTGAAAGAACTTATTTTTCAAGAAGTAGCTCTCTTGAAAGTACAAAATGTTAGATATTTAATAGCCATTTTAAATCCTTTCTTCAACAAGAGATGGTTTAAATAAATAGGTAGGTATACAGGTAGAGGATAGAAAAAGCATATATCTATAAACCTATCTATCATGTATCATATATGTATACATGCGTAGTTAACTAATTAGAAATTTGTGTATTAGCTTAATTGATAAAAATAACCCCAAAGTACAGTCTACTATAGCAGCTCCCCACCCCTCTTAACAAAAACAAAAAACCTTCCCCCTTTTCTCCTTTGGGCAAAGAAAATGTTTGACTAAGGACTGATGAGGTTGTTAGTGAAAAGAAAAATGACTGAACCCTGCCCAGTTTGCTGATGGGAACAAACAGCAAATATTAGGAGGCAGAAACCTCAGTGCTACCAACAGACCACACAGCTAAAGAATTTCCCTATATCTCTCCATGGCGGGGCTGTTGGCTAAAGAGTATGAAGTTTCAGTAATGCAAGGTGAATGAGTTCTGGAGATTTAATGTACAGCATGGTGACTATAGTTAACAATACTGTTTGTGTAACTGGCGTTTGCTAAGAAGGTAGATCTTAAATGTTCTCACCACACATACACACACACCAACCAATGAAAATAAAAAAGAAAATGGTTTAACTGTGAGGTGACAGGTATGTTAATTAGCTTGATTGTGGCCATGATTTCACAATGTACGAGTATATCAAAGCATCAAGTTGTACACCTTAAATGCATACAATTTTTGTCAATTATACCTCAGTAAAGCTGAAAAAAAGTGAAAAAAAGCCCTCCCCATATGCCACTGGTTAAAAGCTTTAAAATGGTGTGTGTGTGCACATGTGTGGACCTCCAAATTGTCAAGCTTTCTCAGTCCCTTATCTGAAATAATTTTAAACTATATCCCATCCCATTATTCTCTGTTTCTAACTGGTTTCAAATCTATTCCTGCATAACTGTTCAAAAACTGAATACTGCTTTCTTCTTCCCAACTGTCTTTTATTCAATGAAAATAGATTTATTCTTTTTCTGATTAGATAACTAACACGTTTATTATTAAAAGTACAAAAATAGAATACAGAAAAATACAAGGAATAAAGCAAAACATCACCTGAAATCTCACCACCCTGAGATAACCACCACTATATATTGGTTACCATCCCTTCATTCATCTCTTGTATGTATTTACACACAAATGCAATTTTACAATTTTGGTCGTTTGCTCGTCACCCTCCACTGTATAACCAGTGTTAACAACAGGGTGTGTATATCCTTCATCTCTTTCTTCAGGTTCATATAACTATGTTAAAAACAAATAGACATGGGCTTCCCTGGTGGCGCAGTGGTTGAGGGTCCGCCTGCCGATGCAGGGGACACAGGTTTGTGCCCCGGTCCAGGAAGATCCCACATGCCGCGGAGCGGCTGGGCCCGTGAGCCGCGGCCGCTGAGCCTGCGCGTCCAGAGCCTGTGCTCCGCAACGGGAGAGGCCACAGCAGTGAGAGGCCTGCGGTAGACATATATACATGTAGGGGTTTAAAAACCATTATTCATTTTTGAAGAAGCATTGTGTTATATACTTTCCTTTGCCTCTTACTTTTCTTACTCAACAGTGGAATCTCCAAGTTTACTGGAACAGATCTAATTAATTCCTTTGAATGTCTGCACAGTATTCCATGGTATGGATATATAATTTATTCGCTTCTTTCTCTGTGGAAGGGCATTCTTTTTGCTACTAGGTTTTTTTTGCCATGATAGAAACAATGCTGCTGTCGACATCCTTGTGTATGGATTTGTGTAAGTCTCCTTATACTGGCATTTTTATTTCTTTGAGATAGATTCACACCAGTGGAATTGTTGGGATAAAGGGTATGTGGTTTTCATTTTTATAGATATTCCCAGATTGCTTTCCCAAAAGGCTGTGAATAGTCATATTAATATAAGCAGCTTGATGACCGTGCACGCTTCCTTCCCATCCTGCCAGCAGTGGTTGTTACTGCTTAAATATTGGCCAATCTAATGGGTGAGAAAGACCTTAAGTATTTTTTTAAATTTGCGTATTCTCAAACTGCTATTGTTAATGACCATTTGGATTTGCACTTCTTAGTCTTCATTTTCCTACTGTGTTTTTTGTCTTATCAGTTTGAAGGAGGTATTTGAGTGTTACACATTTTAACCTCTTATCTGGCATATGTATTTGTAAGTTGTATTGGGTTGGCCAAAAGTTTCATTCGTTTTTTTCTGTAAGATGGCTCTAGTAGCCCTTAGTTGTCTTTAACTTCATTCGAAACAATTTTGTTAAATTGTGTTGTGACAGCTGTCATATCAGTGTGCATTTAAAAAAAAGACTTAAAATTGGTGAATTTTTGTGTAGCCATTTTAATATTGAAGATGGAAGAAAAAAAGCAACATTTTTGGCTTATTATTTCAAGAAAGGTAAAAATGCAACTGAAATGCAAAAAAAGATTTGTGCAGTGTATGGAGAAGGTGCTGTGACTGATTGAACATGTCAAAAGTGGTATGCGAAGTTTACCACTGGTGCTGGAGAGTCCTCACTGGATGGTGCTCCACGGTCGGGTAGACCAGTTGCAGTTGATAGCGATCAAATCGAGACATTCATTGAGAACAATCAACTGTATACCATGCGGGAGATAGCCGACATACTCAAAATATCCAAATCAAGCGTTGAAAATCATTTCCACCAGCTTGGTTATGTTCATCGCTTTGATGTTTGGGTTCCACATAAGTTAAGTGAAAAAAACCTTCTTGACCGTATTTCTGCATGTGATTCTCTACTGAAACGTAATGAAAACGTTCTGTTTTTAAAACAAATTGTGACAGGCGATGAAAAGTGGATACTGTACAATAATGTGGAACGGAAGCGATCGTGGGGCAAGTGAAATGAACCACCACCAACCACACCAAAGGCCGATCTTCATCCAAACAAGGTGATGTTGTGTATATGGTAGGATTGGAGGGGAGTCCTCTATTATGAGCTCCTTCTGGAAAACCAAACGATTAATTCCAACAAGTACTGCTCCTAATTAGACCAACTGAAAGCAGCACTTGACAAAAAGCGTCCAGAATTAGTCAACAGAAAACGCATAATCTTCCATCAGGATAACGCAAGACCGCATGTTTCTTTCATGACCAGGCAAAAACTGTTACGGCTTGGCTGGAAAGTTCTGATTCATCCGTCATATTCACCAGACATTGCACCTTCGGATTTCCATTTATTTAGGTCTTTACAAAATTGTCTTAATGGAAAAACTTTCAATTCCCTAGAAGACTGTGAAAGGCACCTGGAACAGTTCTTTGCTCAAAAAGATACAAAGTTTTGGGAAGATGGAATTATGAACTTGCCTGAAAAATGGCAGAAGGTAATAGAGCAAAAGGGTGAATACTTTGTTCAATAAAGTTCTCGGTGAAAATGAAAAATGTGTCTTTTATTTTTATTTAAAAACTGAAGGCACTTTTTGGCCAGCCCAATATTTCTCAGTGAATCATTTGTCTTTTGAACTTGTTTATGGAATTTATCCATAGAAATGTTTAAAAAGAAAATTATTTAGTCAATATGTTTAAGTTTTCCTTTATAGTTTCTGGGTGTTCTATCTCATGTAAAAGATTTCCAAAACTACAATGTTACACATATATTTGTCTAAGCATTCTTGTAATTTTTCTTGTTTTATTATTGAAACTTATGTTTTTAAGTTCAAATAAATCTACTTTTAACAGTGGGGTATTGTAGAGAGTTAAAATTAATTTTATTCTAGATGGGTAGCCAATTGTGCCAGACTTTTTGTTAAATAAATTGCCCCTTTCTTACTGAATTGAATTACTACATTTGTCATATATCAAAGTCCCGAAGTCTCTGTAATAGTTTCACTGATCTATTTGTCTATTCCTATGCCAGTATCATACTATTTTCTTTACAATGGCTTCATGATATATTTAAAATTTGGTATATGCAGATTCACATACTATTTTTTATAACTTTATTAGCTATTCTTAGACTTTTGTTTTTCCCTCTAAGCATTAAGCTCACATACTCTGTTATAAAGCAAAGTAATACAAAAATTGTGGGATTCTAATTGCATTGAATTTATATATTCATTTTGGGAGAATTACAATTTTTATTATAGTTAGGCTTTCCATCCAAAAACATGGTATGCGTTTTAATTTATTCAAGAAAACTAAGTTTAACAGGGCTTACATTCTAGCCAATGTTATAAGCCAAGAGTCAGAATAAGAGATCTAGTTATTGAACAAAGTGAAGGCAAAAGTGGTCATTATTTGCCGACACTTTGATTTCTCTCTGTAAGCTATGAGAATGAACTGAGAGTCAATTAGCACTAATTATAGATATTAGAAATGTGGTAAGTACAAAATAAATATAGGTAGTCCTCACTCTCACTATCCAAATAGTTGCTAGATTGACATGAAAAAATTATAACCAAATTTTACTATGTGATTCTTAAACCTGCTGTAATGGACCTATATGCGGCAATATTAAAAAACTTTACTGCTAAGTTTACTTTATTCTTCTAAATGTCGTTTGTAACAATAACAAATCTTTAACGTATTATTATTTACATTAAAGTATGTGGTTGTTGCCCCATAGAAGGAAAATAATTGCATGTGATATTGTATAGTATCATTGTATATTACGTGCAAACATATCTATTAATGAGGTCCTAAGGGTTAAGTTGTTAAGTAATTACTGTTTTAAATGCTTTATATTATGTTGAAATCTTTGGTGGATGGTTACATAGATATCTAAGAGTGCTGTAGTGATATTTGTGGAAATTGATTGGAATTATTGGCAGGGCTGGGGACACATTTTTTTTCTTTTAAAAAATCTGCTGTAGGCTCCTCCTTTTATAAAGTTTCTTAATCAGCATGTTTTTAGGTATTGAATAGATTCTGATAATGAATGATACCTATACCCTCCCAAAAGTAGATTTCCTCTACTCTACCGGCAAAACCAGTTTGGGGATAAAATGGGAAGAGATGCACGCACAAAGGTCAGTGATTTGGGGGGAGCCAGAGTAGTGTTTTACTCTACTTATCATTAGGCTCCCAGTGATCCCAGCTTCCAGGTATTACTGCCCTTATGTAGCCTCCCACCATTGCATGTGGCTCAACCTAGTGACTTGCTTCTAATGAACACAATCTCACAAAAATGATGGATGTAACTTTTGTGATTAGGTTACAAAAAAGACCGTGACTTCCTTCCTGCCTCTGAGCCCTCATTCTGGGGGAAGCCATCTGCCCACTTTTTAGTCACCCCATGGAGAGGTCTGTGTGGCGAGGGACTGTTGTCTCTGGCCATCAGCCAAGGAGGATCTGAAGCCTTGCTGGTAGCCACATGAGAGAGCTTGGAAGCCGATCCTTCCCTAGTCAAGCCCTGAGGTGACTGCAGCCCTGGCTGACAGCCTCATTGCAGCCTTAGGAGAGACCCGACACAGAGGCATCCAGCTAAGCCACAACCAGATTTCTGATCCACACAAGCTGTGAGATAATAAATATTTGTTGTTTTAAGCCATTAAGTTTTGAGGTAATTTGTTATGCAGCACTAGATGAATAATACAAAACCAGAATGTAAGGGATGTGAAGAGAGGCACTGAGGGTATCTGGTTCACCACTCTCTCTCTCTCTAGCACGTAGCACAGAGCGCGGTGCAAAGCAGGCTTTCAATAAATGTTTTTTGAATGAATGAATCAACGAATGAAAAGGCCAAGAGAATTGTCCTTTCCTCAACTCTCTCACATTTTGTCATCTGGGTCCCAAAGCAGCTTGTCTTAAGCGTAGAATCTTATAAAATCTTTTCTGAAAAAGTTGCAATATACTTCTGACCCTCTCCTCTAATTACAAGACCTAAAATTAGTCCAGAGGACCAGGCAGGTAACCAAAACTGTGTCATCTCTCCCTCTTCCTCCAGAGACACATTTTCTCCCAAAGTATCCTGGTCTACAGAGATGCAGCTCTGCTTCCAAAAGAGGGTACCTTAACATCGTCACCCCTAAATGAGGAAATCAGATTCTCATCTCCATTTCAGAAGACAGTCTTAGTTTAATGTCTACATAAAGGGTCCATTTGGGTGTTTCTTCCCCCCAGAACAAAGGGAGAGTCTGCTTTAATTGGTGGAGCATTGACATCTCTGCCAATTAATTACTAGAAAGAAACTGCTTGGAGCTCAGAAATGACATTTTGTTGTTGCTGTTTTTCTTTTTCCCCAGCTTTATCTACTAAGGTTTAAGAATATATCTTAAGGCTTTGGATGTTCACATGAACCTCTTTGGAACACTGTAGCCCATAGAAAGCACCCTCCCCCCCGCCCCGCCCGCCATGATACCTACCGACCAACTGCCCTGGCTCAGTTTCTCCCCTGGATTTGTATGTACCATTAGATCATAAAGACTTTTTTTGCTCTTAAAGCCCTATGAGAGGGAAGGTGCATTCACAATGCCAAATATGAAAAAAGGGATGTTAAAAATGGAGGCTAATGCATGTTACCAGATCTGGCCACAGATCACCTGGAAAAGACTTAAAATTTCAAGTGATCATATTTTCTCCTAACTATGAAAATGAAGCTCGAATAAAAGAACCCAGTGAATTGTTTATTCAATACTTTTCATTATTTCGTTAGTCTTCTCCATGAATAGCAAAAATGACCTTGAACAATACCAACTCATTTTACTTGTTAGCTTAAACTTGTTCATATCTAAAAAATTATACTTCTCTGATCTAATTTCATACAGATGGAAACTTTTTTTCAAGATAAATCTTGTGGATATAAGCATTTCAGGTTAGTTCAACCTCAAAATTCAAAATTTTATTCAACAAACTTTTATAGAGTCTACTATATTTCCTGTCTCAAGGAGTTTATAATCTACTAAGAATTACAAGAAATGTGATGATAATGGCATCTTTTATTGAGTGCTCAGTAGTGCCAAACACCCTTTCCCCGGATGACTTCCTTTGGTCCTCACAGGAACCTATTAAGTCGTTGTATTATTATCTTAATTGTACATATAGGTAAAGTGAGTCCTAGAGAGGTCAAATAAAGTGGTCAGTCACAGAGCTTGCAACAGTGGCGTGGGGGATAAAGCCCGGGTCTGTCTGATGCTGGAGTTCTTGACTGACAAAAGACTATAATGCAAAATTTATTAAAGTGACTCTGGTATGAAAACCTGCTGGGTAGCCTCCAAGGAACCAAAGGCTGTGAGTGCCTTGGGATGGGGGGATAGAGAGTAGGGTTGCAGAGTTGACACTCAACAGAACTGATGGAAGGGCATCACTAGGTGTGGAGCCTGAGGCTGAATTTTACTCATGGGTGGAAACTTCACCTGGCCCAGATATAGTGAGGACTGACAGATTGATAGCTCTCTTTTGATTCTGCAGGAGATGGTGAATGATGGTTTTAAGTCAATAGTAATTTAACTGAATAATCCCACTAACAAGCAAGATAAGACAGAATGTGGTAAGTGGCATAGAGGAGCTTTATATAAAGTGCAATTGGGGTTCACATAATACAAAATGAGAATAAAAAATTACATTTCCAGAATGCTTTCTCTGTGCCAAGCATTGTGCTAAGTGCCTTACATGCATCATCTCGCTCAGTCCTCACAACACTTACCTTATGAAGTGGTATCTTTTCTCATGCCATGGATAACTCTGAGAAGTCCAGTGTTTTGTCAAGGCCACACAGCTAGTAAGCAGTGGAGCTAGATTCAAGCCCAGGTTTGTCTGGTTGACCTCAGAGAATATCTAGGAGATGACTCAGGACAGTCATTATGAAGCAGGAGGCATTTGAGATGGACCCTAAAGGATAGGTAGGTGGTCACAGGCAGAGGTTGTCCTAAGCAAGAGGGCAGAGCCTGAGCAGAGGCATACGTGTGGGAGGGCATGGAGCTGAGTGCAGGAACAGAAAGTAGTATAGTTTGCCTGGAGCTTCGGTTGATTGAAGAGTTATAGGGGAAGAGAAGATTGAAGAGAGCAGTTGGGACCATACTTTGGATGTCTCTGAATTGCAAGCTGAAGAATTTGTACTATGTGGTTGTATTAGTTTGCTAGGGCTGCCACCAAGTACCACACTGGATGGCTTAAAGAACAGAAATTTATTGTCTCAAAAGTTCAGGGTGCTGGGAGTCCAAGATCAAGGTGTTCATGGCAGGGTTGTTTCCTTCCAACAGCTGTGAGAAGGATCTGCACCAGGCTTCTCTCTCTGGCTTGTAGATGATCTTCTTTTCTCTGTGTCTTCACATTGTCTTTCTTTTGTCTGTGTCTTTGTCCAAATCTCCTCTTCTTATAAGGATACAAGTCAGATTGCATTAGAGCCCACCCTAATGACCTCTATAAAGACCCTATCTCCAAAAGGGAACCCTCCTAAACTGTTGGTGAGAATGTAAATTGGTGCAGCCACTATGGAAAACAGTTTGGAGGTTCCTCAAAAAACTATAAGTAGAGTTACCATGTGATCCAGCAATCCCAAGCCTGGGCATATATACAGACAAAACTATAATTCAAAAAGATACATGCACCCCAATGTTCATTGCAGCACTATTTACAAGAGCCAAGACATGGAAGCAACCTAAATGCCCATCGACAAATGAATGGTTAAAGATGTGGTACATATATACAATAGAATACTACGCAGCCATGAAAAGAGTGAAGTAATGCCATTTGCAGCAACGTGGATAGACCTAGAGATTATCATACTAAGTGAAGTAAGTCAGAAAGAGAAAGACAAGTACCATATGATATCACTTATATTTGGAATCTATAATATGACACAAATGAACTTATATATAAAACAAACAGATTCACAGACATAGAGAACAGACTTGTGGTTGCCAAGGGGGAGGAGGGTGGGGGAGGGATGGAGTTGGAGTTTGGGATTAGCAGATGCAAACTATTATATAGAGGATGAATAAGCAACAAGGTCCTACTGTATAGCACAGGGAACTATATTCAATATCCTGTAATAAACCATAATGGAAAAGAATATGAAAAAGAATGTATATACATATATATATGTATAACTGAATCACTGTGCTGTACAGTAGAAATTAACACAACATTGTAAATCAAGTATACTTCAATAAAATAATTTTTTTAAAAAAGACCATATCTCCAAATAAGGTCACATCCTGAGGTACTAGGGGTTAAGACTTCAACATATGAATTGTAGGGGGTGGGACATACAATTCAACCTATAACACTAGTCAGGCAGATTGGTTCAGTGGTTTTAAGGAGTCTATTTTGAGAAAACTGTTGTTTAATGTCAGACTTTCAAATTGGGTACATAAAATCAAGTGATGCAAATCATATGAAATAAAGAGGGTAACACATCTCAGAGGCATCAGGGTGGTGAGACTATAAAGAAAATCTTTCTATTTAAAACAAGAACCAAACTCAGACATTTTTACGTCAAGAAAAGGGGCATTATTCATGTCCAGGGATATGCCTCTTTGTTTAGGAAAATATCTGATGGCATATTTGAGTTTGAATGGTGAACCCCATATCCCTCACCACAGCCCTGGGCATTGTTGGAAATGGGAGAATAAAACAAAGGAAGGATTAAATTTCTCATTATACTAAAGGTTGACTTTGAAATATGGGAATCGGGTGGTGATTATGTAAGGAGAAAGGAAAGTGGGGGGGTGAGGGAAGAGGAAGGAGAAGTAAAACAGGGCAGTAGGAAACATGAGGAATAAAGTTGGACAATTCGATATGATGGGAGTGGACAGGGATGTATAATATTCAATTTTAAGTTGTTTATTATATTTGAGTAATGTGCTGCCCTACTTTCAAAAGGCTTCTACATGTAAGATCCTTTTGATAGTGATGTTTAGGGTAGATTAATGGAAAAAAGAGCTGAATGCTTCAGTTAGGTGTACATGGTAAAAAGAAAAGAATGACTGCAGAAGACAAGATGTTCCTGAGACCAAGAGCTTAGTGGAAACAAGAAATTGAAGTCGGGCTTCCCTGGTGGCACAGTGGTTGAGAATCTGCCTGCTAATGCAGGGGACATGGGTTCGAGCCCTGGTCTGGGAAGATACCACATGCTGTGGAGCAACTAAGCCCGTGTGCCACAACTACTGAGCCTGCGCATCTGGAGCCTGTGCTCCGCAACGAGAGGCCGCGATAGTGAGAGGCCCGCACACCGCGATGAAGAGTGGACCCCGCTTGCCACAACTAGAGAAAGCTCTCTCACAGAAACGAAGACCCAACACAGCCAAAAATAAATAAATAAATTTTAAAGAAAAGGAAAGAAAAAGAAATTGAAGTCTCAGAGTTCTGGAATTAGGCCAAGTGGGGACCACTACGTATTAGCAGTGTAGCCTTGAGGAAGTCAACTAACCTCTTAAGCCTCAATTTCCTCATCTTGAAAGTGGGGACAAATATTGAACCTTTGTGCTCCTCTCTTAGTGTATATTATTTTCAATAAATATTTATTTTAAAAATGAAAAAAAAATGGAACCCATCTCATAAGGTTGCTGTGTGTGCAGATTAAATGAGACAATGTTTGTGAAATGTTTGGAACAATGCCAGACACATAATTAAGTGCGAGATAAATATTAGCTGTGGGAAGGACAAAGGGACTTCCAGCAGTACTTGGAATGGGGGCTCAAAACACTTCTTTTCTAACAATTGAAAGGAAGGACTAGGCCAGAAGGGGGGAGGTCTTGGGAACACCCGGGCTGGAAACATCTGGGTTGCTCTGGGGAGTAAGGGTAAGTCTGTAGGAAGAATGAAATGGACAAAGTTCCTGGAAGAAAGTCAAACGAAAATAATCTCTTTTAATTAATTCAATCAATGATGGGTGCTCCCATCTCACTGTTGCTCTTTCTTTCTGTGTGTCTCACAGTTTGGCTCTGTTTTTAGCAATTGTGCTGCTGAGTGAGTGCCTTCTCCATGCCCATTTATGTTTTGTTCTTACAAATTGCAAGAATGCAGAAAAGCATGCAGAAAAACCTCATAAACACCTATGTGCCCACCACCCAGTTCTATCAAATCTTAACATTCTGCCTTGCTTTCTTCATTTCTTTTTATTTATTATTTTTAAGAAATTATACATTATAGGTACAACTGAAGCCTCCTGGATACTTCTTCCTCCCTTCCAGTCTATGATTGCCTCTCCCTGGAATACAATTCTCTGGCATACAATGTGGATTAGGCTCCCTGGAGTTGTGCAACAGCAGCCCAGGACCCTGAATTCAGTGTTTATCATTCTTACGTATGCTGTCGTACTTTTAACACCTACGACTGTATCCATAAACAATATTCTTTTGCAGGTTTCAAACATTACCAATGGTACCACCCTATATTTAACCTTCTGCAACTTGCTATTTTTTTATAAATCACCACACTGTTATTAAATTCATCCATGCAGATACATTGAGCTTTATTTATTCATGTCACTAGTGTTAAATGAAATTCCATTGTACAATATAATATGCCACAGTTGATCTTTTCTCCTGTTGATCGACATTTAGTTTTATTTTTGTTTTTTTTTTTACTATTTTTGGTGAGTTTCTTGTAGACAGCCAATAGCTGGGTTAAGTTTTTTTAAAACCACTCTGCCAATCCCAGTCTTTTATTATTTTTTATTAAGATATAGTTGATTTACGTTATTGTATTGTTTCAGGTGTACAGCATAATGATTCAAAAATTTTATAGATTATACTCCATTTATAGTTATTATAAAATATTGGCTGTATTTCCTATGCTGTACAGTATATCCTTGTAACTTATTTATTTTATACATAGTAGTTTGCACCTCTTAATCCCCTACCCTTATCTTGACTGTCCCCACTTCCCTCTCCCCAGTGATAACTACTAACTTGTTTTTTGTATCTGTGAGTCTGTTTCTTTTTTGTTATACTCATAGTTTGTTTTACTTTTTAGATTCCACATATAAGTGATTATATGCAGTATTTGTCTTCCTCTGTCTGACTTATTTCACTAAGCATATTACTCTCCAAGTCCATCCATGTTGTTGCAAATGGTGTTATTTCATTCTTTTTATGGCTGAGTAATATTCTATTGTATATATATGTACCACATCTTCTTTACCCATTCATCTGTTGATGGACACTTAGTTTGTTTCCATATCTTGGCAATTGTAAATCATGCTTCTGTGAACATTGGGGTGTATGTATCTTTTCAAATCAGTGGGGTTTTTTTCAGATATATACCCAGCAATGGAATTGCAGGTTCATATGGCAGTTCTATTTTTATTTTTTTGAGGAACCTCCATACTGTTTTCCACAGTGGCTGTACCAATTTACATTCCCACCAACAGTGTACATGGGTTCCTTTTTCTCCACATCCTAGCCAACATTTGTTCTTTGTGATCTTTTTGATGATAATCATTCTGACTGATGTGAAGTGATATCTCATTGTGGTTTTGATTTGCATTTCTCTGATGATTAGCGATGTTGAGCATATTTTCATGTGCCTGTTGGCCATCTGTATGTCTTTTTTGGAAAAATGTCTATTCAGGTCTTCTGTCCATTTTTTAATTGGTTTTTTTTATATTGAGTTGTATGAGCTGTTTATATATGTTGGATATTAATCTCTTATTGGTCATGTCATTTGCAAATATGTTCTCCCATTCGTTAGCTTGTCTTTTCATTTTGTCAATGGTAGCCTTTGCTATGCAAAGGCTTTTAAGTTTAATTAGGTCCCATTTATTTATTTTTGCTTTTGTTTCCTTTGTCTTAGGAGACAGATTCAAAACAATATTGCTGCAATTTATGTCAAAGAGTGTTCTGCTTATGTTTTCTTCTAGGATTTTTATGGTTTCTGGTCTTACATTTAGGTCTTTAATCCAATTTATTTTTGTATATGATGTTATGTTCTAATTTCATTCTTTTACATGTAGCTGTCCAGTTTTCCCAGCACCACTTATTGAAGAGACTGTCTTTTCTCCATTGTATAGTCTTGCCTCCTTTGTTGTAGATTAATTGACCATAAGTGTGTGGGTTTATTTCTGGGCTCTCTATTCTCTTGCATTGATCTATGTGTCTGTTTTTGTGACAGTACCATACTGTTTTGATTACTGTAGCTTTGTAGTATAGTCTGAAGTCAGAGAGTATGATACCTCAAGCTCTGTTCTTCTTTCTCAAGATTGTTTTGGCTATTCAGGGTCTTCTCTGTTTCTACAGAAATTTTAGAATTATTTGTTCTACTTCTTTGAAAAATGCCATTGGTATTTTGATAAAGATTGCATTGACATCTTTATGACATTGAGTCATCTCATTCATGGACATGGTATAGTATTCTCTTTTTAAAGTTCTTCTTTTGTTTTTCAGTAAAGTTTTATTATTCCCCCCTGCCAAGGTCTTGTACATATTTTGTTTGATTTATTCCTAGATACTGTATTAGGGCTCTCCAAAGAAACAGAAATAATAGGATATATCTATATCTGTATCTATGTCGATATAGATGTACATTACATAAATATATGTAGATAAAAGGAGATTTGTTATAGGAATTGGCTCTCATGGTTATGGAGGCTGAGAAGTCCCCCAGTCTGCTGTCTGCAAACTGAAGAGCCAGGACAGCCGGTGGTATAATTCAGTCTGAGTACAAAGGCCTGAGAACCAGGGGAACTGATGGTTTAACTTCCAATCTGAGGCCAAAGGCCTGAGAATGGGGTGGCTGCTGCTGGTGTAAGTCCCAGAGTCTGAAGTCCCAAGGTCTAGGAGCTCTGAAGTCTAAGGGCAGGAAAAAAAATGGACATCCCAGCTCAAGAGGAAAGTGAATTTGTCTTTCTTTTCCTTTTTGTTCTGTTTGCGCCCTCAACAGATTGGAAAATGCCCACCCACATTGGGTGAGGGCAGATCTTTTTACTCAGTCTACTGATTCAACTGCTAATCTCTTCTGGCAGCACCCTCGTACACTCACCCAGAAATAATGTTTTACCAGCTATCTGGTCATCCCTTGGCCCAGTCAAGGTGACATATAAAATTAACCATATGTTATAATTTTGTTGCTATTTTAAAAGTTTAAGCTTCGTTTTAATTCATATATTCTATCTGCTTTTTGTGTATAGGAATGCAACAGATATTCTTTTTTTTTTTTTTTTTTTTTTTTTGCGGTACGCGGGCCTCTTTTTTTTGAGGTACGCGGGCCTCTCACTGCTGTGGCCTCTCCCGTTGCGGAGCACAGGCTCCAGACGCGCAGGCTCAGCGGCCATGGCTCACGGGCCCAGCCGCTCCGCGGCATGTGGGATCTTCCCGGACCGGGGCATGAACCCGTGTCCCCTGCATCGGCAGGCAGACTCTCAACCACTGCGCCACCAGGGAAGCCCAACAGATATTCTTATATTAATCTTTTATCCAACAACTTGCTGATATCTCTTCTTAGCTCCTTATATGCAGACAATCCAATCATGTCATTTGAATATAATGACAATATTTTTTCCCTACCCTTATATATTTTAATTTCAGATACTATATTTTTCAATCTTATAATTGTCATTTAAAGGTGTGTGTGTGTGTGTGTGTGTGTGTGTGTGTGTTTCGACTCTGGTGAAATTCTCCTTTTCATCTGTTTTCTCCATCTTTTCTCCTATCTTATTAAATGTATTCATGACAGATATTCTTGGGACACTCTCCTGGGCGGGTCCCAAACTAATCTTTATATAGTGAGTTTTATATTACCTTTCACAGGCTTAACAGATATCATAAAATGTCCTGAGGACAAAATCAGCTTCAGGAGGTCAAAGTTTCTGCCAAGTCT
Source organism: Phocoena phocoena (assembly GCF_963924675.1). Taxonomy (NCBI): domain Eukaryota; kingdom Metazoa; phylum Chordata; class Mammalia; order Artiodactyla; family Phocoenidae; genus Phocoena; species Phocoena phocoena. The sequence goes on along the minus strand of NC_089240.1, from coordinate 99,505,079 downwards.
CTTCCTAAATTTTATTAGTCTTTCCAGAGTATAAGCTTTTAGTTTTGTTGTATATCTTTACTATATTTAAATAAAAACTATTTTATTAACTTCTGCAATCTTTATTAATTTCTAATCTTTCTAACTTTTTGAGTTGTACACGTTCACTAATTATTTTAAATCTTTCTTTCGGAGATTAGTATCTGAGGAATAAATTTACTTATAACTACTGCTTTAGCTATATCCCCCTGGTTTGTGATTCATAGTGCTTTCACTTTCAGTTTTGTGCATTGACTAATCTCCATTATGATTTCTTCCTTTTGGCCAATAAGTCCTTTACAAGTGTTCTTCATTTCCATTGTACTTTTAAAGTTATTTTTATTATTCTTTTCTAATGAGGTCAGTAGGATATTGATTTTTTGGTGTGTTCTGATACTTGCTTTATTACCTATTGCAGCATCAATTTTTAAATAATTCCATTTGTACTTGAAATAAGTGTGTATTTTTAATTATGTGCAAAATTTGTAAGTATCTATTAGAAAAACTATATTTTTTTGTTCAACTTCTGTATAATTACTAAATTATAAAACTCTAGTTTTGAAGCCTTCTTTATATTTTGATATAAACATCATGTCACTTCTGTTGATCACAAAGTATGTAATTTATTTAAGTTACTAAATGATTTTCTTTTAATGAATGCAAGAGATAATTAAGTACACATGCCAAGTAGTCTTTTAACTATCTACACTTTTGTATTATTTCTTATAACACACTAAGATAGGGAGAGCATAACATATTTATATTTCCATCCTAACATTTTCTCCTGGACTGTCTGGTATTTCCATAGCAAATTTTGAATCTTCCTAGCTTTGCTAAAGTCTTTGCTCCCTTCTCACATTACAAGAATATTAAACAGAGCTAGAACTTGAAGTGAAAATTTAGTAAGATAGAAACCTCCAGAACATCTCCTGGGTCTTATTAAAATAAGATAGCAGATGCTATTGCTATAGCGCTCAAAGGCCATGCTGCTTTAAATTGCAGCTCTGCTACATGAGGCTCAAGCCTCTGTAGACCTCTGACTTAATCATTACTGCATTGTATGGAACATGTATTATCAAATCAGAGTGTCCTAGAAGTGTAAATATGAATGAGTCTTGGCTGAATACCCTTATTTGGTTATTTGAAAGGCCTTAAAAAATGAGTTGGTGTTCTTGGACCCAATTTAATTTGTAACGAGTCTAAGAAACTAAAGAATCATTACCATGGGGCTCCAGAATGAAATCAATCTTTTTCTGTTATTATTACATTTTGCCTCTATCTTTGATGTGATGCTTTTAAAGTGGAACAGAGACTATTAACCGGATGCAAGCAAATGGAGACTATCACATTTCAAAATCTAAAAATTTCCCAGCTGCCACTGATTGACATTTAAGTCCTAAATAATTCCATGTAGTAGTGCTCTGAAATTTAGAACGTTCGAAGGGAGGGGTTGTTTCCCCCAGAGAGCTGCACGGTTTGTATAATAACAGTGCTGGCTTCTAGTTTTTAGGGAGTTGGTGAGTACTGTGACCTTCTCTGTGGTGGTCAAAATTTTGGACATTAGTTTCCTGAAGCAATAATCTTCTTGGCCTTCCTTTTACATCACAGAAAGAGAATCATTATTTTCTGTTATTTGGATATGGACAAAGAAATGATATTTTAAGTCATTTGAGGAGATGCTTAGGGATAAGACTATGTAAGCCTTCTTTAGGAAAAGACCTCAGGAAGATAATTTCAGGTTCCAGCTTTGCATCAACGGAATCTAAAATGTTATAATTGACCATTCAGGCAACCTTCAAATTTATAAAAGGGATTTATTCCCACATTTTGTAAGTGGCGTGTTTGGAATTTGGCATTTGGTTTCTCACACAAACAATGCTATATTTGATTAGGCATCAGGTGGGCCTACAAAACCCCAATTTAACCCAGAGTGTGACTGAAATACAGTTACATTTATGATTTTTTCTTTTAAGCTTTACGAAGTATATTTAAACATACAAAATACCTTTAAAAGATACCAAACACTCAGGATTCTAACCAGCCTAGCCCATATTTAGGAACTCAGCTGGGGCTTTGTACGTTGCTTAATCCCCCAAATGCACCAATAGAAATTGGCCAGCAATGGGAGGGAATGGAGTTCCCTGAACCTTAAGGTGCAGTGAAACTCTGAATTCTTCAGTTTCTACTTTTCCTCATCTCTGGAGTCAAAATGTGCCTCCCATGAAAATTAACGGAAAGAACAAGGTGGACACTGGAGGCACGTCGATGAGCTCCAGATATCAGCTAGCCACCGAAACAGCCAGATGGAGCCCTGGCTGGGAGCAGCTGGGAGCAGGGGATCTGGCTTTCCAATCAGTCATGCTGGAGTGTGGACTGAGGAAAGCTCCCACAGAGCTCCTGCAGCTGCATACGAGCCCCAGCAAGATGGGAGGGAAGTGAAGAGGGCAAAGTTAAGTTCATTAAGATACCAACTGATTGGCACACCACCAGCAAAATCCAGACTGGGAACTGCTATTAGTCAAATAGCCTGGGTGTTTCAACAGATAAATGATAAGGAAAAGAGATGAATGGGGGGAGAACCTATTGGTTAAAAAACTTAAAAGTATATCTAATTTTTAAAACAGGCAAGACTAAAATATAAGGATGCACATTTAGATGATAAAACTATTTTTTTTAAAGACAAGGAAGTGATTACTATAAAAGTCAATAGTTATATATTATGGGTAAAGGGAGAGGTTTGTAATCTGGGCAGTGCACATGCAGGGGCTTTGGGGTAACTGATAAAGATCTACATATTTCTTGATCTGATAATATTTATAAGTGTTGCTTTATATGAATCCGTTAAGCCACACATCTGTGTAGCTTCCTTATTTGTTTTACTTTACAATAAAAATCATAAAATAAATAAAAGAAGGGCATACCCATGGAGTCAAAGCACTAAGCAACTGCTGGGAGACTGACATGGTTGCTGAAGCTTTTAAAGGCAGAAAGAGGAAAAAGCATTCCCATCAGAGCATGGGTAGAAGGGACTGGAGAAGCAAGAGATGGAAGGGAAGCTATAGCAGTGACAAAAGACAAAGGGAAGGACTCAAGGTTTGGAGAGAATGGCAACACGTGCTAAGTAGCTTGCAGCAGAATTCTGGGATGAGGCTACTATTCCTCACCTAAGGAACATAGATTAAGGATGCTTGTGGCAGTGCTGCCCCAAATATGATCTGGGGCCAAAACCAAGTGTTTCACATATTGTTTTTGTTCCATTTCAAAACCAGAATAGAGGACCTTCAAGATGGTGGAGGAGTAAGACGTGGAGATCACCTTCCTCCCCACAAATACATCAAAAATACATCTACATGTGGAACGACTACAGAACACCTACTGAACGCTGGCAGAAGACCTCAGACTTCCCAAAAGGCAAGAAACTCCCCACGTACCTGGGTAGGGCAAAAGAAGAAAGAAACAACAGAGACAAAAGAATAGGGACGGGACTTGCCCCTCTGGGAGAGACCTGTGAAGGAGGAAAGGTTTCCACACACTAGGAAGCCGTTTTGCGGGCGGAGGGGGAAGCTTCGGAGCCGCGGAGGAAAGCACAGCCACAGGGGTGCGGAGGGCAAAGCGGAGAGAGTCCCGCACAGAGGATCAGGGCCGACCAGCACTCACCAGCCCGAAAGTCTTGTCTGCTCACCCGCCGGGGCGGGCAGGGCTGGGAGCTGAGGCTCGGGCTTCGGTCGGAGCGCAGGGAGAGGACTGGGGTTGGCGGTGTGAACACAGCCTGAAGGGGGTTAGTGCACCACAGCGAGCCAGGAGGGAGTCCAGGAGTCCAGGAAAAGGTCTGGAGCTGCCGAAGAGGCAAGAGACTTTTTCTTCCCTCTTTGTTTCCTGGTGCGCGAGGAGAGGGGATTAAGAGCGCTGCTTAAAGGAGCTCCAGAGACGGGCGCGAGCCACGGCTAAAAGTGCGGACCCCAGAGATGGGCCTGGGACGCTAAGACTGCTGCTGCCGCCACCAAGAAGCCTGTGTGCAAGCGCAGGTTACTATCCATACCTCCCCTCCTGAGAACCTGTGCAGCCCGCCACTGCCAGGGTCCCGTGATCCAGGGACAACTTCCCAGGGAGAACGCACGACGTGCCTCAGTCTGGTGCAACATCCCGCCGGCCTCTGCCGCCACAGGCTCACCCCGCATCTGTACCCCTCCCTCCCCCCGGCCTGAGTGAGCCAGAGCCCCCGCATTAGCTGCGCCTTTAACCCCGTCCTGTCTGAGCGAAGAAAGACACCCGCAGGCGACCTACATGCAGGGACGGGACCAAATCCACAGCTGAACCCCGGGAGCTGTGAGAACAAAAAAGAGAAAGGGAAATCTCTCCCAGCAGCCTCAGAAGCAGCGGATTAAAGCTCCACAATCAACTTGATGTACCTGCATCTGTGGAATACCTGAATAGACAACGAATCATCCCAAATTGGGGAGGTGGACTTTGGGAGCAATGATATATTTTTTTTCCCCTTTTTCTCTCTCTGTGAGTGTGTATGTGTATGCTTCTGTGTGTGATTTTGTCTGTATAGCTTTGCTTTTATCATTTGTCCTAGGGTTCTGTCGGCCTGTTTTTTGTTTTGTTTTGTTTTAGTATAGTTTTTAGCCCTTGTTATCATTGGTGGATTGCTCTCTTCTTTCTTTTTTTATTACTTTTTAATAATTATTTTTTATTTTATAACTTTATTTTATTTTTTCTTTCTTTCTTCTTTCTTTCTTTCTTTCTTTCTTTCTTTCTTTCTTTCTTTCTTTCTTTCTTTCTTTCTTTCTTTCTTTCTTTCTTTCTTTCTTTCTTTCTTTCTTTCTTTCTTTCTTTCTTTCTTTCTTTCTTTCTTTCTTTCTTTCTTTCTTTCTTTCTTTCTTTCTTTCTTTCCTCACTTTTCTTCTGAGCCGTGTGGATGACAGGGTCTTGGTGCTCTGGCTGGGTGTCAAGCCTGTGCCTCTGAGGTAGAAGAGCCGAGTTAAGGATATTGGTCCACCAGAGACCGCCCAGCCCCACGTAATATTAAACGGCAAACACTTTCCCAGAGATATCCATCTCAATGCTAAGACCCAGCTCCACTCAAGGACCAGCAATCTACAGTGCAGGACACACCATGCCAAACAACTAGCAAGACAAGAACACAACCACAACCATTAGCACAGAGGTTACCTAAAATCATAATAAGGTCACAGACACCCCCAAACACACCACCGGATGCAGTCCTGCCCACCAGAAACACAATATCCAGCCTCATCCATCAGAACACAGGCACCAGTCCCCTCCACCAGGAAGCCTACACAACCCACTGAACCAATCTTAGCCACTGGGGGAAGACACCAAAAACAACGGGAACTACGAACCTGCAGCCTGCAAAAAGGAGACCCCAAACACAGTAGGTTAAGCAAAATGATAAGACAGAGAAATACACAGCAGATGAAGGAGCAAGGTAAAAACCCACCAGACCAAACACATGAAAAGGAAATAGGTAGTCTACCTGAAAAAAAATTCAGAGTAATGATAGTAAAGATGATCCAAAATCTTGGAAATAGAATGGAGAAAATACAAGAAACGTTTAACAAGGACCTAGAAGAACTAAAGAGCAAACAAACAATGATGAACAACACAATAAATGAAATTAAAAATTCTCTAGAAGGAATCAATAGCAGAGTAACTGAGATAGAAGAACGGATAAGGGACCTGGAAGATAAAATAGTGGAAATAACTACCACAGAGCAGAATAAAGGAAAAGAATGAAAAGACTTGAGGACAGTCTCAGAGACCTCTGGGACAACATTAAATGCACCAACATTTGAAATATAGGGGTTCCAGAAGAAGAAGAGAAAAAGAAAGGGACTGAGAAAATATTTGAAGAGATTATAGTTGAAAACGTCCCTAATATGGGAAAGGAAATAGTCAATCAAGTCAGGGAAGTGCAGAGAGTCCCATACAGGATAAATCCAAGGAGAAACATGCCCAGACACATATGAATCAAACTATAAAAAATTAAATACAAAAAAAAAAAATTAAAAGCAGCAAGGGAAAAGCAACAAATAACATACAAGGGAATCCCCATAAGGTTAACAACTGATCTTTCAGCAGAAACTCTGCAAGCCAGAAGGAAGTGGCAGGACATATTTAAAGTGATGAAAGGGAAAAACCTACAACCAAGATTACTCTACCCAGCAAGGATCTCATTCAGATTTGATGGAGAAATTAAAACCTTTACAGACAAGCAAAAGCTGAGAGAGTTCAGCACCACCAAACCAGCTTTAAAACAAATGCTAAAGGAACTTCTCTAAGCAGGAAACACAAGAGAAGGAAAAGACCTACAAGAACGAACCCAAAACAATTAAGAAAATGGTACTAGGAACATACATAGCCATAATTACCTTAAATGTAAATGGATTAAATGCTCCCACCAAAAGACACAGATTGGCTGAATAGATACAAAAACAAGAGCCATATATATGCTGTCTACAAGAGACCCATTTCAGACCTAGGGACACATACAGACTGAAAGTGAGGGGATGGAAAAAGATATTCCATGCAAATGGAAATCAAAAGAAAGCTGGAGTAGCAATTCTCATATCAGACAAAATAGACTTTAAAATAAAGACTATTACAAGAGACAAAGAAGGACACTACATAATGATCAAGAGATCGATCCAAGACGAAGATATAACAGTTATAAATATTTATGCACCCAACATAGGAGCACCTCAATACATAAGGCAAATGCTAACAGCCATAAAAGGGGAAATTGACAGTAACACCATAATAGGGGACCTTAACACCGCATGTTCACAGTGGACAGATCATCCAAATGAAAATAAATAGGGAAACACAAGCTTTAAATGAAACATTAAACAAGATGGACTTAATTGATATTTATAGTTCATTCCATCCAAAACCAACAGAATACACTTTCTTCTCAAGTGCTCATGGTATATTCTCCAGGATAGACCATATCTTGGGACACAAATCAAGCCTTGGTAAATTTAAGAAAATTGAAATAATATCAAGTATCTTTTCTGACAACAACACTATGAAACTAGATATCAATTACAGGAAAAAAGCTGTTAAAAATGCAAACACATGGAGGCTAAACAATACACTACTAAATAACCAAGAGATCACTGAAGAAACCAAAGAGGAAATCAAAAAATAACTAGAAACAAATGACAATGAAAACACGATGACCCAAAACCTATGGGATGTGGGAAAAGCACTTCAAAGAGGGACGTTTATAGCAATACAATCTTACCTCAAGAAATAAGAAAAACCTGAATAAACAACCTAACTTATACTTAAAGCAATTAGAGAAAGGAGAACAAAAAAACCACAAAGTTAGCAGATGGAAAGAAATCATAAAGATCAGATCAGAAATAAATAAAAAAGAAATGAAGAAAACAATAGCAAAGATCAATAAAACTAAAAGCTGTTTTTTTTTGAGAAGATAAACAAAATTGATAAAACATTAGCCCGACTCATCAAGAAAAAAAGGGAGAAGACTCAAATCAATAGAATTAGAAATGAAAAAGGAGAAATAACAACTGACACTGCAGAAATACAAAAGATCATGAGAGATTACTACAAGCAACTCTATGCCAATAGAATGGACAACCTGGAAGAAATGGGCAAATTCTTAGAAAAGCACAACCTGCCAAGGCTGAATCAGGAAGAAATAGAAAATATGAACAGACCAATCACAAGCACTGAAATTGAAACTGTGATTAAAAATCTTTCAACAAACAAAGCCCAGGACCAGATGGCTTCACAGGCGAATTCTATCAAACATTTAGAGAAGAGCTAACACCTATCCTTCTCAAACTCTTCCAAAATATAGCAGAGGGAGGAACACTCTCAAACTCGTTCTATGAGGCCACCATCACCCTGAAGCCAAAGCCAGACAAAGGTGTTACAAAAAAAGAAAACTACAGGCCAATATCACTGATGAACATAGATGCAAAAATTCTCAAAAAATACTAGCAAACAGAGTCCGACAGCACATTAAAAGGATCATACACCGTGATCAAGTGGGGTTTATCCCAGGGATGCAAGGATTCTTCAATATATGCAAATCAATCAATGTGATACACCATATTAACAAATTGAGGGATCATCTCAATAGATGCAGAAAATGCTTTTGACAAAGTTCAGCACCCATTTATGATAAAAACTCTCCAGAAAGTAGGCAGAGAGGGAACTTACCTCAACATAACAAAGCCCATGTACAACAAACCCATAGCCAACATCATTCTCAGTGGTGAAAAACTGAAACCATTTCCTCTAAGATCAGGAACAAGATAAGGTTGCCCACTCTCACCACTATTATTCAACATAGTTTTGGAAGTTTTAGCTACAACAATCAGAGATGAAAAAGAAATAAAAGTAATCCAAATTGGAAAAAAAGAAGTAAAACTGTCACTGTTTGCAGATGACATGATTGATAGTACACATAGAGAATCCTAAAGATGCTACCAGAAAACTACTAGAGCTAATCAATGAATTTGGTAAAGTACCAGGATACAAAATTAATCCACAGACATCTCTTGCATTCCTAAACACTAATGATGAAAAATCTGAAAGAGAAATTAAGGAAACACTCCCATTTACCATTGCAACAAAAAGGATAAAATACCTAGGAATAAACCTACCTAAGCAGACAAAAGACCTGTATGCAGAAAACTATGACACTGATGAAAGTAATTAAAGATGATGTAAACAGATGGAGAGATATACCATGTTCTTGGATTGGAAGAATCAACATTGTGGAAATGACTCTACTACCCAAAGCAATCTACAGATTCAATGCAATCCCTATCAAACTACCAATGGCATTTTTCACAGAACTAGAACCAAAAAGTTCACAATTTGTATGGAAACACAAAAGACCCTGAATAGCCAAAGCAATCTTGAGAAAGAAAAACGGAGCTGGAGGAATCAGGCTCCCTGACTTCAGCCTATACTACAAAGCTACAGTAATCAATACAGTATGCTTCTGTCACAAAAACATAAATATAGGTCAATGGAGCAGGATAGAAAGCCCAGAGATAAACCCACACACATATGGTCACCTTATCTTTGATAAAGGAGGGAAGAATATACAATGGAGAAAAGACAGCCTCTTCAATAAGTGGTACTGGCAAAACTGGACAGCTACATGTAAATGAATGAAATTAGAACACTCCCTAACACCATACACAAAAATAAACTCAAAAAGGATTAAAGGCCTAAATGTAAGGCCAGACGGCATAAAACTCATAGAGGAAAACATAGGCAGAACACTCTATGACATAAATCACAGTAAGATCATTTTTGACCCATCTCCTAGAGAAATGGAAATTAAAAAAATAAATAAATGGAACCTAATGAAACTTAAAAGCTTTTGCACAGCAGAGGAAACCATAAACAAGACGAAAAGACAACCCTCAGAATGGGAGAAAATATTTGCAAATGAAGCAACTGACAAAGGATTAATCTCCAAAATATACAAGCAGCTCATGCAGCTCAATATCAAAAAAACCACCCAATCCAAAAATGCGCAGAAGACCTAAATAGACATTTCTCCAAAGAAGATATACAGATTGCCAACAAACACATGAAAGGATGCTCGTCATCACTAATCATTAGAGAAATGCAAATCAAAACTGCAAGGAGGTATCACCTCACACCAGTCAGAATGGCCATCATCAAAATATCTACAAACAATAAATGCTGGAGAGGGTGCGGAGGAAAGGGAACCCTCTTGCACTGTTGGTGGGAATGTAAATTGATACAGCCCTATGGAGAACAGTATGGAGGTTCCTTAAAAAACTAAAAATAGAACTACCATACGACCCAGCAATCCCACTACTAGGCATATACCCTGAGAAAACCGTAAGTCAAAACGAGTCACGTACCACAATGTTCATTGTAGCACTATTTACAATAGCCAGGCCACGGAAGCCACCTTAGTGTCCATCGACAGATGAACAGATAAAGATGTGGCACATATATACAATGGAATATTACTCAGTCATAAGAAGAAACGAAATTGAGTTATTTGTAGTGAGGTGGATAGACCTAGAGTCTGTCATACAGAGTGAAGTAGGTCAGAAAGAGAAAAACAAATACCGTATGCTAACGCATATATATGGAATAAAAAAAAAATGTTTCTGAAGAACGTAGAGGTAGGACAGGAATAAAGACGCAGACATAGAACATGGACTTGAGGACACGGGGAGGGGGAAGGGTAAGCTGGGACGAAGTGAGGGAGTGGCATGGACATATATACACTACCAAATGTAAAATAGATAGCTAGTGGGAAGCAGCCGCATAGCACAGGGAGATCAGCTTGGTGCTTTGTGACCACCTAGAGGGGTGGGCTAGAGAGGGTGGGAGGGAGATGCAAGAGGGAGGAGATATGGGGATGTATGTATATGTATAGCTGATTCACTTTGTTATACAGCAGCAACTAACACAGCAATGTAAAGCAGTTATACTCCAATAAAGATGTTAAAAAAAATTTTAAATAATAAGAGCTAAAAAGAAAAACAAAACAAAACAAAAACCAGAATAATATCACCAACCTCCCTCAAGATGTTTTGAATTAACAATACATGGTGTGATATTTAATCCGAATTTTAACAGTATAGGTCAATTTTACACAAGATTTTTAAGTCAAGAAACACTTAGTAAGCTGGGAAGCAGTTCAAATCAGGCAGCCTGGGAGTGGGCAAGGCAGAGGGCACTAGTAGGTGATCAGCAACAGGGTGTGGGTTGGGATTCAAGGTCAAGGCTGTAGTCTTTAGTAATATCGATAAGAGCAAAGCAGATCCCCTACTTCAAAGCAACTGAGGCAGAAGTAAAATTAACCAGTTAGAAACTTGGGCATAGGAACTAAGGCAAGCAACCATAGTTCAATTCGGGGTACAAGGCATAATGTTATAGCAGGGTCAACAGCCAGAGTGACTGCACGCAGTCATTTTGACTTATGGAACTCAGGCTCCTTAATTTCCCCTTAATGAGTAAACAGGATTTGTTCCAGAGCCTGGGGCAGACTGAGTCTACAGGAGTGGTGTTGGGGGCAGTCAAGTGTCCCCAGCTGTGAGAATTGTTTTGTTCTTTCACTCCTTAATCAAATACCAATAAAACTCTGTTTTCATGACTATTATTTTCTTCCCCCTAAAGATTTGATTTGATTCAGGTTTACTTTTTAAGTTTAGAATCCCTCATGGGTGGTGTTGTTTATCCCCTATTGGAGCACATCAGGAGGCATATAGTGTCTGGTTATCTCACTTTTTATAATAAGATTGATCAGTTGGGGTCAGGTAGTGTCAGCCTGATTCCTGAATTACGAAGTGAACCATCAACCTTTAACCTAATGATTTCAGCATCCGCTGATTCTCATTGCCTAGATCCATTATTTCATTAGAAGTAAGAGATTGGTGATTTTCCAAAGCTGTCATTTCTTCTGCTTTTTTTTTTTTTTTTGGCTGCACCGCACCTTGCAGCCTGTGGGATCTTAGTTCCCTGACCAGGGATTGAACACGGGCCCTCGACAGTGAAAGCGCAGAGTCCTAACCACTGGACCACCAGGGAATTCCCTTCTTCTGCATTTTTAAGCTAGGAATATACTAATGAAGAAATTTCCCTCATCAACTACGTAGCTACCCTGAAGTACAGTTCTTATAGGAAAGGTAGGACAGCTACCTGGCTCTTCCCTTTTACTTATCAATTTTCAGAATGATTTGGTGTCCTAGTAAGCTCCACTGGTGACTAATGTGTTTTTATTATCTAATGTGTTTTTATTATGAATTCATGGATTTTTATATATTTGTTGTGCTTCAACAAATCATAGTGATTTTTCACTTTGATACCCAAATTGTTCCATATTAAGCCAATGGGAGCCCCATTAAAGTTGGCTTCTGAGGCCTTTTGACATGACCATACTAGTTGCTGATAACTTACTTGCTTTCTAGCACAAGGAGACATCCCAAGCTCATTCTAGTACAGCTCCTGCGCCAGACCTGGAGCCAGCCATTTCTCTAAGGAATCCTGGTTTTATTTAGTGGGGAATGATATTCAGAGATTACAATTGTGTGCCAGGGTGCTTATTGCTATTAGATGGCCATTGCTTTCTAGGTCTTTTCAGTGGTCAGGCTAGAAATTACCTTTTTGTTTAAAAAAAATAAGTTATAGTGGTATTTCCAATTCAAATTGAAGATAACAGAATTTTTACTTAACTTCTTTGAATTTATACTTCAATCTCCTTTCTCTTATTTTAAACATCTTGGTTCTTAGAATTGACATAGTTACCTATAATTGTTCCGAAATAAAAATAACAATATTACCTTTAACAATAAAACTACTGAATGCAGTTTAGAATTTGTTTGCAGTCAAAATTCTGTATTTCAAAGTCAAGTTGAAATAATTATTTTCTCTATATGGGTTTGTTACCAGTTTAGTATAAAATTAAGCTTGTGTCAGTTTTCTTTCTACTTTTAAGGTTTTTATTTTTTTTTGATTAATTTTATTCCAAAATCAAAGTATATAACAAGGTATATTCAAGGAATTCTCAAGGCCACCCTGCCTCTTCTACCCTGGCCCCTCCCTCCCCCTATAGATAAGCATCTTTATTAGTTATTGTTTTAGTCCAACCTTTGTTTCTCTTTGAAAATATAAGTGGATGTGTGTATGTGTGTTTCCCTTTAGAGTTGGCTACTCAAAAGGTGGCATATCACAAGCATTGTTTTACCTTTGATTTTTCTCATAATATTCAATTGTAGAGATAAACCATGTCCGTATATAGAAGTCTTCCTCATTCTTTTATTTTCTTAAACATCTGTATGGTACCCCTTGTGTGGATGTACCATAGTTTATTCAAGCAGTCCCTGATTTATGGACATTTGTTTTGTTTCCAGTCCTTTGCAGTACAAATAACAACACTCCATTGAATCAATATGCTATTTTATATTTTGTCAGTGTATCTTTGTCGGTAATAACATGGATATAATTTTTAATGTGAGCTTCAGCTGAGCAAAACTAGTTCCATATGCTAGTGGCTGGTCAACAGTAAGAGCTCCTTGCTTAATCTAGTTGATGTGTGTTATAAAAGGAGAAATCCTGAAGATGGCAGATGTATTCACAAGTCATTTCTAACTCACCGCCCCTCAACATTCCCCAAACACATCATACCCACTCCAGTCTCTGGATCTTTGCTCTTCCACAACACACTAGCCCCAGAATACTATCTCTCCGTCGGGAATTCTAATTTGAACATCTACTATCTTTATGCCTGTTTCCTCTGATCTTTGAAACTATTGTAGAACTTTTAAGTTTTTAGTTTGAATATTCAAGGATGCTTATCTTCCCCCTGCAATTAGGGTATATACTACTGCTAGGTGGCAGAAGTATCTTGGTTTTGTTCTCATGGTCCAACCCTGGGCAACTTGGGCGAGTTTTTCTGAGCCAGTTTCCTGATCTGTAAATAGAAGGGAATGGGTTGGGTGATTTCTAAAGTCTCTGTCTCTAACTACTATGAGTTTAAATAATTTCCTAAATGTTTTCAGTTTCCTCTGACCACCTCTTTTATTTCCTCTTGGCAAGAGAGAAAAAAGAGATACAGGCCTTTCCTAGTCTGAGGGCATGATACTCAGGAATTACCACTAATTGAAGGGAAAAATTAAAAAGAAAATTTTCCATGTTTTTCTCACCAAAGAGTGAAAATCCTCTTCTTCCTTATCAGTCTTTTTTTTTTTTTCCCCAGTAGCTGCTGGCTAGGTATTGCTTGAATCTATGTGTGTTTCATTTGATACTTTATTTACTTATTCAACAAATATTTATTGAAGGTCTTTTATGTGCCAGGCACTATTTGGTCATTATTGGCTTTGCTCCTTTGATTGTTGTTTTGTTTTTAACAGTAGCTTGAGCTCAAAATCTGTTTTCTTTTTTGGGAGCTTCTAACTATAAACACAAACAATTCCCAGAACAGCAACTTTTAAATAACAAATTTAAGCAATTTTCTTGACTAAACTGTAAGCCGGATTAATCACATTCCTTAAGTAGGTGGTAAGTGTGGTTCTCATACATTTTGAGTTAGTGGGCCAACAAAACTGAAAGAAAAAAATTGAATGACTTAGAGTTGCCACTTTTTTGTTTTGCTAAGTGAGGGTATTAAAAAGAGACAACTGGCACCATAAAATAAGGAACATTTCAGTGCCAAGAAAAAAAAAACTGGAACAGAAATATAAGAAATTTGTGGGAAAGAAATTCTTTTGAATTGAATATAAATTTAGAGTCATGAAACTTTCTTTGGTTTTTTTTTTTTTTTAACATCTTGCCTCGTGGAAACATTGTCACAGACTAGTCAAAGTCTGTGGACTGGTGTTTGTGAATCACCATTTTAGGATGGGAATTTTATTCTGTATTTTATTCTGACTCATGTTCCCACTGTGCTAGGTTCCAAGAAATAATCATCAAATTCAATTGAAGTCTACCCTTGGAGTTAATGCATTTGAACAAAAGCATTATTGTTTTGACCAAGGAGGTGGTATGTTATGCTGTGAATGACACTGATGAAGTAAAAATGGCTTTGTAAACAGTTAAATATTTGTAGCTCAGATTTTACGGATGATGAAAGAGACACAGAAAGGTTGAGTTAGCGCCCTCAACTCAGTGAGTCAGTAAAATAGACAAGAATAGAACACGACTCTGGACTTTTAGGACCATATAACCACTCAACTACAATATAAAATTAGAGCAGATTAACTATGTGATTTTCAATAGCTTGGGCTGACTCATTACCCTAATGATACAGCATGACTCTTCTAACAAATATAAATGAGTTTATGCCTTAGTCCCAGATTGAAATTAACTTTATCCCTGTTACACTGGCTGTGGAATAAATTCACATTTTGCTCTAGCTAGTGAGAAGACAGTGAATTCTAACAATGGTCTTTCAATGTCCCACTTAATAATTCTGTGAAGAATCCCAGACACACAGGATCTTGACAATCAATGATTTTCCCCAGCTTTCTCACAGCTCACTAATGCAAACAGGACTAATCTTGAAGGACTCCCTCAGCTGAGAGATCCTAGCATTCTATGATTTTCTACATCTTCTGACATACAGGCCAATACTGAGTCTACTAGATCAGGGATTGTCAGTTTTAACAAGATTTTCTAAAGATTTTGTGTATATTGTGTATCCAAAGCCATTTTTCTTCAGCAGTGGAGTCAAAGGGAAAATCTTGCTTGGTTTAAATTTAATTTTATATTCTGATATAAAAATAATGAGAGTTTGGGCTTCCCTGGTGGCGCAGTGGTTGAGAGTACGCCTGCTGATGCAGGGGACACCGGTTCGTGCCCCGGTCCGGGAAGATCCCACATGCTGCAGAGCGGCTGGGCCCGTGAGCCATGGCCGCTGAGCCTGCGCGTCCGGAGCCTGTGCTCCGCAACGGGAGAGGCCACAGCAGTGAGAGGCCCGCGTACCGCAAAAAAATAAAAAATAATGAGAGTTTGCATGGAACCACATTAGACCCCATTACATATTATTATAAGTAATCTCATATTATTCTTTCTAATCCTAATCTACTCATCCTTCAAGATTAAATTTTATCCCCCTTTTTGAAAGGAAAAAGCCGAGGCTTAGAAAGGTAAAATTCCAAGTGGTCCCGGGCAACTGTAGGGTTGTCAACAGATGCAGTTGTTAGACAGTGAGTAACACCACATAATCCCAGCCCTAGTCATCAGAGAAGATGGGCCCTCTAAGGCTAGGAGAGGCCACAAGGGAAGAACTGAGCTAAGAACCTGGCCAAGATCTACAGACTTTGTTGATGCAACCTCAGTTCTCAGGAGAACTCCTCGAGGCTATTGTGTGTGACTGGGCTCCTGCCTTGCCATGGTTTCCACTACCCTGGCTCTGTGTGTGTCTGCTACAGCCCCAATCCCACATTTCCTAGACCAGCCTGTTTTATCAAGTAAGGGGGGGTTGTTCATGGTTTACGTTCATGATCTGTCTCACCTCCCCCAAGCACATTCACTCTTTCTCTTTCACCTTAATTTACCTGACATGAGTCATGAGTCTCAGTTAGTTTGGCCTAGCAGGCACCAGCCACAGCTGGTATTTGCTTATGTCAGCCTAAGAATCTCCTGTTACCATCCTTACCTTGAACCTACCTATTCACTCTCGCCATTTCAAGCTATGTTCCCTTTCTCCTAGTCCTGGGCCTTATGTAGTTTCCAGTAGGTTTGGGATTAGAATTGATTATATGACTCATATCTATTCTTTGACATTTCTTCACTCACGTCCATTCGTTCAAAATATATTCATTGAGTATCTACTGCTAGTCACTGTGGTAGGTACTAAGGATAAAGCAGTGAACAAGGCAGTCATGGTCCCTGCTCTCATGGTGTTTAAAATTTAGCAAGAGAGATAGTCATTAATCTAATAATCATAGTAATGAATATGTAAGTACAAACTGATCCAAGTTCTCTGAAGGAAACATATTTTTATGCGAGCATATCAAAAAGTATGTTTATCTCACCTAGGGGTAGGGTTGGAATCAGGAAAGCGTTCCCTTAAAAAAAGAAGTTGGAGCTGAGATTTGCAGGAGTACTTATGAATCGAGCAGGCAGGGGTTTCGTTGGGGGCCCGTTAGAGTGTGCCTGGCAGACCATCTATAATAGGGAGCAAAATTGACTGAGGGCCTCAGCTGCTGTGTTCTGGCACTTTCCCTTGGGCTGTTCCCTCCCATGACTGAATACAGTGGGGTACTAAGGCAGACTTTGGCTCAAGGTCTTGCGGAAGCTTCCTTAGACTGCCTGATAGTCTAGACTTCTTCCTTCCAACCTCTCCTCTCTCCCTCCCTCAGGATCAGGCTTCGCTCACAGCTCCCTCTCTATTTTCTTTCACACAGTCATTTCTCCTAATGAAAGCTTTCCACATTTAATCTTGTCTTGACACGTGCTTCTTGGAGACATGGAATAACGTAAGTAGAGTAGCTATTTGAGATGCAGGGAACAGTGTTTGCTTCCTAGGCCTAGATTTGACTCGCGTGACTTGATAAGAAAACCAAAAGCTGTGAGGCTTCCAAAGACTGAATTGTTGGTAGCTGTACATGCAAGACCAGATTATCAGGAATGAAGTCAAGAGGGGTAAGGAGGAAGATGTTGGGGGCTGGCAGCGGGCCCTGCCATTGCCTTGTGCCGCCGAAAGGCTAGGGAAAGGTCTCTGAGCAGGGGTCTTGGGGACACTCGTATCTTTACTCCCCACCATCTTGCATTGCTGCCTCTAGATTGTCTACCTGGTTACAGATGTCACTCTTTTGCCCCACACTGAGTTGCTACAATTACCAAGTGAGGAAATATGGGTAACACAGTAGAGAATTTGGAATCCAGGTTTTACCTCTTTCCTAAAGATCACCTCATTCAGTCAAGGTCTGTCTTCCAGCTTCCCAAAATCTCGTTTTTCTGGGTTTGGGCCTTTCCACAAGTTCTTCGCCATATCTTTTGTCTTTCTAAACCTGAAACATATTATTTTCCTCAGTCAATTAAAATGCCCTTGTATTTTCAGCTCTCTACTTGAAGAGGCAGTGAGTGTTCTAGGAAGAGTCAGAACAGAGATGGAACCTCAATTCCACCCCTTCCCACATGTGAGATTTTGTGGAAGTTACTTAATTTATGAGCCTTGATTTTCTTATTTATAACATGGAGATAAGATCACCTGCCTCCCAGGATAGTTGTGAGGATTAGAGTTATGGTATATAAAAAGACCCGGTACCTAGTAGGTATAGAAAATGTTAGTTCCCTATTAGCTCCCATACTATCCTTCCCTGGATGCCTGGTCCTCAAAGCAGATTTCTCCCTCCCAAGGCAATGAGGAACTTGGGAGAGCTATTTCCTTTTTGGTTTTTCCACATTTCGTTTATCTAAGGACAAATAAGTCCTTTCTCTTATTCATTACCTTTTATTATTCAAATCTTTGGTGCATGCAAAACTCATGTGCAAGGTTCCGACTCATCATAGAGACAGGGAGCTTACAGGGCCACAGAATGAAAAACCTGAAAACTACTGATTGGACTCCATTCATTCCTTCATCCATTTATTCACCTAATATTTCTTGACTTTAAGTCTCTACTGTGTGAGGCATAAGTGTCCCAAGGCTTACTTTTTCAGAATAGATCATAGCGTAGAATGGGGAGCAAGTGTAAAATTTGTCAGTCAAATATCAGGATTCCAGAAGATTCTGAGCCACATCTCACTAGAGGGAATGTCATGCTGGTAATTCCATCTCTCCTTAGGCCCTGGAGTCCTACCACGCGGTGGGAGTCTGCTTTTACTCTCCAGCTTTTCTACTACCTAGCTATGTAAAACTGGGCAAGTTATTTAGCCTCGAAGATTTTGTTTCTTTCATTTGCATAATGGAGTGAACATAAATATTTTCCCCAAAAAGTTGTTATGAGGATTAAATGAACTGGCCTGTATAAAGTGCTTGGCACAATGCGTGGCACGTGATAAGTACCCACTGTCTATCACCTTTCGCCAGCATTATCACCATCATTATTAGTCAGGTCAAGGGAGCCTAACAGTTTGTAGGCCCAGATTTTAAATATTCACACCATTTTCCCTTTTCATTTGGAGGAGGACCTGGATGACAAATATGAACGCCAACTCTACCACGTAGTAGTTATTAAATCTTCGGTAAGTCATTTAATATTGTTAAACCACAATTTTCAGATCTGTAAAGTGAGGAGACTAACTGTCCCTATTTCATAAGACTGTTGGGAATATTCCATGAGATAATGGGGAAAGGCACTTAGCCCAGTGCCTGGAAGAGCACAGTAAACACTCATTAGAAGTTAGCCATCAGAATTACAAAGTTAGTTTTCTACCATCTCTGACCTCTCTTCTTGTTCCCCCTTTCCATCTCCTTTTTCTGCAGTGGGGCTCTATTCAGGGAAAGGATAAAATAATGGTGCCTAAGAATAATCTCTTTATCCCTAAAAGACCTACTTTTACTTTATAATGTAGGCAATTAGACCTCTTTTGGCTAAATATCCCCATTTCAGCCTGTGCCCTGGGGCTTTGTCTTTTATCCCCAAAGTGTCCCTAATTTAGTGTTTTACTAAAGAGCAAAAACAGCATCCCACCACACGCACACACTCTCCAGGTAAATTCTGTCTCCTCTCCCATACGGATCCTATACTTTTTAAAAAGCAGCTTTCCCTTCGTGCAATACAGTGGGTCAGTAAATAAGAGATTTCAGGCATCAATCTCGGACCAAGAGGCCTCATTGACTACATTGTATGTCCTCGCCACCTTCACCAGTTTCAACCTAGAAGCATCTCTGACCCATTAATGTCAAATGCAATGTGATCAGCCTCCTACAATCTCCTCTGGTCTATCTGAGGATGCTTTGGCCCATAGGTGCATTAATGCCGCTCTGATCTGCAGAAACCTTCAAGTCTGCCTGTGTGGGGAGAGAGGAGAAAAGAACATATATAGTGGGGGGGGGGGGGGGGGCGCGGGGAAGAGCAGAAATCAACTGAATTATAAAGCACTTACTTGCCAGGTTATAAGAAACATTAAACTAAACAGCCTGAACAGTCTATTTGCTGAAAAGACATTTAATTATTTCAGTGAGAACTAGTTAGAGATGAGAGCCATAAAATAAACAAAGAGATACTAGCGTTTGATTTTAATGTCTTTCTGTTTTGCCACAGGCCACAATTTAATTAAAATTCTGAATAGAAATTTTAAGACGACACATTCTCCTTTCTAGCAGCCAGACAATAGAGACAAAACATCCCCAGCATCTTCCTGGAATTTTAGACGTTTCAGCTAAATGCCCAAAGCCAGGCGATCTTTGCCAAGTGTCTCCCACCCCCGCCCCGCCCCGTCCACTGATGAGAGATGCTTGCAATTGTTAAGCTCCATGTTTTAAATCTGGGCCAAGTGCCCATGGGTCATAGAAACTTTGCTGTTTATTTTAGAGAAAAATGCAGAACTGATCACCGAAAAACTGATCAAAAGAGACGGAGGCAATTGGGGGTGTTGGGGGAGAGATGTGGTTTTATTGATTGAGTTTCATTGGTAGAGTGAGCACTGAATCAGAATTGTGATCCTGGGTTCTAGTCCTGGCTCTAAAAATTTATTTTAGACTTCTCAACCCTTCAAGTTTGCCATCTGTGAAATGAGATAGGATAGGCTGGTGATCCTTTAAGGTCCCTCCAGCTCTAATATTCCATGTCTTTAATATAGTAAGGTAAATATGGCCTTAAAATAGACATGGCCACAAATCCAAATAGTTTGGAAATGGCAGCAGTTCTTCTAACCGTGTTGATCAGGTTCCAGAAAGAATTACACAAATTGACACATCTATTTTTTGTCAGTGTCCAGTGACGAGAGCAATGGCTGGCTCATAGTAGGTGCTCAATAAACATTTATTGGCCAACCATATGACTGTTCCATGAGTGTTTTAGCTCTCAGTTTTAATTACCAAACTTCCCAACCCGCATTGTGCAGATGTTTGAGATGTTTTGATATACTTGGAGGCAAAATTTGCTTAATAAGTAATGTGTTAATTTATAGGCCATTACAATTGACTTGATTTTTCTCTGTTAGTAAATTGCTACCACGAGGGATTTTTAAAATGTTATCTATATATCAATTAGGTAAAATCCTAGGGACAGCAATAATTTGTAACTTACCTTAGCATAGGTTGTGTGTTTTTGTTTAACTTTATGGATATATAAAACAAAGGCCTACACAAATGATTTCTGTAGCATTCTAAATTTCCATCCATTTCTCTACATTTATAACAAATGATAAATGCATTATTTATATATTTACTTTTTCTGTTCCACCTAGAGAGTTCAGGGAGCTCCTTAGAACCTGAGAGAAACCTTTATGTTGATCTGGCTTTGTGGTTCATACATGGCTGTCTTCTCGCTGTGTCCTCACATGGCAGAAGGGTCAAGGGAGCTCTCTAGGGCCTCTTTTATAAGAAAGGCACTAATCCCATTCATGAGGGCTGCCCTCATGGATTAATCACCTACCAAAGGCCCCACCTCAAAATACCATCACCTTGGGGGTGAGGATTTCAACATAGGAATTTGCAAGGAGGCGCAAACATTCAGTCTATAGCAAATCCACTCTCCAGTTATTCTATTTCTTTTCTTCCTAACCCTGGCTAAGCTTCTAAACTGGCTGCCTCTGCTTCCTTGCTCCCTACTCACTCCTCAGTGTGGTGTGATCTAGCACTGATACTGTTCTCACTGAGGTCACCGGTGACCTCCATACTGCCAGACCAATGTATACTTCTCTTGTCTTGCAACACTTTACAGCATATGAAATATTAACCACTCCCTCCTTGAAAATCTTCCCTCCTTTGACTGCTGTGACAATCTTCTCTGTCCTTGTGTTTTTTCTTTTACCTCTTACCTCATTCTCTGGCTCCTCTTCTTTGGCTGGAATTTTCATTGTTGCTGTTTCCCAAGGCAACTTTGTACTTGACCTTGTACTCTGTCCTGTATTCTCTTCCTAGGCAGTCTAAACCACTATCATTTATATACAGATGACCCCTCCCTCCCAACCCTACCTTCAGCCAAGATTGCTCTTTTAAGTTCTAGTTCTACGTTTTCAACTGCCTCTGTAATCTCTCTGCCTGGATATCCTACAGGTACCTCACCATGTCCCACTTGGATCATTTCAGTAGTCCTCAATCTCACCCCTATCCTATTAAGTTTTCCATACTGCTGGCAGAATAGTTTTTTAAAAAATATAAATCTGATTGGGTCACTCTCCAGCTCAAACATAGTTAGTGATTCTTCATTGCTTATAGTATAAATCTAAACTTCTTTTAGAGCATGTAAGTCCCTTCATGATCGTCACCATCTTCTCTAGGTTCATCTCTCTGCCCGTCCATCCTTTTAATCAGCAACGCTGAGCTACATGAATGGCCTGATAATACCATGTCCCTTGATATATCCAAGGCTTTGCCGTGGCTGTTCCCTTTTTTAAGTCAACTGAAGCCTAGCTTCCTCTCGGAAGTCTTCCGTAACTCCGATTCTCCTTCCTTTAGTTTCCCATTGTGCCATATATGGGCCTTCATTATAGCAATGATTGCCTCTGTTGTGTATTGGGTTTGATTAAGTACTCACTTCCTAGTTTTAGAGATGAAGCAAGGAGAAGTCTTTCCTGTTAGGTGAGTGTACCTTTAGAGTAAGACACAGATTCCCAGCCTATGGATAGAGGACAAGCAGGCTTTGATGATACCTTCCATTTTCCTGAGTTCCAGCAGGGAAAACAAGGGTACATTCCGTAACCAAGAGGGGGAGTAAGGGTGACATTTTATTTCTGCTCCAAGTAAGGCATGCTTTTAGCAGAGTAACAGATTAAGTGGAGTAGTCCTAATAATAGCCCATGGACTCTCAACGAAGATGCGTCCTTTCGTGGCCATCTAGCAAAGTAATAACTCTTTGTCAGTGGGTTCCAATAATGGTACAGGCCCTATTTATGTTCTGTTGCTTGGGATGTTCCTCCTTTTGGTGAATACTGGATATTGTCCTAATGGTTATGGGGGAGGAGGCATAACCAGAGAATTAGGGTCTGGGTAGCCTAAGCACATCGAGGGTGACACAATATTGGGCTGACCAAAAAGTTCGTTCGGGTTTTCCGGTAACAGCGTATGAAAAACCCGAACAAATTTTTGGACCAACCCAATATTTAGTGACTGGGCTGTCGAAGTATACCAAGGGAGATCCAGGATTTAGAAGGGAGAGCTCTCCAAACAAATATAACTCACCAGTGCTTAAAGAAAGCCTACTACATGAAAATCCAAATAATAGTTTACCTCATTGTGATAGAGTTTTGATTGATCTTGTGGCACAAGGGAAGCTTCTGGTGTGATATTATATTTTATAACTTGATCTGGGTGGTAGCTACTTTGGTATACATATAAGTAAAAGTCTACTGAGCCATTCACTTAAGATTTGTGCACTTTACTGTATGTGTGCTATATCCCAATAAAAAAAGTTTTTAAAAGTGAGGGGAAAATGTATATAGCAGAAAAAAAGTAGCCCATCACAATTTATATTTCAAACAAAGCATTGGCACATAAATTTAAACTGATATATTATAATCATGTTTTACTTAAGGCCTTTGTAGGACAAACCGGTGACCAAAGAGAGATTTCTTTCAAAACAGTATTTCCTTAGAGGTGCTTGGGCCCCTGCAGAGACTCTTGTCTCTTTGCTTGCCCACCTCCCCCATTGTATTGTAAGCCTTTTGAGGTCAGGAAACATGCCTTTCATCTGTATATTCCAAGTGTGTAGCACAGAGTAGGTGCTTAATTAATAGTTACCTCTACAACAGTTATAGTGTTTTCTGCAAAAGAGTAAAGCAGACAAAGGCTATCCTTTACTTTTTTTACTTGCTGTCATACTTTTCCATGTTCCTGTCCTCCATCTTGGTGCCCCTTTGCCCTACCTATCACTTCCAGCTCCCTGCTGTTGTAGCTGTAGGATCCACTTGCCTGGTAGAAAGGGCACTGTGCCTTTAAGATAATAGGCACTTAATAGATTCTTATCGGTTGAAGCAGAGAAGCAAGCTTCGAGGGTCCTGGTGTAACTGCGGTCTCCTCGAGTTGAAGAAGTCAGTCAGCGGGAAGGCATGCTAGGTCACAGGTGGGGATGGAGTGGAGTACATCTGCTGTCAGGAGCAACACATGCGCAGAGAAAGTCAAGAAATAGCGCTAGGGCCAGAGCTACAGCCAAGCCTGTGGGCCCCGGGGCCTGAAATACCGAGCCGAAGAGTGTCCAGTTACAGGAGTCAAAGACAAGAAGAGCCAAGGCCAAGGCAGTGGAGATTCATGGGAAGGTATGAGCATGCCTGAAAGAGACCCAGTCAGGTGGCAGTCATTTCTGCCCAGGCGGATAGTTTTGAATTGCCTGGGCCGGAATTCTTTTTGCACCATGCCTTTTCTGTCCGTCCGTCTTAAACTGGCTGCATACATTTCTCTGGTTGTCAACTAATTTATCTAATCCTTCCAGAAGTTTAGCTGATCACATTAATACCTTACAGTTGTGTTGTCCTTTTGCATTCATTAAACAATTCCTGCAACAATCCTAGGAGGGAGTTGTATCAGATGTTAGCGTTGCCATTTAACAGATAAAGAAACCAAGACCCAGAGAATTTATGTGCCGTACCCAAGGTCACACAGGTAGAAATTGGCAGTCAGAACTAGAACCCAACACTTATTAGTGTAAGTTCAATGAACTTTTCAAAAATCGTGCTGTAGATGCGTGATAATGATTTAAGGGATACCTTGCCCAGTGATATTTACCTTTTCATAGGGGTTTCTTAAAAATGGAAAAGCCTTTAAGTAGTGAAGTGGGCTTCCCTGGTGGCGCAGTGGTTGAGAGTCCGCCTGCCGATGCAGGGGACACGGGTTCGTGCCCCGGTCCGGGAAGATCCCACATGCCGTGGAGCGGCTGGGCCCGTGAGCCATGGCTGCTGAGCCTGCGTGTCCAGAGCCTGTGCTCTGCAACGGAAGAGGCTACAACAGTGAGAGGCCCACGTAGCACAAAAAAAAAAAAAAAAAAAGAAGTAGTGAAGTGACTTTCTAATGGTGGAAATTTGTGATATTTTTGCAAGAGTTGGGAGATACTTTGGGGCAGGAGATTCTGCCCAGTTCTTTTCAAATCACACCATGTAGTTGGTGTCCTGGTCTGTCTTCTCCTGAGAATAGCCCTGCTATCTGGGCTGTATATTCCACACTACCTGGGGCAGCGTGAGTGATACAGGTTAGTCCTTTGCCTCTTGCTGTACAGATTGGAGAGTATAGCATAGATATTAGAAGCAGAGACCCTGGAGCCAGATAGCTTGGGTTGGAATTGCAGCTTTGCCATGTACTAATTGTGAAACCCAGAGCAATTTGTTTATTTCTCTGTGCCTCAGCTTCCTCAGCTATGAAATGGGCAATAATAGCAGTATTTACCTCATGTAAGGATTAAATGATTTAATGTATGTAAAGAGCTTAGACAGTGCTTGGCATACAGGAAGTGTTACAGAAGTGTTACTTATTTTTTTTTATTATTGGCAGTACTGTATCATGATATGTCTTTTTGGTGAGAACTGTGTTGGATACATGTGCTAGTGGTCTCAGGTAGGGTCACAGGTAGGGTGAGAAATGGTACCTTTAGACGGATACATGGATTATGCAGGGAAACCAGCCTATGACTCCATATGCACTTCCGGACTCTTGAATATCAGTTCTGCCAAGACTCAGTGCACCTGAGCAAGTTACAGGTGCGGTTTACCTGGGCCACAGACAACAGTAGCTCCTTTTAGGAGCAGTTGATTCCCTCCCAGTGAACAACGTGTAATTCTAATCACTGAAGACATGATAGAGCAATGCTCCTCTGGACCCAAAATGGCCAAATGTTTGCAATCTTCACGTGTAAAGATTTATATTTAATTTTCTGAAATTTTCATGACAGCGGATGTTCATTCATTTCCTGGGTGACTGGATGGGAAGCAGGCCTCCCTTTTGCAAAGGCTCTGGGAGGGTAAGCGTGATCACTAAGAGTGGTGGAAAATAAGTAAGAGAAGCTCTCCCTTCATTGTCAGAGGGCAACTGAGACTTACAGAATCCCAGCCTCTTCTGTGGCTGCACCAGGAAACCCAGCTCCCTCTATTGGCTCTGCCTCTGATCACCTGCTAGCACTGACTGCCACTCAGTTTGGCACTTCATTATATACCGCCTGAGGGGAAATCTCCCCTCCCCAATTACAGGCCCAATCCAAAGCGTGCCCCTGTTCTCCAGGCAAAAGCCACAGGAGACAGTTGATATTTGAGAGGGAGAGTCCCAGCTATAAGTTAACCATTTATTCCCCAGGATCCTCTCAGCTACATCCCTGTACCCAGATCACCAGATAAGCTACGTAACTGAATAACTATATAAGGATATATATAGTTATAACTGTAACTGTAGATAAGCTATATAAGGAGCCATATTGCTTTGGTCTCCTCACCCCTTAAAATTGCCATTATAAAATTGTGTTTCATCACAAATGTTAGTTTGTGTTTATAATTTTCCTTTTGTTGTATCGTGTTTTTAAAGTGAAAGTTATCCTAAATCCGTGATGGAAGGAGGGAACGTATACATAAATCCTGTTTAGAGTGGGCAAAATCATTCCCATAATTCGAGTTTCGTAGTATATGTTAATGAAGATGAGGAAATTGCAGTGTTTGTTTATTGGGTAGGCTGGGAGCAGGCGGGGAGAGAGTTGTAGAGAAATAAGGGACTTTTGGATACCTGTGGCTTCTGAAGTGTCAAAAAGTACAAAGAAGTTGTGAGAAACAGAAAAGCTTAGGGCTGTGAATGTGGCGGGGTACCGGCTGCCTGGGAAAGCGGGGCAAAAACTCTCCCCCCCATCTTACCCCTTCTAAATGCCCTCCAGCTCAGCAACCCTAAATTAGCTTGCAGCTCTCTCCCTACTGGCTCTAGGACACCTCCTCTAGATACCTTGGCTGCAGTTTTCTGGGGACTCTGGTGTGTTTGCCTGCTCACACGTTGCTGATTACACTGGCACCTGAGTGTCCCGAAGCCATCTTGGATGCCACCTTTGGCACAGGTGCCTGGCATTTTATCTCCTGGATTAGAATATATACCTTTATCTGGTATATGATCTGTAATCTCTGTGCTCATAATTAGACATAAAAATATCTTTGTGGCCAGCTCGGTCATTTTTCATGATCTTGACCATGGGATGGAAGCTTATTTTGATATGTCGTAGAGTGGGATTCTGATCGCCAAGGCCCTTTCAGACTCTCTGGCACTATGAGTCAGTGACCAGGAACTGAGGCAGATCGTTCAGCTGATTATAGCTACAATGTGGATATGGCAAAATTCTGGCATAATCTATTGGTCATGATCTTGTGCTTCTGGGAATCAGTAGAAAATATGTTACCATTTTTTCTCTTAAAGTGAAAGCGATGTGTGGACATCAGATTTCACAAATAAATTAATAGGTGGTTATTTGCTCTACAAAATGACTCACAGAAATTCCTTTAAATAGCAAGGTCCTCTGGTGTGCTTAAAATATGGGTCAATTTATTTTTAAAAAGGCCTTTCACGTGCAGCACATTTAGAAACAAGTCTGTTATATAAAGAAAGATACATATGCATGACGGTTTGAGGTTTGGTTTTGAATTGAACAGACTTCACTTGTCCAAATGAATTCACTTCTGTCTTTGTCCAGGAAAGTCTTATTTTGACTTTGAGAGCTGAAGGTAATTGGATTAGGATTCTTTAAAAAAATCAACAGAGAAGTACCATTCATCCTGCCTCCTGTGGTGGGGTCTCAGACAAGCAGATTCTTGTTGCAGGGGAGTCATAATGGTCTCAATGGTCCTTTCTATGCACTTCTTCCCTGAGGGTGTTAGCAGAAAGTGTGGTATTTTAAATTTTTAGCTGGAATATCTAGACTTTCAAAAAGAAGTCAGAAGATTCTGGTAATATGTGAATCATATGGAAAAGATCTGCGACTTTTTAGACAAAAGCTGATCTTCTTGAACATCCCAGGAAGATTAGTACATGATCTTAGATTCTTTTTGAAGTCAATTTTAAGACCCTTTGGAGTGTAAGTAGCTCTGAAAGTCATGAGACCATCCTTACCTTACTGTCTTGTTCTGCCTTTTAAGTCAAACCCATATGTACTCAGCTGTGAGGCATGCCGAGACTCAGCAGGAATGGGGAGGAGGCCAAGGCTGAGCTGAAGCAGGGTTACGACTCTCATCCAAGGAGGGCGGCCAGCTATCTAAGGCCCAGCGTCCAAGAAGATGGGGCAAATTTCACCTTGAACCGGGCAGTTATTTATGTCCAGAGGGTCTCATCTGATGGTTTGGGCCTAGTAGCACAGATAGAACTAAGAGGTAGGCACATGGCTATAGATGAGTGGGTAGGGATGTCTGTCCAGTTTCAGCAGGACTTCAGCTAGTAACTAGGGAGAGAGGGACAGGTCTACTCCAAGAGGAAAAGGAGTTGCTAGAGTTAGATGGGGACTGAGGGACCTAGCCAAGCTGGTTGGTGTTCCAGGTGGGATTCCAGGCCCAGCAGAAGACATCGAGGGGTATTTAGGACCTATTGAAGAAGCACAGACATGCAAGTAGTAGTAAGAGCTGCTTTTTATTAATCACTCACTGTATGTCACAGACCATTTTATTTAAACCTCACAACGACTCTACGTGGTTTTTTCTTTTGACATCAAATATGTGGTATCATTTCCAACACCAACCATTCTTCTAATCCTCTGACGGCAACTGGGTGTCCAAC
This sequence comes from Phocoena phocoena, assembly GCF_963924675.1. Lineage (NCBI taxonomy): Eukaryota > Metazoa > Chordata > Mammalia > Artiodactyla > Phocoenidae > Phocoena > Phocoena phocoena. The sequence continues at coordinate 99,476,734 of NC_089240.1, read as the reverse complement.
AATTGGATTCGATTCTGACACTCACTACCCAGAATCAGCCCAGACTTACTGGTTAAGGGCTCAGTCCCACAGGACTGCCTTCACTTCAGGAGCCAGCTGCAAATGGGGTCCATAGGTGATCGGCACTTTTGCCTGGTTGACTACCCAGTTCAGGTGTTTCCACAACTTCCCCCTTCAGGTTTGATAGTTCACTAAAATGACTCACAGAACTCTTTACTTACCTTAAGCCCCTTACTTTACATAAGCACCTTACTTATGATTATGGTTTATTATAGTCGATGGAACTCAGGAAGGGCCAAATGGAAGAGATGCATAGGGCAAGGGCTGGATGGGGGAGCATAGAGCATGTATGTCCTCTCTGGGTGTGCCACTTTCTGAGCACATCAATGTGTTCACCAGTGTGGAAGCTCTCTGAGTTTCCTTTTCCAAGAAGTTTGTTTTTTTTTTCTATCAACACTTTATCTTTTAAAAATTTTACTGAAATATAGTTGATTTACAATGTTGTGTTAGTTTCAGGTGTACAGCAAGGTCATTCAGTTTCATATATATATATGTGTGTGTGTGTGTGTGTGTGTGTGTGTGTGTGTGTGTATTTTTTTTTCTTTTTTACATTCTCTTCCATTACAGTTTATTACATGACATTGAGTATAGTTCCCTGTGCTATACAGTAGGTCCTTGTTGGTTATTCCAAGAGTTTTTTTTTTTTTTTTTTTTTTTTTTTTTTTTTTTGCGGTACGCGGGCCTCTCACTGTTGTGGCCTCTCCCGTTGCAGAGCACAGGCTCCGGACGTGTAGGCTCAGCGGCTGTAGCTCACGGGCCCAGCCGCTCCGCGGCATGTGGGATCTTCCCGGACCGGGGCACGAACCCGTGTTCCCTGCATTGGCAGGTGGACTCTCAACCACTAAGCCACCAGGGAAGCCCCAAGAGTTTTTATAGAACTCAATCTTCAGTCCTTCCTCCCATCTCTGGAGGCCCGGCAGTAGAGCTGGAAGTCCCAACCCTCCAATCACTTTGGTCTTTCTGGTGACCAGCCTCCATCCTGAAGCTATTCAGGGGCCCCCACCTGGAGTCAGTCATTTGCATAAACTCAGGTGTTGAAAAGGGCTCATTAGGAACAACAAAGATACTCCTGTCCCTCACAAAATTCCAAGGGTTTTAGGAGCTTTGTGACAGGAATCAGGGACAAAGTCCAAATATATTTTTTATTATACCACTGGTAGGTATTTTTATTCTTATCTTACAGATTAGGAATCTTAGGCACAAAGAGGTGAAGTAACTTGCTTATAAACCACATAGTGGAAGTCAAGGCAGAGGTTGGAGGGAAGGACTGCTGAAACTCAGATGACTCCCTGCATGTACACTGCTTAGGACAGACAAGGCCTTAGGTATCAGGCAATGGAGAAAATAAAATTCCCAAGTCAACAAAACAAAAATTAAAGCTCAGCCTTGAAAAAAAAAATCCAGCATAACAAAAAAGGTAGTAATGCTGAGGAACATTTTTATTATTTGTTTTAAAGTTTAGGGGTGGGGCTTCCCTGGTGGCACAGTGGTTGAGAGTCTGCCTGCCAATGCAGGGGACACGGGTTCGGGCCCTGGTCTGGGAGGATCCCACATGCCGCGGAGCAACTAGGCCCGTGAGCCACAACTGCTGAGCCTGCGCGTCGGGAGCCTGTGCTCTGCAACAAGAGAGGCCGCGATAGTGAGAGGCCCGCGCACGGCGATGAAGAGTGGCCCCCGCTTGCCGCAACTAGAGAAAGCCCACGCACAGAAATGAAGACCCAACACAGCCAAAAATAAATAAATAAAATACTGAATACATAACTACTTTAAAAAAATTTTTTTTGGTAAAATTTAGGGGTAACTCTAATCCGTATGACCCCAGTCACATGTTGACAGGGAATGAGGTTTGAGGGAGGAGTTTGAAGAAGCAAGGGGAAGTTGAGTTCATCACAACTTTGTGGAGTGCATGCCTGCTATTTGCCAGGCACTCTAACAATGCCCAATGAAGAAAAGGTAGAATGTAAAAAGACTTTAGTCCTGAGATCACCAAGTCAAAATGTGTCAACCCCTTAAGATCAAAACAAGTGTCTTGGGAGCTCTATCACCCGCCACCGGTCTTCAACTTGTGGAATCATCCTTGCCTGTTCTAAGCTCCCTGAGTCTCATCTCCCCAGTCCTCACAGTTGCCTAAGTGGTAAGAAGATCCTGATGACCGGGTCAGTCTAGACTGGTTGTTGTCCAGGGAGGCATGAGGCTTCATTTCCACTACGGAGAGACAAACTTGTAGCTATTCCTTTGGTCCCTTAGTCTGCGGTAATTCACTGAACACTTACTGGGGGCCAGACACTGTGCTAGGTACCTCTGAGAGAAAACATGGATTATTATCAAGAACAAAATAATATTGTGTAGATGTAGAAGACTTGGAGGGTACAGAATGGGAGAAATAGCAGAACCAGTGGCCAGTGTAGTTCAGAGCTGAATAGAATATGGTCCTGGTGTAAATGAATGAGTCAAGCAGTTGAAAGTTTATCCATTTTTTTTTTTTTTTTTTTTTTTTTGCGGTACGCGGGCCTCTCACTGCTGTGGCCTCTCCCCTTGCAGAGCACAGGCTCCAGACGCGCAGGCTCAGCGGCCATGGCTCACGGGCCCAGCCGCTCTGCGGCATGTGGGATCTTCGCGGACCGGGGCACGAACCCGTGTCCCCTGCATCGGCAGGTGGACTCTCAACCACTGCGCCACCAGGGAAGCCCGAAAATTTATCCTTTTAAGGAGGGCATGGCTGCTTAAAAGAGCCAACTCAAATTGTAAGGCCAGCCATAGTAAGCTTTTTTAACAGTCTTGAGCACAACAGAGTCTATTCAAGTATAAGGATAGGACCCCAGGGACAGCAAGGTGTATGGGGAAGAGCACTGGAGCACAGGATTGGGAGCCAGTTCAAGCTCTGCCACTAACTTTTTGTATGATTTGGAGCAAATCACATAACCTCTCTGGCTCTTAGATTCCTCCTCTGTAATAGGAAAAAATTGGGCTTGATTGTTCTTTCCAAACATCCAATCCAAACATTCAAGTAAAGCAGAACTTTAAACTGACTCCTGACTTCTGCTTTGCCCTTCCCCCACCTGCTCTCTGGGCAAAGAATTTCAACACTGTCCTGGACCACAGGACAATCTGAGTTGGGAAACCCTAAGGTCCCTTCCAGCTCTAAAATTCCATGATTTTTGTGTCAGTGTAAATGTGGGCTTTGCATGCATTAATTTGATCCTGTAAAGATTGATTGGCAGTCAGCCAGAAGTTATGTTCTGGCCAGATATGAGGGATAGTGCTGGCCAAGTAAAAGACTCTACAGAGAAACCTGGAATTAGAGAGAGGGGTGATTGTATCTAAGTTGACGGAAGCACAGCAAGTGCGAGGATTTCATCTGCCCAATAGGAGAAAGTAATGGAGAAAACTCATCATGGTTATTACCGTTGTTATTATTGTTACCTTAAAAATTTTCTTTTTACTGAATTATAGTTGATTTACGATGTTGTGTTAGTTTCAGGTGTACAGCAAAGTGATTCAGTTATATGTATACACACACACACACACACACACACACACATTCTTTTTCAGATACTTTTAGTTCCCTGTGCTATACAGTAGGTCCTTGTTGTTTATCTAATGTCACCTTTTCATAATCACCCTCTGTGTGGCAGGCACTGAACCAAGTTCTCTGGAAAAGTTCCATCTTGCATTCTCACAATAAACCAATGAGATATTATTGTTTTCTGATCCCCATTTTTCAGAGTAGGAAATTGAGGCTTAGAGAGAATGTAGACTTTTCCCACACAGCAGGAGAAAGGGGGCTTTTTAAAGAAGTGCTGTCAGCTCCTGGAGCCATGCTAGGGTTTGAGTTGATTCATGAGAGTATATCTTGGGTTTGAGAAAAGGATGGGGCCTGGAACCCTCAAAGGAGGGATTAAGTGTCTCCAATTACTGGGTTAAGTGGTAGCTGGTTAACTTGGAGGAGAAACAATAAGAATCCGATGTTTGGGAATCAGATATATGTACGAAGGTACCAAATCTGGTTTTGTTTTGTTTGGAGGCCCCGTCATTTTCTTCAAAAGATTATCTTTTGTTTTCATTGTGAATTCTTTGTTAGTAATAGAATATATAAACTGGATTTCTACAGCTTGTCTGTAGAGAGGAATGCATCGTTTCTGTACGGACACGTCTGCCCACAGAGATAAAGTGTTGAGTCTGATGATAATTCCCCTTTAGGGAGGCAGTGTACTAAATTTTTTGGCTGATTTGATGTTCACTACAGTTGGCGCCATTTAAATTCATTGATCTTTAGAGCTTTGTAGCTTATATCTGGGCAGCAATCAATAATTTTATACTTAGTGTGAATTTAACTGTAACCAAAAGGTAGAGAGCTTCTTTGTTATGGCTCTTTACTGTAAATAGAATTTATGCTTTCTATGTGGCAATCAGAATAAATGGAAAATAAGAGTTTTCTGTATTCCTACTATGTTCTTGGTAAAGTCACAACCACACTCATTCACAGCCAGGTTAGGAAACATGGAGTTAAATTTGTCATGAATATGAGATTTATGGTTTCTGCTTAAGTATAATGGAAATTATTTATGAATATGGTACTCACCATGCTACTGTATTTCAAAAGACCTTTTTAAAGATCTCTTATTAAATGTCATTAAGGGAAAATTGCCTCTGTCTTGATAAGAATTTAATTTGATTCACTGTCCATGAATATGTCAATACCGCTATGTTTTATTTTATGTATGTTTCCTGCTGAAACATATCTATTTGCTTAGATCTGTAATGGTTGCTAATTGGATGCTAACTATTAATTTGATCACATATTGATTGTACTGCACTCTATATCCTACTTGTATAAAGCAATCTTCAGAATTCTCAACAAGAGTATGCAATCGTGTTGATCAGCTCAGCCTTGGCCACTCTGGATCATCCTGAGAACTCCATTCGGGCCCACCTCTTCTCTATGTCGCTCCTATTGACCCTCTCTTCTTGATCTGCTCTTAAGTTTCCACTATTAAAGTAACTCTGGAAGGCCATGCCAAAATATCCAGATATTGTTTGGATAAGAATGGAGGTTCCTGATTACCATGCTCTAACCATTTTAAGACGGTTTATCAGATTAGTTAATTGTTACCTTGGAAGACACAGAGCTTAATCCTGAAAAGACTGTGTAGTGAGTAGTGGTTGGAAAGTCAAGAGATATAGGGGCTAGGCTCTGCCCTGCTGCTAAATAGGTCTGTGACCTGGGACAGGTCACTACCCCTTTCTGGGCCCCAATCTCCTTATCTATTGTTTTAGGCTGAATAATGCTCCCCTCCCCAGTATGTCCATGCTACAAGCTGGGAATGTTACCTTATATGGCAAAGGGGACTTTGCAGGTGTGACTACGTTAAGGATCTCTTTTTTTAAAAAATTGTTTGTTCTTTTTCTTTCTTTCTTTTTTTTTTTTTGGCGGGATCTTAGTTCCCTAACCAGGGATTGAACCCACGCCCTCAGCAGTGAAAGCGTGGGGTCCTAACCACTGGACCGCCAGGGAATTCCCTAAGTTAAGGATCTTGATATGCAGCAATCATCCAGGATTATCTGGGTGAGCCCAGTGTAATTACAATGTTCATTATAAGAAGATCCGGGATTCATTGACGCGCTCTAGTAGTTTTCTGGTGGCAAATGGATAAAGAAGATGTGGTGTGTATACACACACACATACGCACACACTGGAATACTACTCAGCTATAAAAAAGAATGAAAATTTGTCATTTGCAATAACATGGATGGACTTGGAGGGTATTATGTTTAGTGAAATAAGGCAGACAGAGAAAGACAAATACTATATAATATCACTTATATGTGGAATATAAAAAATAAAACAAGCTAGTGAATATAGCAAAAAATGAAACAGCCTCACAGATGTAGAAAACAAACTAGTGGTTACCAGTGGGGAGAGGGAAGGAGGGAGGGGAAAGATAGGGGTCGGGGATTAAGAGGTACAAACTACTATATATAAAATAAATAAGTTACAAGGATATATTGTACAGCACAGGGAATATAGTCAACATTTTATATATTAATATATATTTATGATATATGTATTACATCTTCTTCATCCATTCATCTGTTGATGGACACTTAGGTTGCCTCTATATCTTGCCTGTTGTCAACAATGCTGCTATGAACACTGAGGTGTATGTATCTTTTCGAATTCGTGGTTTCTTTCTTGGGGGATTTATACCCAGGAGTAGAATTGCTGGGCCATATGGTAGTTCTATTTTCAGTTTTTGAGAAACCTCCATACTGTTTTACACAGTGGCTGCACCAACTTACATTCCTACCAAGAGTGTACAAGAGTTCCCGTTTCTTCCTGTCCTCACCAACATTTGTTATTTGTGTTCTTTTTGGTGATAGCCATTCTGACAGGTGTGAAGTGATGCCTCATTGTGGTTTTAATTTGCATTTCTCGAGTGATTAGTGATGTTGAGCATCTTTTCATGTGCCTGTTAGCCATCTGTATGTCTTCTTTGGAAAAATGTCTATTCAGGTCTTCTGCCTATTTTTTTAATTGGGTTGTTTGCTTTTTTGATGTTGAGTTGTATGAGCTGTTTATATATTTTGGATATTAACCCCTAATCAGTCATATCATTTGCAAATATTTTCTCCCATTCAGTAGGTTGTCTTTTCATTTTGTCAATGGTTTCCTTTGTTGTGCAAAAGCTTTTAAGTTTAATTAGGCTCCATTTGTTTATTTTTGCTTTTATTTCCTTTGCTTTAGGAGACAGATCCAAAAAATATTGCTATGATTTATGTCAAAGATTTTTGTGTATTAATTTTGTATCCTGCAGTTTTACTGAATTCATTGATGTGCTCTAGCAGTTTTTTTGATTTTCTACGTAGAGTATCATGTCATCTGCAGACACTGATAGTTGTACTCCTTCCTTTCCAATTTGGATCCTTTTTATTTCTTTTTCTTGTCTGATTGCTGTGGCTAGGATGTTCAGTGGTATGTTGAATAAAAGTGGTAAGAGTGAGCATCCTTGTCTTATTCCTAATCTTAGAAGAAACACTTTCAGCTTTTCACAGTTAAGTATGATGTTAGCTGTAGGCTTGTCATATTTATTATATGGCATTTATTATATTGGGGTATGTCTCCTCTGTGCCCACTTTCTGGAGAGTTTTTATTATAAATGGATGTTGGATTTTGTCCACAGCTTTTTCTGCATCTACTGAAATGAGCATATGATTTGTATTCTTCAATTTGTTGATGTGGTGTATTGCATTGATTGATTTGTGGATATTGAAAAATCCTTGTGATTTGTGGATATTGAAAAATCCTTGCATCCCTGGGATAAATCCCACTTGATCATGGTGTATGATCCTTTCAGTGTTTTGTTGGATTTGGTTTGCTAATATTTTGTTGAGGATTTTTGCATCTACGTTCATCAGTGATAGTGGCCTATAATTTTTTTGTGTGTGATATCTTTGTCTCATTTTGACATCAGGGTGATGGCAGCCTTATTGAATGAGTTTGGAAGTGTTCCTTCCTCTGAAATTTTTTGAAATTGTTTGAGAAGCATAGGTGTTAACTCTTCTCTAAATATTTGGTAGAATTCACCTGTGAAGCCATCTGGTCCTAAACTTTTGTTTGTTGGGAGTTTTTTTAAATTACTGATTCAGTTTCATTACTGGTAATTGGTCTGTTCATATTTTCTATTTCTTCCTGGTTCAGTCTTGGGAGATCATACATTTCTAGGAGTTTGTCCATTTCTTCTAGGTTGTCCATTGTATTGGCATATGGTTGTTCATAGTAGTCTCTTATGATCCACTGCTATAATGAAGGGATTTATCACCTGATGAAGATAATGAAGATGATAATAATAATGGCAGACATGGTGTAGCCCTTTAGGCTCTGGGTTGGGAAATGTTAAGGGCTATTCTCTGTAACACTAACTCAGACTGGTATCGACAATCACAATCATGATTCAGAGTGAGTATTTAACTCATCTTCCCATTCTTTTATTGGAAGGGGAACCAGGAGGGGTCCTTTTTATTTCTGCGGTGTTGGTTGTAACTTATCCTTTTTCATTTCTGATTTTTGATTTGGGCCCTGTCTTTTTTTTTTTTTTACAAGTCTAGCTAAAGGTTTATCAATTTTGTTTATCTTTTCAAAGAACCAGCTCTTAGTTTCATTGATCTTTTCTACAATAGGAACAATAGAAATATGGATTTTTAGATAAAATCTCCCACTTTTCAAATGTTAGTAGCTTTTTAAAAATTATGCAAGTCACTGTGTGGGCCACACAGAACATGTCTGTAGGCCTCCAGTTTTCATCTTTTGATTTAAATAATAATTTATCAACTTTATCTTCTCTACTCCAGCCTCCATCACTGCCAGGCATAGATTCTAATGTCTTAGTTTGAAATGAGGGTGAGAACATAAGCCAGCCCTTTGTTAGACATAAAGAATGAATTTGAAGAAAAGGAAACTAGAGAGGAGAAAAGAAAAAAAAAGGTACTTTTGTCTGTTTCCTTGCCAAATAAATATTGCCTGGGCTGTCTCTTTCTTCTGTGTAGATATATGTCTAAGGATGGTAATTACAGTTTTTGAACAACAAATTAGTACAAATGGGGACTTCCCTGGTGGCATAGTGGTTGGGAATCCGCCTGCCAATGCAGGGGATATGGGTTCAATCCCTGGTCCAGGAAGATCCCACATGCCGCAGAGCATCTAAACCTGTGAGCCACACTACTGAGCCTGCGCTCCAGAGCCCGCGAGCCACAACTACTGAGCCCGCGTGCCACAACTACTAAAGCCTGTGCACCTAGAGCCTGTGCTCCACGACAAGAGAAGATGCCGCAATGAGAAGCCTGCACACCACAACAAAGAGTAGCCCCCACTCGCCACAACTAGAGAGAGCTCGTGCACAGCAACGAAGACCCAATGCAGCCAAAAATAAATAAATAAAAAATAAATAAACTTAGGGGCTTCCCTGGTTGCACAGTGGTTAAGAATCCGTCTGCCAATGCAGGGGACACGGGTTCGAGCCCTGCTCTGGGAAGATCCCACATGCCGCGGAGCAGCTAAGCCTGTGTGCCACAACTACTGAGCCTGTGTGCCACAACTACTGAAGCCCACGCGCCTAGAGCCCGTGCTCCACAACAAGAGAAGCCACCGCAATGAGAAGCCTGCGCACCGCAACAAAGAGTAGCCCCCACTCGCCGCAACTAGAGAAAGCCTGCACGCAGCAACGAAGACCCAAGGCAGCCAAAAAGAAAGAAAGAAAGAAAGAAAGAAAAACAAATTAGTACAAATGATCTGACAGTGTGACATAGTGCTTGAATATGGGCATTTCCAGGACAATTGGGGAAACACGGCAGGCATCCTGAAAAAATGCAAATGAAGTGCCTCCTGGAGACCTACTATCTTGCCTTCTTTCCAGGTGGTAGCTTCCTGTCACAGGGTCTTTCGTGGTTTTGTTTTTTAATACCTCAGTTAGTAAAACCCCTTGCATGGACCTGCCTTCTAGTGAATTGCAAATGTACAGAGGCTCTGATGCTCTGACTCTTCCTAGAGCACTGAAGCACCTACCTGATCCCACCCTGGCCTGCAGCAGTCCCCTGTTTCCAGTGCTTACTGTGCAGGCTCACTTCAAAGTGCTTCCTGTATTGGCTGGAGTGGAAGTGCAGGGGGACCACTGTCAGGTCCAAGTTAAGTGCCTTCTCATTAAGTCTCTTCTCAGGAAAGGTTGGGACTGATGGTTTAGTTTTGGAAAGCTGCTGGAAGCCAAGCTGAGGCTGAGACTTGGGAGGGTGGCTATAAAAGGGAGGGAGACTGAACGGCAGCCATGGTGTCATGGAAAGGTCTGGTCTCTGAGTCTTAGGTCAAACTCAGAAGTGTTTTGGGGCCAAGCTGCTTGGTGTAAGTCCAGGAGTGGTGGCGATCTAGAGCAACAGGAGAGTCTGTGCTCATCTCAAAGGTCCTCAAAAATCTAAATTATTTTAGATCTGTGTTGGTCTCAACAAGACATGTGCTGAATTAGACCCACCTGCTACCGGCTGGAGCCCTGGCCTAGACCCTCTCTAGGAACCCTCCAGCTCTGGCCCTGTATTATTTGGTAGTACAGTCTTTAAAAAATTCAAACTGAAAGGAGGTCAAGTGTATGTGTAGCCAGACAGCAACCAAAGACTGGGCAGCCATCCACTTCCTTTGCCATGCCTGTTTTCTTGCCCTCCTGCCTAGGCCCCATGGTCTTCCTCACTTTTTGTTTAGACCAGTACTAGCCAAGGTAGCCTTATAGCCAATCATATCTAAATCATTAAGTATAATTGTTCACATTCTGTTCAGTGCTTTCCCCTCATCCACCAACCAGCCTCGTGGGGCTCATTAGGTTAGATTTGGATTTGTTGACAGTCCCTTATTTGACTTCTGAAGTGCTGAAGAGTAATCTTGCATTGGAATGGGGTGTGGGAAAGGGTGAGACAGAGCTGTTACTTGGACTTTGAATTCTTGCTCCTGTCTGTTGAAAATGAGACCGATGAGCAAGGTCCATTTGTTTAATGGGGCTCTCCCTGACTACTCATTCACTCACTTCTAGTCCTTACATGTTGCTGGTGTTTGTTGACTATTTTAGAATATATACCTGCACTGAGTGGTTTGGCTGTGAATGTGGGTTTTATAGACTCACAGAATGTCAGAGGTAAAAGGAACATCGGAGGGGATCTCATCCACCAAAGCCCTCATTTTCTAGATGAGGAAACCGAGGCCCAGAGAGGTGAAGTGGCACAGTGATTTAATGGCAGAGCTAGTAGAAGAACTCGGAGCTCCTGTTATTTTTTTTTCAATCTAGAGCTCTCCTTTATTATTTCCTGATATGTAGTAGCCATATAGATCAATTGTAGAGATCGACCATCTCCTCATTCACGACTCTGATACTTTCCTTCCCAAGCACCAATAAATATTATAAATCCAGCATGAATATAGATACTGTGGAAAATGTTGCTAGTGAAAATTATGCTTCCTAGCTACAGGCTTATCATATCCAGTGGGGGCTCTCAGACTTACTAATAAGTGGGAGCACCTAAGATGTACATAGGTTTTGCAACTATCACCGTCCCTAATTACTATTAAAACAGTTTTAGTTGGTTAGATAACTATAATCATGGTAACTGTTAAAAAAAATTCTTGTGTTTAAAAAACAATGTTGTACTTTTTTCTTTTTAATCTCAGTACTGAGTACGGAGTAGGTGCTTAATACATATGTACAGAATGAAATAAATACTTCAGCACAATTCTAGGTTTTGCTGTTCTATCCATTGGTCCAGGCCTCCCAGGGGAAGCTATCCTATCCATAGACCCTGACCTATAGGAAATCTGATGCTGTTTCCTAGTGCAGCAAGAAAAATAAAGCCTCTGACTATGACATATTTTCTAATGGCATCTGTACAGTGTACAGAGAGGGCTTAGAACATCTTACCTGATCAGCACAAAGTTCCAGGCCAATGTTAAATTAAAGCATTACTGTAAGGAACCTACCTAGGTAAGCTTGTCTTGTACTTTTAGGCCATCTTGATGGCGTCTCTTTATTTCTCGGCCGCTTCTTCCTCCCATCCAGATCACCTGGACATAGTGCTTCTCAAACAATTCTGCTTTTCTTAATGGTGGAGAAAACTATACGTGGACCCTCTGGCGAGTCAATGAGTAGTTTGAAGTGGCTTCGTGCAGATACACAATTTCTGTTTAAGCTTGTGTTTTATTTTTTAAATTCACGAAAAGTTTTTATTCTGCTCCATCCACTGTTTCAGTAGCATACTAGTATTTGCTCCCAAATTTGGGGTAAAGTTTCTTCTCAGGAAAATGTGCCATGTTTAGCTCCTGTGGCATTCTTTGGGACACCTGGGCTACATCGTCAGAGCCCAGTTAGAGGATGATGGAACTAGAGAAGTACCTGATATATCCATCCCCTGAAGCAGCTCATCATTCTTAGCCTGAAGAGGTTATCAGATTTCTTTAAATTTGAGGCAGTCATTTTCAAACAGTTCTTAAAAACCCATCCAAGTAGTGTTTTTTTCAAAGACAAGGCTGTCATGGAAAGCCAATATGTAAGACTTGGGTCTGCTCTGGTTAAAAGGAAGGGACTGGCGGGTCTAGAGTTTTACCCCCTTGGGTCCCTTCCCTTCTCCTTGTAAGGGGTCACTGGGGGCTCTGTTCGTAGTTTGAAAATCATTAAACTAGGGTGAATCCATTCTTCATCCAGATGTGGTATCTTTCATTCATTAAACATCCATTCACTTAGCAAGCATCTGTTGAGTGACTACTATGTGCAAGCACTGTTCTGGCACTACTGACACAGCACTGAATAAAACAGATAATATTTTCTGCCTGCATGGAACTAACATTCTAGTGAAGTAGTCAACCAACTATCACGATAAATACTGTAAAATGCATAGTTTCTTAGCTAATGATAGTCCTAAGAAGAGCAGTAAAACAGGGAAGGGAGACTGGAGATATCAGGATATTTGTTTTGCAATTCTATAAAGTGTGGCTGGGGAAGGTGATGAGAAAAAGATGAGAAAATGAATTTTAAGTAAAGACTCGAAGGAGATGGAGAAGGTAACCCTGTGCAGATCTGGTGAAAAAGCCTTCCAGGTGGAGGAAGGAGCAAGTGAAGAGCCCTGAGGTGGGAGTGGGCTTGGCATGTTCAAGGAACAGCGAGACTTTCACTGTGAGCGAAATAAAAAGTCCCTGGAGGGTTTTGAGTCGATTCTGTTAAGTTCCAACAATGTCACCCTGACTGCTGGGTGGAGACTAGACTGAATTATGGGCTGGGGGAGAGTTAGGGAAACCTGTCAGCAGGCCATTATGATAATGCAGAAGAGAAAAGATGGTGATCTGGGACAGAATGGTGGCAATGGGATGGTGAACAGTGGTCAAGCTCTGGCCTTAGGGCCAGCAGGATTTACTCTGGACCAGATGTGGAGTGTGAGAAAAAAGAAAAGAGCTAAGAATGATCTGAACAACTGGAAGATTGGGGTTCCCCAGGTTAGAGGGAGTATCAGGGGCTCATTTCAACGTGTGAAATTTGATACGTTTTTCATACACCTAGGTAAAGATGTCTCTAGGCAGTTGGACATATGGGTCTTGAATTTAGGACAAAGTTCAGGCTGCAGATTCACATTTTCCCACATCCCTGTAGTAAGGATGTGGTGTATCAGAAATACACTGGCAAATTGTCTTTCTACGAATAGCATGCATCCAGAAGGTTCATGGTTTCCAGTCCCAGTCACTTGAGGCCACGTTCCAGTTGGCATGTGTACAGATAATCTCTTGCTCTCACCCTTAACCAAGTGGATTAGATAAACATGTCCACACTTTCTTTCAAGAACCCCTAGGGATGACTTGGGAGCTCAGAAACACAGTTCCATGGAACCTAAGTTTCATAATCTCCGATCCAGAGCATTGCTTTTCAGTTGCAATGGCATCCTTACGAGGCCACAAAAACTTTGGAATAAAGCAAAGAAAACTTGTTTAGCTATCAGGGCTGCCTTTGTAGAACCGGGGGCAGATCACAAAGCTGGCATTATCTCACATTGTGAATGACTTTATCAAGAGGAAATCCTCTTCAAAGTATGTCAAGGGTAGGCTTGAGGGGATAAGAAGTGAAAAATGGGGCTTCCCTGGCGGCGCAATGGTTAAGAATCCGCCTGCCAGTGCAGGGGACAGGGGTTCGAGCCCCGGTCCGGGAGGATCCCACATGCCACGGAGCAGCTAAGCCCGTGAGCCACAACTACTGAGCCCGCGTGCCACAACTACTGAAGCCCGCGTGCCGCAACAGAGAAGCCACTGCGATGAGAAGCCCGTGCACCGCAACGAAGCGTAGCCCCTGCTCACCGCAACTAGAGAAAACCCACGTGCAGCAACAAAGACCCAACACAGCCAAAAATAAAAATAAAATTAAAAAAAAAAAAGAAGAAGTGAAAAATGCAACATGCCACCCTGGGAGGAGGGGTGGCAGATTGGCTCTGCCTACATCACAGAAGGAATGATTTTTTTGACTTGTGTGCCCAGGAGCTTCCGTTTCACTTTGTAACAGAGGGCCAAGCCTCCAGCCCAGTGTAGCTGCATCCTGGAGTAACTGCTCAGCCCCAGGTCCAAAGCGTGGGAACTGCAGCGGGGCCACGAGTCACTCAGCACCGACAAACACAGTAAAGCCCTGCTGTCTGTGTTACAGTGTGGGAGGCAGGGGAAGGCAAGGAGGTTGAGACAGGAGGAGAAGTAGATGGAGTACAGGAAAGAGCATCGGGAGTTCTACGAGGAGAGCTTAAGGTGGATTCGAGAAGATTTGAAGACTAGGTGGCATTTGAATGGTCACTAGGATTTGGCTAAGCAGAAAAGGGAAAAAGGGAAATCTTAGCAAAGGAAATGGCACAAGCAGAGGAAGATGTCTTCAAAGAACATTAAATTAAAGTGGCAGAGCTAAAGAAAGAGAAAGAGGGCGTGGAAAGGGAAGCAATACTACAATGTTGTGGTTAAGTCCATAGTCTCTAGAGTCAGGCAGATAGTGAATTGAAGGCCAGCTCTGCACTTTACTGTGTGACCTTGGGCAAGTTACTCAACCTATATGATCCTCTGTTTCCTCAGTGTTCAATGTAGTGAATGACATGAATGCCTAATAGGGTGTTTGTGAATATGAAATGAGATAATCTATTTAAGTGCTTGGCACAGTTCTCTATAACTATCCATCTTACTATGAAAGGTAAAAGATTGAAAGAAATTATAATAAAACATTGTGGTAGTCAGCCCTGGATGGAGGGATTTGGGGTAATTTTTATCCATTTCATTCTTTCTGTATTTAGTATGTTTTCTTCCACATGTATTCTAATACTAATAATCTCGAAAACATAACATAGGTTTTCATTCTTTTTAAGATTGTATGAAAGGCAGTAGAGGGCAAGAAGTTCAGAAGAATAGATTGAGGCTAGATCACCAAGCACTTTCTTTTTTTAAAAATTTATTTCATTAATTTATTTATTTGCTTGTGCCGGGTCTTAGTTGTGGCAGGCAGGCTCCTTAGTTGCAGCTCTTGGGCTCCTTAGTTGCAGCTTGAGGTCTCCTTAGTTGCAGCATGCAGGCTCCTTAGTTGTGGCATGGGAACTCTTAGTTGCAGCATGCATGTGGGATCTAGTTCCCTGACCAGGGATCAAACCCGGGCCCCCCTGCACTGGGAGTGCGGAGTCTTAACCACTGCACCACCAGGGAAGTCCCACTTCTTTGTGGCAAGAGTTTCAACTTGTTTCACGAACTCAAAGATTCTATACACATGTTTTAGGCGCTCCATAGATATTTGATTTAATTTTCTACATTAAAAATATTTGTTGAAATATATATTTTGAAACTATAATACATTACATGTTTTAATATGTAATACACAAATATTAACATATGAGAAACATTAAAATAATTTATGCTACCACTTGACTTGTTTTGTTGCAGACCTTATAGTAAAGCTACTTTTGCATTCTTGTGCAAATAAGATCTCTTGCAAGATGAACTGTTAAAACTGTTAGCATTTGCCGTTACTTAACTGTGTAAGAATTTTCTCAATACTGTACAACCAAAATAAAAAAAAATAAATAAATTGAATGCTAGTATAAGAATGTAGTTCCCATGGTTACCAGGGGGTAAGGGAGAGGAGGGATACATTGGAAGACTGGGATTGACATATACACCCTACTACATATAAAACAGATAACTAATAAGGACCTACTGTATAGCACAGGGAACTCTACTCAATACTCTGTAATGGCCTATATGGGAAAAGAATCTAAAAAGGAGTGGATATATGTATATGTATAACAGATTCACTTTGCTGTACACCTGAAAATAACACAACATTGTAAATCAACCATACTCCAATAGAAATGTTTTAAAAAAAGAATCTGGTTCCCTTACCCTTGATTTTAGATTTTTGTGTTTATCAGAAGAGCCTCATTTTTCCTCACTGATTGACTTTATGATCCATAAATGTAATGATTTTTAACTTAGAAAATAAATTCATATTAATAAAATATAATTTTTATCTGTTTTATACATTGGGGTCTGTGTCAGATTTTTGTCTATGAAAGCATTCATCTGATTTGGAAAATTTTTAAAAGTCTGGTTCTTCGAGGAGGATGCGGTCACTGCTGCTGCAGAGCGCTGGTCCACCTGGTCAGGAAGCCACGCCGCAGCCATGGCTTTTCAAGACCCCTGAAAGACTCCCCTGGCGCCAGGAGTGGCAACTCACCGAATTAGAATTACCTTAACCAGCCGCAACACAAAATCTTTGGAGAAGGTATGTGTTGACTTGATCAGAGGCACAAAGTATAAGAATCTCAAAGTGAAAGGAGTAGTTCGGATGCCCACCGAGACTCTAAGAATAACTACAAGGAAAACTCTTTGTGGTGAGAGGTTCTGAGACTTGGGATTGGTTTCAGATGAGGATCCACAAGCGACTTCATTACCTTGCACGGCCCTTCTGAGGTTGTGAAACAGGTTACTTCCATCAGTATTGAGCCAGGAGTCAAGGTTGAAGTCGCCATTGCAGATGCTTAAATCAACCTTTTTAATAAATTGATAATCAGTTGCGTTTTTTTTAAGTCTGAAAACCAATATTTAACAGGCATAAGGGAGCCTCTGAAAGTTTGGGGGTAGAAGAGTATAAATCTTAAGCCTTTGCAATTTTTCTGGTAGCAGTGTGAGTGATGGATTGAAGGGGAAAGGGTACAGACTGAAATCATGGAGACCAGTTAGAAGATCACTTCCGAAGTATAGTTGGGAGTGAATAGGGTCTAAACTAGGGGGCAGGGCAGTAGACAAGGGGAGGAGAAGATGGATGGGAGAGACGCTGAATGTGGGATTGACTTGACAAGGCTTGACAACTGATTAGGCACGAGAGAGGGCAGTCAAAGCTGACATGCTGCGGTTTAAAACATAAGCCCCCAAGACAATGGCAGTCCTGTTCTTTAGATCTTACACAAAGAAAGAGCAGCAGATTTGGGATGCAAGAGCAGGAGATGATGGGTTCAGTTTGGGATGCACTGATTTTAAGTGTCTGTGGGCAGAAAAGTGGGAGAGACATCCAATCAGCAGCTGGATTATATTGGTCTAAAGCTCAGGAGATGGTTCTGGGCTGGACACAGAGCTAGAGATTTGGGATTGATCCACCTGGAATCCATGAAGCCCCAAAATTCCTACTGCAAACTGTAAATAGTAGTTTAATTAGATTGCCTGTTACCATTTTGGCCAATACTTTCAAGTTAAAAGGCATATGATAGCAATTTAATTTTTTTTGTTTCATTCTAAATGAAGTGGCAGTTTCTCTCTGTCTGTGCTAGATAGTGAGTTATTCCATCGGGTAGTGGTTTTCCAGCTTAAATTATAGAGTGCTTACGGCAGAACCTGGGTAGACCTTGCAAGACCTATGTCAGAGCATTGACCTTGTAGAGCTAGGTAGCCCTAAGAGGATCACAGCTGAATATAATACAGCTACATCCCAAATCTGCCACTGACTACAAGAGGCTTATGTTTCAGTAGTAGGAATATTTATCTAATGCCAGAATGATGTGAATTATGGGCATCATGCAAAAATCCCAGTGCTGCTAAAGAAAACTAATTATTTACTAAATAGAGTTGTTACTGTGATATGCTTACAAGTTGCAGTCTGATAAATAATGGAACTTTAGAACTTAAATGGCCTATAGAGTTCCAGCTCAACTTTCTAATTGAACCATTAACCCAAAGTTATACTTGGTAGTGGAGCTCAGAACTCAGGTCAGCCCACTGTGCTTCCCATGACATCATATTTGATCTAATTCCATTCCTAGATTTTGTAAGTACAGTAGTCCTCTAATTCAGTGGGATATCTGGCATATAGGGGCAATTAACCTTATCTGTAAAAGGATGTATATGTATCAAGCAGTGCTTGACCTGAGGGGAGATGAGGAAGCTGCCATCATTCTACAGCCTTTTACCTTTGTGGATCAGCTTTTTCTTATTCCTCCTTGTACATATTTGCGTATAGAACAGTTGGAGAGTGTGGATTATACAAGTCACAGCTAAATCTGCAAGGAAATTATCTATGTCAGAATGTCAAAGTACTAGAAGTTAAGGGGTGAGTGATGGGAAGGTGATAGTCACACTTTGAATGTGTGGAAACTAAGCAGTGTGGCTCATCTCCCTCTTTTTTCCCCCTGATCCTTACTAAACCCCTCATTTATGGCATCCTGGAAATGGTACCTACCTCAGAGTGGTGAATGGAACTCAGGACAAACTTAAGTCAAGAGGTGACCTTCTTATTAAAGCAATGAGAATGTATTTTGTCCAGTTGAAAGAGATTGGCTTTGATTAAGCATGGCACCAAGTTTGAAGCAATCAAATAATACTCTTTCACACTTTAAATATTTGGAATGATCAGTCACTTTTTCAAATAGTGTCTCTCAACTTTTATCACAATCCTAAACTGTGTAATACTGAGTCTTTGTAATCCTAAAGAGGTTAAAGTAGCTTAAAATGGGAATTAGACTATGTGATACTTAATATTTCAAACATTTTTTTCTGATTTTAAAAACAAGATATAATCATTGTAGAACACTTTAAAAAGTACAGGAAAGTGTGAAAAAGAAAACAAAATTCACTCATTATCCCATCCTCTTTTGTGGTACCTGTTTTTAATGAAATGCACATATAAGTGTAATTACTTTAAAAACAGTAAACATTGAAATTCATGAAGTGAATCTGTGGGATAAATTGATCATCATTTGGCTTTTAGGAGTTCAAATGTCATCCATCCCAGACAGATAGGAAGGGAGCAGAGTGGCCCAGCGCTCTGCAGGAGAGTTGCTGATCTGCTGACAGCTGATAGGACACATTGTCGTTGTTGAGGTCATCATGGTGGCAGAGCAGGCTGGTTCTGGACCAAATCTCATCCTGCCTCTGTCCTCATCCTGCCTCTGTCCTCCCATCTCACCTTTAAGTTAGTCAGTTGACATCTATTTATTAAGCAGAACTGAGTTAGGCGTAAATACAGAGAGAGGATAGAGAAGCCATCAAAATTGGACAGGTTCCCTGCCTTTATGGAGATTAAAAACTAGTGGGGGGGCTTCCCTGGTGGCGCAGTGGTTGAGAGTCCGCCTGCCGATGCAGGGGTCACGGGTTGGTGCCCCGGTCCGGGAAGATCCCACATGCCGCGGAGCGGCTGGGCCCGTGAGCCATGGCCGCTGAGCCTGCACGTCCGGAGCCTGTGCTCCGCAACGGGAGAGGCCACAGCAGTGAGAGGCCCGCGTACCGCAAAAAAACAAACAACAACAACAAAAAACTAGTGGTAATGGTAAGCATTAAAGAATTATGCCAAGAAACAGAGCCGTGGCATTGGTGTGCTTCTGTGAGTTCCATTCTGAATGCTCTCCTTTTTATGTAATTAAAATGCTGAGAGATATATTTTGCCTACATAATGTATTACATACAGGATATTCCTATGCACATAATGCATTTATTTATACATATACAAGGTAGTGTAGGCAAACCACCAATATTGTACTTTCTGGGAGATTTAAATGATTGATAATGGCAATTTTCGCTCTGCTCTTTTCACTTCATATGCTGATTTTAGATCCTCACCCCTGGGTGACCTGGAGCTGTTAGTAAGGGCTGGGAGGGAGGAACACAAGGTGCTAAGAGACAAGATAACCGAAGAGAACTATTTAGATTGGGAAAGCGGCAGACATTCACTGCTTCCACACTTTCCCAGAGACCCTGTTTGGGTAAATACTAAGATCGAAAACAATTAAAAAAAAAAAAAAAGCTCCCAGGGAGCAGTTCAACTTTGCAGAAAAAGAAGGTAGGAATGGAAAATTGAGGGGCTATCTCGGGCAGTTGTTCTAGTTCAGAAATGTTCAACGCCGTTCTTCCTACAGAGCTGCTCTTTGTTTCATGTTTGATTTCTTCTACATGAATAATTCCCATTCTTGTGTTCAGATGCAACAATCCAGCATTCATTGTCATGATAAAAATAGAAAATGACAGGCATTGATTTTTCACAGCAATTAGTCCTACATCTGTTTTCTGATTTCTTGAGCATACACAGGCAAAACAGGCAGGACAGTAATGTGGAAGAGAGTGCCTCATGCTTTTAATGGGAGACAGTTGTTTTGGCAAGTAAGGTGTGATGAAGGACGCTGTATTGGAGAGGGATTTTTTAAATCCATTTCAGATTTAACCTTCTGTCGTGTGTAAGAAACACCTGCTAAGAAGATCAGATTTCATATAGCTAAAATAACAATGACTTTATCAGGTTTTCCTTAATCTCTTCTAATACTTGCCATTCGAGGGACTGTTTCTCAACCCCATCTGTTTTTTTTTTGTTGTTTTTATTTTATTTAATTAATTAATTTATTTATTTTGCTGTATGCGGGCCTCTCACTGTTGTGGCCTCTCCCGTTGCGGAGCACAGGCTCCGGACGCGCAGGCTCAGCGGCCGTGGCTCACGGGCCCAGCCGCTCCGCGGCATGTGGGAACCCGTGTCCCCTGCATCGGCAGGCGGACTCTCAACCACTGTGCCACCAGGGAAGCCCCAACCCCATCTGTTTTGATTGTACCAAAAGGACCTGATAAGCTCAATTAGGATAATGTATACAGCAGCATTTTGTAAAAGTGTTTCAGGACGATAAGGTATTGTTATTCTTCATTCATGTCACAAATATTTATTGAGGGACTATTCTGTGCCAGGTACTATGCTAGATACTGGGAAAGTATCAATAGTATGTACTAGATACAAGGCAGGCAAAAGTGCTAGTCCAGGCTCTCATGGAGCTTTCATTTACTTCAATAAGTGTTCCCTGGTTTCCTCTTCCACCCCTCCCGCTGTGATGGGTGCACATCTCGATCACAGCACTTATCTCACTATAGCATGATAGGTCCTGGTTTACCCATCTATCTCTTCTGTTATCTTTTGAGCTCCTCAAAAACAGAGGGCGTGTCCCCTTAGCTCCTTGGTATCTATGATGCCTGCCTTGCACATAGTATGTATTTAATTCATGTTCATAGTAATGGATCAATTAATGCATGGTGGTTAATGTTGGCCCTGCAACCATAGACTCTCAGTCCAGACCATAAAATAGGCAGTGACATGTAAGACTGTATAGTCTAGCCTCTTTTTACACATGGGGAACTTGAGCCCCACTGATATGCTACATGACTTCAGGCAAAGCAAATTATCATTCTGTCTCAGTATTCCCAACTGTAAAGTGGAGATAAAAGAATTTTAGAGCTGAAAGAAATTTCACAAAGGTCTCCTTGTCCAAATACTTCATTTGAGACATGAATAAAGTGACACCCAGAAACGTTCAGCAGGTCTTCTAAAAGGAAATTAGTAGAGGATCTTCTGGCACATAATAATTCTCTTTTCACAATTCCTTGCTGCTTCTCTCTGTAAGCCTTAGTAGTATCACAAGATTGCTATAAAGTTACAGAGGAAAAATAGATATGGATGCTGTGATTGGAGTGTAATTAAGTGCTACCACTTTGGAAAAAAACATTGGCATTATGTACTAAAGATGCACATCCCCTGGGAATTCCCTGGCGGTCCAGTGGTGGTTAGGACTCCACGCTTCCGCTGAGGGGGGCCCGGGTTCGATCCCTGGTCAGGGATCCTGCAAGCTGCAGCCAAAAAAAAAAAAAAAGATGCATATCCCCTATGACCCAGAGGTTCAACTCCTAGTAATACACTCTAGAACTCTTGCACATGTACATAAAGAGGCATGCACAGGAATGTTCAGAGAAGCTTTGCCGATAATAGTAAAGAAACAAAATGAGACACAACCTCAGTATCCATTGACAGGATGGGTCAATAAATTCAGGCATTCACACAGATTGGAGTATGATATAGCAAAGAAAACAAATCTCATAAAGATAATGTTGAGTGAAAAAAGCAAGAGGACTAGTTAATATCATCCACGGAAAGTTCGTTTATAAGCAAGGCTAAGTAATATGTGGTAAAGCAGTAAATAGCAATGAGATTGACAAATACAAAATACCGAAAAGCCTAGTGTGACATCAATATTCAGCCCAAACCAAATATCACCGTTTTAGAATGGACTTGTGAGATATAAGAACAAACCTGAAACTTTATTTTTAAAGTCAGTGCTTGCTACACTTCCATTAGTTAACATTTTAGAATTAAATTTTTTTTTACACTCAGAACAGGAACAAGTTTTTTCTTAAACCCTATCAACTGCACATTTGAGAAACTAAATAGGTGTTCACTGCCCACTGAGGTCTGTGCAGAGACAAGGTAGTTTTAGGGTGCCTCAACTGTATTTAGTATTTTCTTCGTTACTCTTTATATTCTCTTTTACCTAGAGAATCGAAGATGCTTTGTCGTAGGTGATTTGGGAGTTTTTTCTTGTGAAATTTTCAGGTGATAAAGTTGATATTCCATTCTTTTTTTTTTTAAGCTTTTTATTTAAACTGGTTTTTTTCTTAATTTCTATTTATTTATTTATTTTTGTATTTTGGCCGCATTGCATGGCATGCGGGATGGTTCCCCAACCAGGGATCAAACCCGGGCCTCCGCACTGAAAGCATGGAGTCCTAACCACTAGGCCACCAGGGAACTCTCTGATATTCCATTCTTAATTAAAACTCACAAAATGTAAAAGATTCTCAAAAAGAACTTTTTCTTGAAAGGCTTATGGTCTACATCTGCAGTCCCCAACATTTTTGGCACCAGGTGATGGTTTCATTGAAGACAATTTATCCACGGGGCAGGAGCGGCAGGGCGGGGGTGCCGGGGAATGGTTCCGGTGGTAATGTGAGCGATGGGGAGTGGCAGATGAAGCTTCACTTGCTCACCCGCTGTTCACCTCCTGCTGTGCAGCCTGGCTCCTAACAGGCCGCGGACCAGTACCAGTATGCAGCCTGGGGGTTGGGGACCCCTGGTTTAAATGGAATTAGATACCTGAAAATTACATTCAGTCCTTGAAGATTATTTTGTTTCATGTTAGAAATACAAGTATACTAAATAGTTCAAAAATATTAGAGGGGCTTCCCTGGTGGCGCAGTGGTTGAGAGTCCGCCTGCCGATGCAGGGGACACGGGTTCGTGCCCCGGTCCGGGAAGATCCCACATGCCGCGGAGCGGCAGGGCCCGTGAGCCATGGCCGCTGAGCCTGTGCGTCCGGAGCCTGTGCTCCGAAACAGGAGAGGCCACAGCGGTGAGAGGCCCGCGTACCGCAAAAAAAAAAAAAATTAGAATTATATAATCTAATCTATCCTACTTGACCTTGAATTATTTAATTTTTATAACATTCATTAGCTCAAAAAGTACATAATTTTCTTCATAGACTTATTTAGTGAATATACTCTTCTTTAATATTCATATTCTTAATCTAGTTCCCTGCTTAACTATTTGATTGTCATAATCATTGTACTTGTATATAAACTTAACAGCTCATTTATATAACCCTTATTTATAGTGCAGCATTTTATTCTTGCCATAATAAGGGAATTCTTAGTTCATGTATCATCTAGAATGCCTACCTATATTTGAAACAGTATTTTGACACTCATAATAGTTCCAAATGCTGTGCCTTGGTCATGCACAAGTACAGAAAAACCGAAATGATGTTGTGGGCATTGTCTATTCAGCTTTCCGAGGATCTAAGTCAAAACCAAAACCAAATGACAGATTTGCCCCAACTGCAGAGTCCAAAACCAGACTTCCAGCATCTCTTTGCTGGACAGTGGGTTCACAGGTGTTGTGAGTATGCTTTCTAATTTGCATGTAATTAAAGATTTATTTAAAGGTATCTGATATTTAATAATTAAAAATTACAGTGATCTGGAGGCATTTTGAAAAAAAGAGTATCATATAAGGATAATTCAAGTGCTAGTCCATGCCTCCTTTTCCCTTTTCTTCTTTGCAGTTTTCTCAGCCAGTGTTTTTCAAGAGGCCTCATCCACTATGACCTCTCAAATTCAGCACTCAAGTGCTCTTATGACTGGCTGTCCAGACCTGGCAGCAGGTGCCCCACGTAGTAGCATTCACACTCAGGCTGTGCCATGGCAAAGGCTTGACCAGTGTTTCTTTGGGTACCATATACACCCCTGGCAGACATTGAGGTGGGCATATGGATGTTAACAGACCCTCCCTTGGTACAGATTATTCCTAAGAAGATTTAATGAACTAAGCGTGTTAACATTTAGTAGCTTAAACACCATTTACATTTACAGTGAACTCCCTGGAGGTAAAAGAATACTTATGCAGGAATTAGTTGATTGCCTTAAGGAAAAGTATTAATGTCCACCTACTCATGCTTATGGACCCAAAGACCTAAAGAGTCAACTCTGTTAGGTAACCAAGGACATACCACATAATGATCCCCTCCCTCCTTCTTTGTTTTTGTTTTGGAATTGGGGACTTATGATAAGAGAAGTTCTCTTTTAGTGAGAGATCAATGATTCTGCAACTAATGAGTAGCGAGGGGACTTTGTTTTGAGAATTTGCTATGGCCTGAAAACTTAGATGTAACCATCTGATAATAGGAAGGGTCTACCGTGAATATTTTGTTGGTACTATTAGAGGTAGTACAAGTAGAAATATTATTAATAGGTATTATTAGAACAATGGGGGAAGGGCAATTGTCAGATTACCAAGATGGTTGCATGCAGTGGCATAAGAACATGGGTGTTGAACTCAAATGACACTGCTGTTCAGTCCTGGTTCTGCCATGTAACCAACTGTGGGAACCAGGACAAGTTGCTTATGTCTCTGAGGCTCCATTTTTTACTTCTATAGCGTGAGGATGAGAATGGGGCCTATTTCATAGTGTTGTTAAGAGGGCTGAATGAGCTGAGGCCTGTAAAGTACTTAGCGCATTGCCTGGCACAAATGTGCTCAATAAACATTAGAAATAGCATTTTATTATTATGGAGATTAAGTTATTGTCATTATCTGTAAACTTTATTTATGGCTGTCTTATGATACTTATTACCGTCTGTCTTATATCAGTGTTATTTACACAAAGGCTAAACTACTGAACTAAACTCCTTGGGGGAAAATTGCTTGTCTGATTCATACACTGAACACTGTACGGCCTAGCACACTGAGGCAGCACTAAATCACAGTAGCTGTCAAACATTTTTAACCATGACCCAAGGCAAGATATATATTTTACATCATAACCAAATACATACAGACATGATTGAATTTAGAAAGTTTTACAAGACACACCTTACTATGTGCAATGCACTCTGATATTTATTTTTCCATTCTGTTGCATTCCATTAAAAAATAGTCTCATCTTGACCCACTAAATTCACTACCGGGTCTCATCCTATGGTTTGAAGATCCCTGGGCTGGACCATGAAGCAGCCCTGGACCTTCCCACCAAAGGTGGTGATGTGGTTAGTGAGAAGCTAACAGAATTGCTGGGCAAGGGCCAAATGGCAGCTGCTTTCAGGACACTTAGGGACCAAATCTAAATAGCACAGGTGAGGCAGATCAAGAACACTGGGGATGGGGAGGAGAGTGCTTTGACTTGGATCTGCAGAATTTTGAAGGTAAATCTTCCAGTACAGAGCTGCGTCATTCTAGCAGTTTTATTGAAAAACAAAGAAAGGTTTTAAATTTATTTATTTATGGCTGCGTCGGGTCTTCGTTTCTGTGCGAGGGCTTTCTCCCGTTGCGGAGACCGGGGGCCACTCTTCATCGCGGTGCGCGGGCCTCTCACTGTCGTGGCCTCTCCCGTCGCGGAGCACGGGCTCCAGACGCGCAGGCTCAGTAGCCGTGGCTCACGGGCCTAGTTGCTCAGAGGCATGTGGGATCTCCCCAGACCAGGGCTCGAACCGGTGTCTCCTATATTGGCAGGCAGATTCCCAACCACTGCGCCACCAGGGAAGCCCCAAAGAAAGGTTTTAAAAACAAAACAAAACAAAAAAACAAAGAGAGGGGGGCTTCCCTGGTGGCGCAGTGGTTGAGAGTCCGCCTGCCGATGCAGGGGACACGGGTTCGTGCCCCGGTCCGGGAAGATCCCACGTGCCGCGGAGTGGCTGGGCCCGTGAACCATGGCCGCTGAGCCTGCGCGTCCGGAGCCCGTGCTCTGCAACGGGAGAGGCCACGACAGTGAGAGGCTCGCGTACCGCAAAAAAAAAAAATAATAATAAAAATAAGAAAGGGAAAAAGTAGGAAGAAGCATCGAGTCCCTGGAAATGAGGCTGGCAGTACAGAAAGCCAGGTGGGTATTGCTATCTCTCCTGCTCCAGGAACTCTCCTTTTTTAAAAAACTTTTTATTTTATTTTGGAGCATAGTTGATTAACAATGTTGTGGTAGTTTCAGGTGTACAGCAAAGTGATTCAGTTTATATATATATATATATATTCTTTTTCAGGTTCTTTTCATTATAGGTTATTACAAGATATTGGATATAGTTCCCTATGCTGTACAGTAGGTCCTTGTTGCTTATCCATTTTAAATGTAGCAGTGTGTACATGTCAATCCCAAACTCAGGAACTCTCCATTTTCTTCCAGATTTTTCTTTTCCTATCAAAAATAGCTTGGGAGTGGTTTTTTTTTTTTTTTTTTTTTGCAGTACGCGGGCCTCTCACTGTTGTGGCCTCTTCCATTGCGGAGCACAGGCTCCGGACACGCAGGCTCAGAGGCCATGGCTCACGGGCCCAGCCACTCCGCGGCACGTGGGATCTTCCCGGACCGGGGCACGAACCCGTGTCCCCTGCATCGGCAGGCGGACTCTCAACCACTGCGCCACCAGGGAAGCCCGGGAGTGTTTTTTTTTAAACCTGGAAAGTGAGAAGACTATAAAGTGTGCATGTGTACACACATAGCCCCCCAACTTTAAAAAATCCTGTTTAATTGTCTTGTCTTGATTCAGTGGATTCAACATCCTCCCCCTTCCTTCCTGCTTTTTCCATTAGCCTAAACTCCATCTTTTTCTGTCTTATTTTCCTTTAAACATGATTTTGGTCTAAGAGCTTTTGCTTCCACAGCCTCATAACTGTTTCAAGGCCCAGACCATTTTACAATGTGATCTTCAATCTTATGGTTTCAACTTTCAATTTCTTTTTCCTTACATTTGACCCTTCTACACAGCAAGTTAGGTTTAGTCATTCTTTCATTCACTGAGTCTAGCAATTTGTTGAGTACTTATTATGTGCCAGATACATACTACCTGCTGCTCAGGTAGCAGTGATCAAAAACAAGTTCCTTAATGTTACAGAGCTCATCGTCAGGTAGGGGACGCAGACACTAAGCCTATCATCACATAAAGAAATAAAAACAGCCGCTGTGATATATGCAATACAGGAGAGGTATGTGACAATTTAAGAGCCTTCATAAATCTTTGACCAGTCAGGAAAATGTTCTTTGGGGAAGTAAGGTTTGAGCTGAGAACTGAAGGATGGGGAGCAGTTAGGAAAAAGGATTGGGGGGCTTCCCTGGTGGCACAGTGGTAGAGAATCCGCCTGCCAATGCAGGGCACACGGGTTCGAGCCCTGGTCCGGGAAGATCCCACATGCCGCGGAGCAACTAGGCCCGTGAGCCATGGCCGCTGAGCCTGCGTGTCCGGAGCCTGTGCTCCGCAACGGGAGAGGCCACAACAGTGAGAGGCCCGCCCGCGTACTGCGATGAAGAGCGGCCCCCGCTTGCCACAGCTAGAGAAAGCCCTCGCACAGGAACGAAGACCCAACACAGCCAAAAATAAATTAATTAATTAATAAACTCCTACCCCCAACATCTTAAAAAAAAAAAAAAAAGGATTGGGAGCATCCAGGCAGGTAGAACATGGCCCTGGGGTGGGAGGGAGCAGGTTGAGTGAAAGGGACTAAGAGAAGGCCAGTGAGGTAGCAGGAAGTCTCTAGAGAGTATAGTGGGAGACAGTTCTGGCTTCATGCTGCAGAAATGTCATGCACTACTTTCTCTAGTCTATGTTAGGGAGTTTTGACGTTATCCTAAGGGCAATGGCAACCCATTAGAAAGTTCTGTGGGTCCTTGTGTACGGTGGTGGTAGGGAGGATGTGCCCATATTTATTTCGGAAAATGCCACTTGGGCTACAGTGCAGAGAATGAATCGGTAGCTGGGTGAGTGTGAATACAGATAAAAATTTAAAAGCTGTCATTTACGTTGCGCTTATTGTACGTTAAGCACTTGTTGTAAAGGGTTTTTCTACATGCTGTCATTGAATCTTCACAACAACCCCACGTGAATGTGGTAGCTACTGTTATTATCCCCACTTAACCTGTGAAAAAAACTGAAGCTCAGAGAAGTGAAGATACTTGCCCAAGATGGCACAGCTGGAATGTGGCAGAGCTGAGATTCGATACCTTGAGGCTGTTCAACAGTACCTACCTCTTAATCTCGCTCACCTATTTCTTTCCTCCTCCCGCACCCTCCCCTCTGGCAGTCACCTGTTTGTTCTCTGTATCTATAATTGTTTCTGTCTTGTTATATTTGTTCACTTGTTTTGCTTTTTGGATTCCACATATAAGCAAAATCGTATGGTATTTGTCTTTCTCTGTCTGACTTATTTCACTTAGCATATTACCCGCTAGGTCCATCCATGTTGTCGCAAATGGTAAGATTTCATTGTTTCATATGACTGAGTAATATTCCATTGCATATATACCACATATTCTTTATCCATCCATCTATTGATGGGCACTTAGGTTGCTTCCATATCTTGGCAATTGTAAATAATGCTGCTATGAACATAGGGGTGCATGTATCTTTTCTAATTAGTGTCTTAGTTTTCTTCGGATAGAGCTGCCTGATAGTTTTGAATGAAATCGCCATCAGGTGCTGCGTATTTCATAGCCTTGTTGCTTTTCTTCCTCCAAGTCAGGGGTTACTTGGCCTCCCACCTGCAGATTCAATCCCGCCTGAGTCCCTGGACCAATTCTGATTTTAGACAGGAGGAAGCCAGGCAGTTCCAGCCTAGCCATCTAATTTTCAGTATGAGGTTATCATTGTTGCCCTAACTTGTTTCCCATTTCTGAAATCTGGCTTTCTTCCACGTATCTGAGTCCTTGTCTTGGCCAGATGAAACAAGGACTACGAAAATGCTTTGGAAATGGTAATGCTTAATAGATGTATCTAGCATAGGGTGTGAGTACAGAGTAAATTTTCAGTGAATAGTAGTGATTGCTACCTGGATCATGGCTTGGTTATTGCAAGTCACAAAGTCACAAGGAGTAGAGTTAAATTGCAGTATCTTTTCGAGAAGTGACAATCCCTCTCCTCCAGAGATCCTTCTTGTTCTTCTCTTGACAGGGTGCTGCTCTCTCAGATTTTCCACTGACTAGTCTGTGCTCCTTCCCAACCTGGTTCATAAGGTGGAGGGTGGAATATTCAAAACGAGCATGGATACTGGAATCAGATCTGCATTTGAATTCTGACTGCATGACCTTAGGGAAGGTACTTAACCTTCCTCCAGATTCCTCATCTGTAAAATCGTGAATACCTCATAGCCCTTGGACAATTGAAGTAAGCAAAGTACGCAAGGGCATTGGTATTCAATAAGTACGAGCTTCTCTTTGCTTCCTTCTTCCATGTACCTCTTCAAATCTGGTCTTAGCCTGTCAGACTCTGAAGCGGTTCTTGTTTTACTGTCATAAAACAAAGTCCCATGGCTTACCAATGGTGTGCTTTAAACTTTGGTTGAGTTTCCTGTGCCTGCTAATATGCCACATTAACTTTCTGACCACCAGGATTGTGTGTACCTAATTATTGCTTGACTAGCTCAGTTAATATTAACTGAGAATTTACTTTGTGAAAGGTACCATAGGAAATATTAATCCACCTCATTCCTGCCTCTTTACATTGGACTGACTTACCTGCCCTTCTTTTCAGCACACCTTTGTGGGCCTCTCTGAAGCCGGCCCCGATAGCTAGAGGGCAATTCTAGTCAACGGATGTGGCTTCTCTTGCCCCTAATTATTCCTGATTTGATCTTGTCTCCCTGTTTCTCTCCTTTGGCTCTGTACTCTGATTTTGATCATTCCCATCTCTGACCCCTTCAGGATTTGATCTTTTCCCTAAGTTTTCCTTTGGCATTTGGTCTATGGCTGACTGACATCCTTTCTGGCTCAGCTCACCATTTTAGGCCTGGAGTTTCCTATTGCCTCTGGTGAGAGTATGTCCTTCTTGATCCCATTTTCCTGCCCAGTGGGTTCCTAATGCCTGCTCAAATCTGAATTCTGTCTAGATAAGTCAATCATGGTAGCCCAGGGTAGGGGAGTGCTAACTAATAAAAATTATGTGACATGTCTTGCTGCCCTGAGGGAACACACACACACACACACATACACACAAAGCAAGGAATGACTGGTAGGTATCTAGTAACATAAATACAAGTTAATGTTAAAACTGTCTTCTAGTATTTTTAAAAATATACATCAGTGGGGAAAAGAAGGTATCTTTCAGAGGTGTTTGATTTACAGGCGAGGCGTGCTTAGACAACCTGGTTTAATATGCTTTACAGATACAGATATTTAAAAAATAATTTCGTGATCAATTTTTCTTAAAACTTAAAAATATTTTTTAGCTCATTTTACTATTAAGATCATAATTTTAGAATATGTGATTCTCATGCAAAGAAAGTCCCTTTGCAGTAGGGTCAAAATAACTGAGACTTAGCAGAAATATTACGATTGTATTCTTTTTTTTTTTAGAAGATGTTGGGGGTAGGAGTTTATTAATTAATTAATTAATTAATTTTGCTGTGTTGGGTCTTCGTTTCTGTGCGAGGGCTTTCTCTAGTTATGGCAAGCGGGGGCCACTCTTCATCGCGGTGCGCGGGCCTCTCACTATCGCGGCCTCTCTTGTTGCGGAGCACAGGCTCCAGACGCGCAGGCTCAGTAGTTGTGGCTCACGGGCCTAGTTACTCCACGGCATGTGGGATCTTCCCAGACCAGGGCTCGAACCCGTGTCCCCTGCATTAGCAGGCAGACTCTCAACCACTGCGCCACCAGGGAAGCCCTATGATTGTATTCTTGTTTATAGTGCACACTTTTCATACTTATGTTCTACAAGATGTAGCTGAATCCACACTCAAATCTGATACACTCAGTTCTATGAAAATATGATATTCAGGAATTTGATCTTGCAGAATGGATAGGATTCACTTTTACTTTTTTTCCTTTTCTTCTACTGCCATAAACTGTGCATGCAGGCACAGGCTAGTGGGGAAGCGGTGGAACCTGAGGAAGGACAGGAGAATTTAACAGTCTGTATAATGGCTCCCAAGGATATGGAAATTGAAACGGAATGAGTTCTGGGGGAGAAAGCATTCCAAATAGTGTTGTGATATTGTGATTTCTAACAAGAAATATATATTTGGTCTTCATTCCAATTTCTGGAACAGAGCTGCTAAAGCCCTTGGAATTTTCTGGGAGGAGAGCAATAAAGGTGTCTTCTGTTATGTCAATGAAGTGACTTTTGGACTGTGTCTGAGGATGGGAGTAGGTTGCCAGGAGAGCCAACCATGTGATTAAAGGGTTGGAACTTTCAGCCCCACCCCTTGATGTCCAGCTGTGGGGAGAGGGCCTGGAGGTTGAATCAGTGGTCATTGGCCAATGATTTAATCATTCATGCACATGTAATGAAGCATCCAGAAAAACTTAGAAGGCCAGAGTTCAGAAAGCTTCTGGGTTGGTAAACATGGGAGATTTGGGGAGAGTGGCAGCCTGGAGAGGGCATGGAAGCTCCTTGCCCTTTCCCCATACCTTTCCCTGTGCATCTCTTCCATCTGGCTGTTCCTGAGTTATATTCTTTTATCATAAACTGGTAATCTAGTAAAATCTAGTAACGTGTTTCTCCCAAGTTCTGTGAGCCGCTCTATTAAATTAACTGATCCCAAGGAGAAGGTTGTTGGAACCTACACTCTACAGCTGGTTAGTCAGAAGCACAGGTGATAACCTGAAGTTGGGGGAGGGGGCAGTTTTGTGGAACTGAGCCCTTAACTTACAGAATCCGATGCTATCTCTGGGTGGATAGTGTCAGAATTGAGTTGAATTGTAGGACAGCCAGCTGGTGTCTGGAGAATTGCTTGCTGCTTTGAGGGATACCCCCACCCCCGCACCACCACTGCCACACAAACACAGAAACACACATTGGAATTGGGTTCAGAACCTGAATTAAGTGTTCAAAGGGACACAGCAAACCCGAGCGCTGAAGAACGTCCATGTGCTGCCGTTTGGAATCAGGCAGATAGTTGCTCTTGGTTTGTTGAAGCAGCCCCAGTTCATGGGGTACTGAGAACATTTGGTCTCTGGTCAAGTAAGTTGAGGTCAGGGCGGGCATTGAGCCTCAAATTGAGGAACTGGAGTGCAAAGCAAGAATCCAAGGCAGGGGACTTCCCTGGTGGTCCAGTGGCTAAGATTCTGCACTCCCATTGCAGGGGGCCCGGGTTCCATCCCTGGCCAGGGAATGAGATCCCACATGCCACAACTAGGAGTTCACAAGACACAACTAAAGATCCCGCATGCCTCAATGAAAGATCCCGCATGCCGCAGCTAAGACCCAGTGCAGCCAAATAAATAAATAAAAATAAAAACCAGAAACCTTGACTTAACATTAAAAAAAAAAAAAAAAGAATCCAAGGCAGGAGGCCACTTTTCTCTACTGAGCAAAGCCACTGGGGGTTAGAAGGAGAACTAATGTGAGCGTGTGCAGGCTTCACTTCTGGTCTGCCAGTTTAAGAAGAGCAAGACTTCTCTCAACTACCAGTCCTCTAGGTCTCGAGCCTTTGCTGGCTGAGTGTGACTGTTTATTGGGTTATTGCCCTTTTGGAATGCCTCAGGGACTAGCAGGGCTGAGCTGCAGATTAAAACTAGTGTTAGTTTGAGAAGTCTCATGAGGCTTCTATCTATAAAAATTCATTTTATGTACTGTTTTCCAGGAACATCTGTACTGCTTAAGAAATATTTGTTGAAGATTCATTGTTGTGATAGTCAATCTTATGTATCGTCTTGGCTAGGCCTAGATACCCAGATATTTGGTCAAGTATTATTCTAGATATTGCTCACGAGACATTTTGGAGATGAGATCAATATTTAAATGAGTAGACTTTGAGTAAAGCATGTTACTCTCAGTAGTGTGGGTGGGCCTCATCCAGTCATTTGAAGGCCTTAATAGGACAAATTTTGACCTCCTTCCAGGAAGGAGGAATCCTGCCAGGAGATGGACTTGAACTTCAATATCAACTCTTCCTTGGGTCTCTAGCCTGTGCACCTCCACAACTGTGTGAATCAATTCCTTAAATCAATCAATCAACCTCTCTCTCTCTCTCTCTCACATATATATCTAATTTATATATATAATATGTAATCTTGTATATAATATGTATATATAAACTTATATGTTGTGTGTGTGTGTGTATATATATATATATATATATATATATATGTATATTTATATCTTATTGGTTCTGTCTCTCTGGAGAACCCTAGCACAGTTGTCCAATATGAAGTTGCATGAATTTCACTCCATTGAAGGGCATCATTTGCTTATGTCATGTTTTCTTTCAAACTAATCCATTAATAGCATCTCTACCCTTTCCTCCCACCTAGTTCTTTTTTTAAAATTCATTTATTTATTTTTGGCCGCATTGGGTCTTCGTTGCTGCGCGCGGGCTTTCTCTAGTTGCGGCGAGCAGGGGCTACTCTTGATTGCGGCGCGTGGGCTTCTCATTGCGAGGGCTTCTCTTGTTGCGGAGCACGGGCTCTAGGCGCGTGGGCTTCAGTAGTTGTGGCATGCGGGGTCAGTAGTTGTGGCTCACGGGCTCTAGAGCGCAGACTCAGTAGTTGTGGCGCACGGGCTTAGTTGCTCCGCGGCACGTGCTTCCCGGACCAGGCTCCAACCCGTGTCCTCTGCATTGGCAGACGGATTCTTGACCACTGAGCCACCAGGGAAGTCCCCCACCTAGTTCTATTATAAGGATAATAGAAAAAAAGTTGCAGAGCTGAGAAACTTTATATATTAACTACATTTTGAAAACATCTGCTTTCAAGACCTGTTTGCTTTCAACATCAAAATTGACTGTAATCATAATGATGTGTGGAAAAGTATTCACTTGAGAATAAAATGTTAAACCCTGAAGGCTATTAAAGGACGTTGTGGACATATTTGTTTGAACTGATTTCAGTTGTGAAAGTTCTTTCAAATACTGGGAGGGGGATACATAAAAATGCAAGTGGTGATCTCATGGTTGACCAAGCCTGCCTTCTGACTTTTTACGCAGCGTAGTGCTGTGTTGTAGCTTTGGGTTGTGACTTCTCGTGGGACATACATTATTTAGTTTTCAGTTAGTTAGTTTGTTATCTCAGTACAAGTTAATATTAAAGTTTCGTGTGTGGTCTTTGTTCTAAAATGCTTTCGAGTCCATCACATCACCAATATATTTATAAGCTTGAGAAATAGATTACTATGAGGTAACTTAAAATATGAGTGGTTCTCCTGTGAATTTAGGTCAGATACTTTCTTAGTAATGAAGCTGCTAAGTGTTGAAACTCCTTTTTCCCTGAAGGCATTTAAATCTTAGTTTTGGTTGGACATGTTCCTGGTGGTTGAAAACTAGTAACTATGGACATTCCTAAAGCTGTTTTCTCAAGTTTCTTGTATTTTTCCTTTCTTTGACTTCATGTTTGCTCTTTCCAGCTGTTTATGTTTTGATCTGTTGCTTTCTAAATATTCAATTTCCTTTAACATGTTCAGTAGAAAAATTTGGATTTCTTGGTTAGAGACTACTACATTTATAAAAGTTATTGTTTCATTGAGAAATTAGAGTCATCCATTAAAACCTACTTTTGGTTTCACCATATAGTATATTGATGATGTTCTTACCTGGGCTACATATAGAGCCAGCACCTAGAATTGTGCTTGAGAGGAGACTCAACAAATACTTCTTCAATTAACTTAGTTGATAAAACCCAAGCAAAAATTGATGGCAAAGAGAATGGCAACCATCCCGTGCAGAAAGAGTTCTCTTTTAACAAATACCATTATATCCTCCCCTTTCTTTTTTGCCATTTATTACTTTAAAACCCATACAAATATGGTTTTGCTGTTTTAGTTCTTGAATAAAAAAATCACGAACTATGGAAGGATATATAAGAAATGAATAATAATGGTTATGTGGGAAGGGGGTACTAGGTGGATAGGACAGAAATGGGAAGAAGTTTTAACTGGATATCATTTTACGATTCTCTTGGTTTTGAACCAAATAAAAATTATTTGTTATTCAAAAATTAAATTAAAGAAAAAAGCTAATTGCATGAATGAGGTGGATTTACAAGTCCCTTGCCTAGAAATAGCCACTAAACTAATAGGAGTAACTATAATATTAATAAATCTGGAATGGTTTTTTAAATATTGTATCATTGATATTTTGTGAATTTATCATTTTAAACTGCCTTAAGCACCTTGAAACTGATTGAATCATTTTACAAAGTGTAACTTAAAAGTAGTTTGGATATGGTAATGCACAAATTTTGGTTGCCTTTAAGCTTATTAAAATAGATTCTATTTATATAGCTGCCTCAGTTACTCATTTCTGCACAATAAATTACTCCAAAATTTAGTGGCTTAAAATGTTTGACTTGCTCACTAGCCTGTCATGTGACGGTTTGGGCTGGCTGTAGCTGGGCTGGGTGCCAGCAGGGTCTGTGTTTGTGGTTGGGTTCATTCATTCGTCTGGTGGCAGTTGGCTGGCTGTCAGCAGGGGCGATGGAAGAATCTGGGCCAAGTGTCACTCACATTCCAGCAGGCTACCCTGAACTTCTTCACATGGTTGCTGGGTTCCACCAGCAACAAGGGAGAGCAAGTTCCAATGCCTAAGTGCTTTTCAAACCTCTGCTTGTGATGTCTTGCTTATGTCCCATTGGTCAAAGCAAGTCACAGAGTCAATGTGGGAGGCCAAGCTCAGAGTCAATGTGTTAAAGAAGTATAGGAAGTCAATGGGTCCAGGGAGGTGTAATTCAATGGGGGCCATTACTATAACTGTAGTTGCTATCATTTCTAAAAATTTCCATTATTTTCTCAAAGCATTGACATTAAACTCAACTCATGCTCAGACAATTCTGTATACAACTGAGAGCTAAGGATGCGTTATAGCTATTGGACTCTGATTTAAGGCTTTAGCGCCACTTAATATTATAACGTAAAAAACTAAGACGTCATATCACTGCCTTGTTCCAATATTTCCCATGGCTTCTTATTACATTTAGAATAATATTAAAATTCCTTGACACAGACCACAGGCCCTCAGCGATTTTGTTTTTATCCACGTTTTCGTGACATCATACTTTACCACTCAGCCCCTAGTTTACAGTCTTTCAGCCATAATGGCTATTTTTCTATTCCTTTAATCCATCAAATTCATCCCCACCTCAGGGCTTTTCACTTGCCATTTCCTCTTTGGAATGACTTTCCTTCAGATCTTTGCTTGGGTGGCTTCTTCTCTTCATTCAAGGCTCAGTGCAAATTTTACTTCTTAAGAGCAGTATTTCCTGACCATCCCTCAGAAATAGCTCCTCCCATCTCAGATCACTCACTATCCCATTTCTTCATTTTACTTTCTTCAAAACACTTCTTATTACCTGGAATTATCTTACTTATTCAATTGTTCGCTTGCTTATTATCTTATTCCCCCTACTAGCATATAAGCTCTTAAAGGGATAATTGTCTCTTCTGTACCATGTAGAACACATAGTAGGTACTCAATAAATATTTGCAGAATTAATGAATTAATGAACTAAAGGCCTGGCATATTCAGTCTTGACCGAGGGATCTTTGCCTTTAAGATGAGGAGGTTGGATCCTTTCTAAGATCTTTTCCAACTCAAAAATTGTATACCTCCCATTCACATAGCTCAATTTTTAGATGAAGTTTGAGCAGAGGAAAAAAAGCTGTCTGTAACAAGGATCGTGGTAATAAATATTCTATAAACTGTTTCATGTTGGAAAAAAGTCTGTTGTAGTGATTTTCAAATACATAAAAAAGGTAGGTAGAATTTAGGAAGAGGAATGAAAGTACAACTTAAATTGAAGAAAAACCTAATAGACATTCTTTTCACTATATCTATACCCAAAGTATCTTTAAAAACAGTTTTTTAGCTTTATTGATATCTAATTGACATATAACATTATGTAAGTTTAAGGTGTATAACATGATGATTTGATATATACTCAAGTATCTTGAGTAGAAGTAATATAGTTTTTATTATTTTCCAATGAGAAGGCCAGAGCAAGGGAGAGGGGAGCTCTTCCTTGGGTGGCACCAGAATACCAACATTTTCATCAAAATAATGTAGCCTAGATTCTGGAGCCAGCCTGCTCAGGATCAAAGTCCAGCTCTGCCTCTTAATACCTGTGAATCCTTATGGAAGTTATTTAACCTTGTGTGCTTCAGATAGCACCTCTGTGAAATGAGAACACTGATGGCACTTACCTCATAGGATTGCTGTGAGGATTAAATGAGATAATGTTTCTAAAGGGCTTACCACAGTACCTGGTCCACCATAGCACTCAACAAATATTAACTCTAGTCTTTAAGAGTAATAAGCAAAACAGTAGTGGATGTCAAACCAAAGAATGGCAAGCAAAAGTGTCCTTGGGTAGGTTGGGGTGAGGAGTGAGATGGGAGGCTTGGAAGAGTTCATAACCTTTGTGACATTCCTGAGGCTGCTAATTATTAGCATCGTGCTAGAGTTGGGCAAGACGGGTGTGGCTGCTTAATGGAGTAGCTCCTGGCTGTACATATTTCATGCTGTAGGGAAATAGATGTTAAAAAAACTATTTTTTCCAAGAATGCCAGGAAAATTAAAATTCAATTGAAATGCAATTTCCTATATTGTAAATGTATTAAACAATTTGGGGTTTATATCCAAACTCTGTATTTCGGTAAACTACTTAGGGCCTGAATTAAAAAGAGACACCTCCTTAAAAGCAGTTATGTCACGTAGATAAATCACATTCTGAAACTCTAATCCCCGAGATGAAGTGGCTGGTATGAAGTTCCAAGGATAATCTAATCATATACAGGATAGCCTCATTAATGTGCACTCCACTGATTGAGAATCTGAGAATCTTTAGACCGAAACTGAGATTTTGCCCTTTCTATGGAAAAATAAGAACACTGCCAAGAACATTAGTATTATAAGTAAGATTGTATTAGAAGAGTGTAAAGTACTTTAAAGAATAAACACTGCTGATGCACTCTTTTAGGTACATTTCACATGCTAATATAGTTAGTCCATAACAAAACATAATTACTAGTGACTTGAGTTAATAACTTAAAGCAATAATAGTTGTGTGCTCCCAGTGTGCCAGGCTTCATTTGAGACCCTGGAGTTCACTAACAAGCAAGACACACCTAGTTCATCCCTCCGCAGGGCTTACATTCTAGCATGAAAAGCAAATAATGGTTTACATTAATGGGGTGATATTATTTGAGTACGGGATGCTTTGGGAATTTTACGGAAACACCCATTCTAGTCTAGGATATGGGAAAAGGTCTTCTGAAGAAAAACGTTAAACAGAGACCTGAAGAGTAGTAGAAGCTGTCTGGGAGAAAAGGAAATAACATGTAGGAATTATTGGCCGACTGTTGGCTGACTGCCTTCCTGATCAATAGAGGGGGTCTAGAACAAAAAATTTCGCAATTTGTATGGAAACACAAAAGACCCCGAATAGCGAAAGCAATCTTGAGAACGAAAAAAGGAGCTGGAGGAATCAGGCTCCCTGACTTCAGACTATATTACAAAGCAACAGTAATCAAGACAGTATGGTACTGGCACAAAAACAGAAAGATAGATCAGTGGAACAGGATAGAAAGCCCAGAGATAAACCCACGCACATATGGACACCTTATCTTTGATAAAGGAGGCAGGAATGTACAGTGGAGAAAGGACAGCCTCTTCAATAAATGGTGCTGGGAAAACTGGACAGGTACATGTAAAAGTATGAGATTAGATCACTCCCTAACACCATACACAAAAATAAGCTCAAAATGGATTAAAGACCTAAATGTAAGGCCAGAAACTATCAAACTCTTAGAAGAAAACATAGGAAGAACACTCTATGACATAAATCACAGCAAGATCCTTTCTGACCCACCTCCTAGAGTAATGGAAATAAAAACAAAAATAAACAAATGGGACCTAATGAAACTTCAAAGCTTTTGCACAGCAAAGGAAACCATAATCAAGACCAAAAGACAACCCTCAGAATGGGAGAAAACATTTGCAAATGAAGCAACTGACAAAGGATTAATCTCCAAAATTTACAAGCAGCTCATGCAGCTCAATAACAAAAAAACAAACAACCCCATCCAAAAATGGGCAGAAGACCTAAATAGACATTTCTCCAAAGAAGATATACAGAATGCCAACAAACACATGAAAGAATGCTCAACATCATTAATCATTAGAGAAATACAAATCAAAACTACAATGAGATATCATCTCACACCAGTCAGAATGGCCATCATCAAAAAATCTAGAAACAATAAATGCTGGAGAGGGTGTGGAGAAAAGGGGACACTCTTGCACTGCTGGTGGGAATGTGAAACGGTTCAGCCACTATGGAGAACAGTATGGAGGTTCCTTAAAAAACTACAAATAGAATTACCATATGACCCAGCAATCCCACTACTGGGCATATACCCTGAGAAAACCAAAATTCAAAAAGAGTCATGTACCAAAATGTTCATTGCAGCTCTATTTACAATAGCCCGGAGATGGAAACAACCTAAGCGCCCATCATCGGATGAATGGATAAAGAAGATGTGGCACATATACACAATGGAATATTACTCAGCCTTAAAAAGAAATGAAATTGAGCTATTTGTAATGAGATGGATAGACCTAGAGTCTGTCATACAGAGTGAAGTAAGTCAGAAAGAAAAGGACAAATACCGTATGCTAACACATATATATGGAATTTAAGGGAAAAAAATGTCATGAAGAACCTAGGGGTAAGACAGGAATAAAGACGCAGACCTACTGGAGAACGGACTTGAGGATATGGGGAGGGGGAAGGGTGAGTTTTGACAGGGCGAGAGAGAGTCATGGACATATACACACTAACAAACGTAGTAAGGTAGATAGCTGGGGGGAAGCAGCCGCAAGGCACAGGGATATTAGCTCGGTGCTTTGTGACAGCCTGGAAGGGTGGGATGGGGAGACTGGGAGCGAGGGAGACGCAAGAGGGAAGACATATGGGAACATATGTATATGTATAGCTGATTCACTTTGTTATAAAGCAGAAACTAACACACCATTGTAAAGCAATTATACCCCAATAAAGATGTTTAAAAAAAAAAAAAATAGAGGGGGTCTATCAAGGATTTCTACCAAGTCTTTGACAATCTAATTTGCATTTCTCTATATTCTTGAAAGTAATACCATTGTTCTTCTTAAAAATATTCATGTTAAAAAAATATTCATGTGATTCCAAATCATCACAAATTCAGACAAAGCATTGCTGTTATTTTTAAAATGTCTCCAGTTCTAAACTTGATACACTCAATGCAATGGGTAATTCCTGCTGCCTATTTCTCATCTGATTGGTCAGAAATGTAATAGCTGGTGTTTTTTTTGTTTTGTTTTGTTCTTTTGCGGTACGCAGGCCTCTCACTGCTGTGGCCTCTCCCGTTGCGGAGCGCAGGCTCCGGACGCGCAGGCTCAGCGGCCATGGCTCACGGGCCCAGCCGCTCCGCGGCATGTGGGATCTTCCCGGACCGGGGCACGAACCCGTGTCCCCTGCGTGTCCCCTGCGTCGGCAGGCGGACTCTCAACCACTGCGCCACCAGGGAAGCCCATAACTGGTCTTTTATGTGCAGTTAAATCCGTTAGAATTTTCATATTTTTCTGTACTATCGTATTTGCTATTGTATCATATTACTATATGATGCCTTTGTAGTTTATTAGTGGTACTTAGCAAAACCTTTCATGTGTAGACAATAAAAAATTACACTTTCCATGTCATTTCTTGCACTCAGGGTATTGTGTGAGGGGAGTGCTGCTGGAGACCATTCTCTGGTATGTATAGGTCTATAATTTTAGGTTACTTCAGGTCAATAAACCAGATCTCTAGACCTACCATGTCCAGTACAGTAGCCACTAGCCACATGTGGCTACTGAGCAGTTGGAATGTGGCCAGTCCAAATTAAGATGTGTTGAAGTGTAAAGTACACACTGGATTTCAAAGACTTAGTACAAAAAAAGAGTAATATAAAATATCTCATTGATTCTTTTTTGTAATGATTACATGTTGAAAATATTTTGGCTTTATTGAATTAGATAAAATATATTATGAAATTAAGT
This sequence comes from Phocoena phocoena, assembly GCF_963924675.1. Taxonomy (NCBI): domain Eukaryota; kingdom Metazoa; phylum Chordata; class Mammalia; order Artiodactyla; family Phocoenidae; genus Phocoena; species Phocoena phocoena. Next base: position 99,435,336 of record NC_089240.1, on the reverse strand, counting down.
TCACTTTTTTTTTTACTTTTTAAAATGTGGCTATTTGATAATTTAAAATTGCATATGTGGGTAACGTTTGTGGCTCACATTATATTTCTGTTGGCGGGTGCTGCTCTAGAGTTCTTTATTTTGTGGGTGTTAGCAGAGGCTGAGGCTAGTCTGAAGTCGTGCTGTGGCTGTTAGTGGGCACGAGAAGTCATCACTGCTGATTAGGGAAGGTTTGGCTTTTGGATAGAATCAGTTACTGAAACAGATCAACAACTGCGGATGCGATGGAGACTTCGTTGGGATGAAGGATTGGAGAAAGAAACTTGATCAGATGTTGTTCAGGTCCTACCTAATGATAAGAGGCAGAGACCCCTAACAATATCATGTTTACAAAACAGGGACCATTGTTCCCAAGGAGTTCCTGCTACTTACATTGCCGTTGAAATCTCTAGGCAAGCCCTCCAGAAGGACATATAATGTTACATCAGAAGAAAGTCAACCTGAAAAAACAGAAGCTGAGCCTCCCTGTAAACAAAGTTCCTATAGTCACATCTGCTGTCTCTAAGAATAAAGAAGGCAAACCCTGTTAAAAACACCGTGCAGTCCTGTAGTCCTTTTTATCTTGAAGTACCTTAGTAACATTAACTCACTATTCATCACAATTTGAGACATGGTGAATAGTGAGTGTTACTATCCCATTTATAGATCGGAGAAGAGTCAGTGAATGTAAAAGACCTGCCCAAGTTACATAGTATTTAGGGGAGCTCACCTGCCAGCCTGGAGGAAGTGACATGGAAGTCCTTTCAAAAGTAGTTTTGACATCATATTTCACATCTAATTATGTTATGTGTCCCTTAACTGCTTATAGTCTAGTAGAGAGAGGCAGGCATGTACAAAATACCAGAGAGTATTTCAGGTGCTCTGGTGAGAGGAGTGGGTTCGAGATAATGATAGTACCTAAGAGTTCTGTAGAGTTTCCTGTGTACCAAGCATGGTTCTAAGTGCTTTCATGTATAGTAACTTATTAAGCCTTCAGGAAAATCCAATAGATAAGGAATTATTAGGATCTTCACGTCACAAAATACTACAAGTGGGCAAAAAGAGATTCAGTAATTTACCCAAGGTCACAGTGAGTGGCAGAACTTGAATTCAAACCCAGACAAACTTTGCTCTTCACCACTGCACTGAGGTGTGTGCATTACCGCCTGGGTGGACAGAAAATGCTTCTTAGGGAAAGTGACACTTGAGCTGAGTTTGGTAAAAGCAGAAGCTATTTGCTAGGATGGCAAGAAGGGGGCATTCTTATTATGATGATCGTATGGGCAAAGTCCTGGCAAAATAAAGCAGTTAGTGCAAAAGAGGCAGGTTTAGGAGAAAGGAAAGGGGAAGGTGGAAAGAAGGGGGATAGAGTAGGCCAGCCAGAGTTACAGGAAAGGAAAAGGTTGTGAAAGGAGGACCTTGAAACTGTTGACAAAGTGAGATTAGTGGAATATCTAAGGATTCATTTACCAAGCCTCCTGCATTCCCCTTTAGCACAAACAGCTGAAAAATTTTAACTATATTTAAGTCACTGGTTGTGTGACCCTGGGCAAATCAGTTTAATTCTCTGGGCCTCAATTTTCTCATCAGTGAAATCAAGTGCCAAGACAAAATGGTCTTTGCGTTCCTTTCCAGCCCCAGTCTCCTGATTTCTGTGAGTTCTAATGTGCAAAGGAGAAGCAGTTTGAAACTAAGTGACATATTTAGATTTGCATTTGAGAAAGATGACACTATTTTTATATGGTAATATTGCGGTAAAATTTTTAAAAGGCATCGTAAGTTTTAAAATTCTACACTTGCTCTGCAAACTTCTACTTGGAGAGTGTTACCATGCTCTCTGTGAGAGTAAGCGCCCCTCACTGTCTCATGTTTAGCACAGCTACCTCTGCATTGGTTCTGATGTTTTCTTGCTTCTCACTTGGAGGCGATCTCTTTTTCTCCCCATTCTTTTGGTGTCTCCTCTGGTAACTAAGTCTTCCGTGAGTCTAAGCTCCCCTGAGTTTTCTTAATTATTTCCATTGTTTTAACTACCATCTCTCTAGAAATGTATTCTAACTACCTGCTCTAGTTCTGTATCTCTAGTGGATATAGTCCCATCTAGAAATGACATGCCTGGAGGGGGTCGGGGCGGGGGGCAAAGTGGGTGAAGGGGGTCAATAGGCACAAACTTTGAGTTATAAACTAAATAAGTCGTGGGGATGTAACGCACAGCATGGTGACTATAGTTAATAATATTGTATTGCATATTTGAAAATTGCTAAGAGAGTAGATCTTAAAAGTCCTCATCACAAGAAAAGAAAAGAAAAATAATTTTTGTAACTATGTATGGTGACTGATGTTAACTAGACTTATTGTGGTGACCATTTCCCAATGTATGCAAATATCAACTCATTTTATGTCGTATACTTGAAACTAATATAATGTTATGTGTCAATTAAACCTCAATAAAAAAATTTTGGAAATGACTGGGCTAAAACATGACTGCATCAGAATTTCTCTAAAGCCTTTCCTCTTTATTAGAAAAAATAACATTATTTTATTCTTCCAGTCTCAGTACAGAAAAATCAGAAAGTACATACAAGGAAAAGAATATAATAACCCCCATAATCTTATACATGAAAGGATAATCACTGTTACTATCTTATTGTATAGTTTCCTAATTATTTCTCTGTATGCATATATATGTGTTTATTGTGGGAGGAGAATCATAATACCGTTTTGTAGCCTATCATAAACATCTTTCCATTTCAACACATGAAATCATGTATTGTTTTTGAAAGAGTGTGGAGTATTCGATTATATACTCATATAATATATTTAACCAAATTTCTGATGTCGGGACTTTATTTCCAATTTACTGATATGACAAAGAGTGATTATGTGAATTCCCATTGCTTGTATCACACATATGACACTTATCACACGTGCTTGGTATAGTGGTGACCTGAGCTTTGACATATGTCCTCAAAATGATTTTATACATTTTGAGACCAGATCTTATATTTCTTTGTGTCTCTCATAGAGTGTAGCATGGCCTTGCATATGGGAAACATTCAATAAATATGATCTGCTTTCTATTGCTATAGATTCATTTTCATTTTCTAGAATTTTATATAAATTGAATCATAAGGTATGCACCCCTTTTTGTGTGGCATCTTTCACTTAGAATAATTATTTTGAGATATATCCAGGTTGTTATGTAAGTCATGTTTCAGCAAGTTGGTGGGGAGACAGACAACAGTTGTGTACCATTTCCTATAGAAGCCTGCCAATGAAGCCTCTCCATCACAGAGAATCTATTCTGAGCCTTTGATGCATGCATTCCTGCCTGCTTGATCTCTCCTCTTGAATATCTCACTGACAAAGGTAACATGTCTCAAATGGAACTCTTTATGCAATGCAATCCACCACCCCCCCCCCCGCCCCAGAAAAAAACCCTCCTCCAAAACCTAGATGCTTCCGTCTTTCCCAGGTTAATAAATGACATCATCTTTCATCTAGTTGAATGGGTCTTCCTAGTTGCTGGGTCATCCTCTTGAATATATCTCTGTTCCATCTGCCTTTTTTTCTGTCTCTACTGCTACCACCCTATTCTAGGCTGCATCATCACTTGTCTGCCTACTGCAGCCTTCTTACCAGTCTCCCTGCTTTTGCCTTTGCCCCCGGCCAACTCAGAGAAGTCATGGTGACTCTCAAACATACATTGCCTCTTATCACTCTTACGCTTAAAACCCCTCAATGGTATCCTTTGCACTCATCCTATAGTTCTATTTTTAGAACGCTTTGATACCAGAGTACCCAGGACATTTTTGATTTCTAACCCTCCAAATTTGAGCTCCTGTAAGAATGAAGTGCATAAGAGCTGTGTTGAGAAGTCAGCTCTGAAATTTTGACAGAAGAGGGCAGGGTTAGAATCTTCCCAGAGTCCCGCACACAAAATCTGGTTAGTGTAGTTTATGGCTAGTTTCATCCTTGATGTTAAGAAAATCTGTACAGATCCTTTAGATCTTTTCTTGGCTTCAAGCTCAATCTTGACCTCTCCTTGAAGCCCATTTAAGAGTTCACTTATCTGACTAAGAGGATAGTATATGTTGGTTTCTCTTCACTTAGAAAGTGTGTGTTTATTTCTGTATTTAAACACACACCCCACCCCACCATATATATATGTTTTGGTGACTTGTCTAGACTATTCAGTGAGCCACAGGGGAATAGAAACCTTTCTCCTTATTCTGTTCCTTATTTCACTCTATGGAGTGAGTAAGGGGCTAAGCAGACCCTCTGTGGGCTCTCTATAAATACCGGTTCCATTCAATAATGGACCAGCTGAGTGTTTCAAAGAAATGCAAATTGAGCAGAGAGGTCAAAAAAGGTGTCCTAATACTTTTCAATTTGTTCTTTAATCAGAGTTAATGCAATCGAAGCCCTTTGGTTTCATATCTATTAGGCACACAGCAGGCTGGCAAATGCTTCCTGAGGGACTAGGCCTCAGCTGTGGTCTGGGTGCTCTTTGGTGTGTGTACATGTGTACACGCATGTCCACATCTGCCTGCACGATCTCTGTCTTGTTGAATTTCTATAAACATATAATTAAATTGGTCTTGTCAAACTGTTGGGGGACATGGTGGACAGAATTCTAAGATGACCTCCAAGATTCTTGCCCTCCAGTGTACACACCCTGTACATTCCTTTCTCCTTTAAGTGTAGTCGAGACCTGTGGATGTGCTTGGTGACCAGTCTGATGATTAGGTTACTTTACATGACAACAGTGAAGAGATTCTGAAGATGTAATTGAAGTCCCTTCTGGAGGAGAGAGTTCTCCTGCTGACCACGATGAAACGAACAGCCCTGTTGTAAGCTGACTATGGAGAGGGGCAGTCTCTAGAGCCTGTAGATGCCCGGGGTGTCAGTCCTACAACCCTGAGGAATTGAATCCACAATCACCTGAATGAGCTTGAAAGAAGACTCTGAGCTCCACATGTGAACGTAGCCTGGCCGACGCCTTGATTGTAGCTTTGTGAGACTCTGAGCATCGCACCCAGCTCAGCTATGCCTGGACTCCTGACCCCCAGAAACTGAGGTAATACATGTGTGTAGTTTTAGGCCACTACCAGGTTTGTGGCAATTTGTTAGGCAGCAATTAACAGTAACTAATACGGAGGATATCCAGCTGGCATTTAAACTTTTACCGTTATATTAGTTTGTTAGAGCAGGCACAACAAAGTACCATGGACTGGATGGCTTAAACAACAATAAACAGTAAACAGAAATTTATTTTCTCACAGCTCTCACAGAGGCTATGTGTCCGAGATCGAGGTGTCAACAGGTTTGGTTTCCTCTGAGGCCTCTTTCCTTGGCTTGCAGATGGCCGCCTTCCCACTAGGTCCTTACATGGTAGTGTGTATGCCCATGTGTGTCCGAATCTCCTCTTCTTATGAGGACAACAGTCATGTGTGATTAGGGCCCACTCAAAGACCTCAATTTAATTACCTGTTTAAATAATGTATCTCCAAATAACATTACATTCTGAGATACTAGGGGTTAAGATTTCAGCATATGAATTTTGAGGGGGGGCGGGTACAATTCAGCCCATAATAGCCATCATCATTTTCTGTATTCTCTTCACCACTAATATTTTGTTTTGACTTGTTTTCTTATTCCTTGAACCTCTGTTACATCTCCCCATTCTTTAGATTTTTATTGTACTATTGTATTCCAAATGCTTTTTCTAATTCTTCACATTTTGGGCTACAGGTTAACTTGTAACGTCCTTCACGATTAAATCCCTAGCTTCTAATGGCCAATCAGTCTGATATTAATGAAAACATTGCATTACATTTATATATTTTTTTTACAGGTTTACAAGGTAGTTTCACATGACGTTTTTTGTTTTGAAACCTACAACAATGCTGTGACGCAGATCAGGCCAATATCATTATTACCCCACTCTAAATTCAGGAAGAACACACTCAAGAGAGGTGATGGGGTTAACTTAATGTGACGTAGCTCATAAGTGTCTTCTGACTCCAAGTCAGAGTGTTCTGTCCACTAGATTAACTTTTCAAAGCATCCTAACCCAAATAGCAACTAATTCCTACCGAATAAGTCTATTTGTAATATATCTTATTCCTATCCCGTTGTTCAGATGCAGATTCTATAACCGCCCCCATCCTTGCTATGTATCAGAAGGGTGAATAGTGTGAATTGGGGCTGCTAGGGCCACACCTGATTATCCCATTCTCCTGTTATTTCTGTTTGAGAACTTACTGTAAAACTACCCCACTTGAACCTTTTTATGGCAGGGATGAAGCAATGACTTGGATGTATATCAACTCAGTTGTATTTACTTATTTATTTTTAACTTAACGTGCTAGATTTTTCATACACGCTGAAATCAATTGCTTTAAACACATCTCAATGAGACTGTAAACTCCTGTAACAGGTGCTTTCCACACCTAACAGGCATTTTGTGTGTAACACAGGTATATGATGACAATTATTGAATAAGCATAGTGGAGAAGCCAATGAATGCACGCCTGTTAACAAAGATGAATTGTGTTGAATCCACTGACAGGTAAAAGATAATAATGTAAATTACACGTGCACTTGGAGTTCTTTCTTACCTTTTTACCAGTTTGGTAAAGCCCAACAGTGTGGTGATAGCTTTAGTTCTTGCAAGTTTCTGAGTAACTGATTAATTTCAAAGTTACTTAAAATGCACTACTAGAATTTCAGTGTATGGAATTTGAAATACCAAGTCAACAATGTTGAGATCTCAGATGGCTGATCAGTTTACTGGTAGGCAAAGGGAGAAATATTAGGAAATATAAAGAACTACAGTCCCCACACTCACCCCATCACTTCCTTAAAAAAGAACAAAAAACAGTGAGTAAACTGGTTGCTAACAGCACGCTCCCATTATTTTTTCTAGGAGAAGTCTGGAATTATAAGCAGAAAAGGCAAAGGAAGAGGTGTAAAAAGGTGGCCCCAGGCTGTAACCGTCAAGAAGGCAAAGAACGAATAGAAGACCTGCAAAGGGGAAAAACAGGCTTGACTGGGGTTTTTGCTGGGGGCTTGGCTGACAGAACCGGGAGGAGAGAGTCAAGATTCTGACTCAGAATAGCAGTTCCACCAGTTTGGGAGCAGCGTTGCACAGCGGTTAAGAGCTTGGGCGCTGGAATCACACTGCTTGGGAAACTGGGTCCTGCTCTGCTCCTTACCAATTGTGTAACCTTGGGCAACTAGTTTGACCTTTACGCCTCAGTTTTGTCACTTGTGAAATGGAGGTAATTCTACTGTGGACCTTGTGGAGTAGCTGTGAGAATTAAGTGAGAGAATAATTCAGCGCTGGGTTCTAAGCAGACGCTCGGTAAAATGCTGAAGTGCAGTATTTGTTATTCTTCCTCTTTCTTAATCGTCTGTACCTCCCGTAGGGAGGGCAGATATGAAGCGCTCGTCGCATCCGAAGAGTGATGAACAGTTGTGTGACAGCCTGGGTCAGGCTGATTTCGAGGTGCGCGCCCCACCGAGGGGAAGCGGCTTGAGAGCACACCTTGTGCCCGGGCCCCCTGTGACTAAGAGGGGCCGCGACAACTGCAGGCAGGAGCACCGGGGGGCCTCCTCTTGGCGGGCGCACTGTGTCCCTGGATACTTGACAGTTTTCACCTCTTCTGCACCCTGGGCACTAGAAGCCAAGTGTGCTCAAAGCCGAGCGTCCCGGTTTCGGAGGCGTGAGGGCCACTGGGCGGTCACCCCGCCTCCGGGCCCCTCCTCGTCACGCATCGGCTGCAGCGGAGTTGTGCTCGGACCCTACACACGGTCCTAGCCCCAGCTCCCCCGCCTCCCGCGCAGGCGCCGCCGGGGCCACCCCCGCCGCCATGTTTCCCCCGCCCGCGCGCTCCCTCCCCCTCCCCTCCTCAACTGGGCTCCGGCCCCCCCCACCCCCCGGTGAGGTCAGGCGGAGGCTCTGCCGCTGCGGCCGCAGCAGCTCCGCTCGTATTCCGGGGAAGCGTGGGACGGGGGCTTTTGAAATAAGTGGAGCGGCGTTCGGGTTAGGGTCCGTGCTCTCCGCCTGCGGGAGAGCGAGGCGAAGTGACCGGGGCGACCAGGGGGTGCGGAGGATTGGGGGCCGGTGCCTCACAGCCGGACAGAGCCCCGGCTGCGCCGCGCGACTAGCTCTTTGGCCCTCGGAGCGCAGCAGCCGGTGAACGGGCGGGGTGAACGGACGCCGGGACGCGGCAAACAAGGTGAGGCAGGGTCCTGAAGTCGCAGCGGCTCCATCAGCCGCCTCCGAGCCCCTGGGACCCGGCGGGGCCAGGCGGCGCGCGGTAAGGAGTTGCGATCTGCACCAGGGTCAGAGGGACAGGGAACTACCTTCGCTCTTTGCACGTCCCCTCACCCCGCAACCCATTTTCTCTCGCTTGCCGCTGTGCGCCCTCATCCCTGCACCTTCTCATCCCTACCTCCCGGACTCGCTGGCTCCGCCAGTCGCCTGGGTTCTTTGAGGACCACTGTACCTAGCTTTCCTTTGCTTCTTTGTTATCCCTCTAAGATCTTCTCCTCCGGGCTGTCGCTGCCCTTGACGGTCTGGGGTCCCTCTGCCCGCCTCGGGCCCCACTGTCTCTTGCCTTCTAACAGTTTCTGCTTTGTGCCTCCCAACCGTCCCTCCTCTATAATCTTCTAACTTGGTAGGCTCCGCTGCTGGCTCCCGAGTCAGGAGCACACTCCTCTCTTCCTCGGAGCTGTTAACTCTGCTTTGAACGTCTTCATCTCTAAAAGTCTTGGCTTCTTTGGATCAATCACAGTTGTCTAATGATTTTCTTGGAAGCTTACAATCTATTACGGTGTACTGCAAGTGATGGGAATGATCCTCTAGCAAATACCAGCTGAGGAACTTGAAAGTTTCTTTCTAGTTTTCAGTAACTTAGTTCAAGAACCACAACCGCTTAGAATGTATGTATGTATGTTTGTGTTTAATTCTAGCACATGGTCCTGAATCTGATTCTTCCCACGCTGCCAAGCAGGCCGGGGAAAGAAAGAGAGAGAGAGAGAGAGAGGGAGGGAGGGAGGGAGGGAGGGAGGGAGAGAGAGAGAGAGAGAGAGAGAGAGAGAGAGAGAGAGAGAGAGAGACTGACTTTGATGCCTGGCTTCTGCAGACTGGGGTGTTCATCGTTTTAATGTAGTCAGAGGACTAGTGGTTTGGGATAAAGTCACTCAAGTTAGCATAGGCTGATTACTAAGCACATTGAATGGGAACAACAAGAACATGGTAAGAAAAGTATGGATAAATACAGTAGATTTTCTTTCCTTCCTTCTCTTGAGTTGTTCCCTTCTCTTGAGTTGTCTAATTTATGTTTGTGGTGATGGAATAGTTCTATATCTTGATGTAGAGGTGGTTACACTGAATCTGGAGTTTAAAACTGTCTCTGTTGGGAGGGCCCCTGCCTTTGTTTTTGTTGTTTCTTTTAAAGAAGCCACAATTTCTTGCTTCAGATCTCATATCTGTATATACCCTCAAGAAGCAGAATTTAAAAACCATGTCAAAGAGACGACTTTTCTGTGGATTGGGGATTAGTGCGCTGAAGCTGATTTCACACAGCTCTAGCAATATCGCCTTCTCCCCATACAGTTGCCCTGTTAGCTCCCATACTGAGGTTCTTTTACTCAATTCCATGCGCTAATTAGTGCGTGAAGAAAATTGAATGAAGAAGCTGAAAGTGGAGGCAGATACAGTAAACTAGCACATGCTGACCTCGGCGGCTGTGTTCTTGGAAATGGGCTATATCCAGTGTTCAAGTTTGAAAACTGAGAAAAATGAAATAATCCATTAAGCAGTTATGACATCATTTTACGTTTAAAAATACTAGCTCCCTTATCTGCAAGTTTTTATTAATATCCTTATACTTAACAGTGATAGAATTGTTTGCTTGATGCGTGACCAGGTGTTGCCATTGACATACTGTGTATTAATTGGCAATCATCTCAGAAGAAACCAAGTTGTGGATAAAGATGATGACTAAATTTCACTGTCCTGGGAGCACTTCTTTGGCAGTGAGACAAAGCATGTAGCTTCTGTTGCAACATCAAATGATGTGTTTTTAAAATAGATAAATAAGAGCCTTAAATTCCCAAGGCTTTTAATCTGCGATTTTTATAAGCACACTTTAAAAAAGGGTGGTATGACAGTATCGAGTTTAAGGTGATGTTCTGAGGAAAGTGGTTTTCACAAGAATATTAAAGTCTGTTGATCGTCAGTTTAGTTCTATGGCTTACAGGTGATCTGTAGTTTCCCTCATTCATTTGGTAAATTTCTGACTTCACTGTAGTCCTTTTAAAAAATGGGATATAGTAGGGAAAGGGGATTTATACCAATAGGCCCACCCTTCTAAATCTGTAATTTTCTTGCCAACCCTTTCTGGAAAGATATACAAACTTGCCAACTGTTTCAAAGAAAAGAGTTTAGGTTACTATGCCATTTTTTCCTTGGTAATTGTTACTGACACCAAGTCTAAGGTAACATTGCCCTAGTATGAGCTACTTATGTTTGCCAGAAAATAAGACAAAGGTGGATATGAGTTTGTCTTAAGCATTTTGCTCTGAATCTTAGAAGGTTACTCAAAATGTACTTGATAATCCACCTAGTACACCTAGAAGTTATCAAACTGGATATTTCTGATGTTAGTAAACATAACTGCAGTTTGCTGTCGAATTCTCTTCTTTTGCATTTCTTTACATTTTAAATTACTTTTCTTCATGTAATTTGACTTACGTTAGTGGAGTGAGACTAACCAGTTTTCAAACTGTTTGATTTTACTGATGTTTAACAAACTACTACAACCTCCTCAAAGTATTTTTTCTTAAATCCATTGGTTGAGTGATGTATTTTTATTGCCATGAACTAGCACAACAATTTGTCAGGTGTCACCAGATTTCAGAAAATGTAGAAAGAATTTTGAAAAATGAACAGCTGTAGAGAAACATCTCAAAATTAGAAAAACAAGGCTTTCTCAAGTTACTGACATTCATAGCAATCAGCCTTTAAATATATTCTTCATTCATTTAGTAATTTATTTTACGATATCTGTTGAGCACCTTCTATTTGCCAGGCCCTGGGTTACGCACAATGATAAACCTTAAGAGGCATGATCCTTGTTCTTCTAGAGTCTCACAGAGGTTATATTCCACCAAAGGATATAGACAATAAACAAGGAAACAAATGAAGAAGATCCTTATAGATGGTGGTGACAACAATGATGGAAATACTGTGAGATGGAGAACTGGGACCGGCCTATTTAGTGAGGGTGCTCTGGAAAGGCCTCCCAGCAAAGGTGACCTTTGAACAGAGACATGAAAGAAGAGAGATTGAGCTTAACTTGTCAGTTTACCTTGTCAAGAGCCGAGAGAAGAGTCAAGGCCTTGAGGCAGAAAAACAAACGAGATGTTTGAGGAACGGAAAACAAGCCAGCGTGGATGGAGCCTAGTGAGCAATGTGGGGGAGTGGTTAAAGGAGTTAAGGAGCCTGGAAAGAGGCAGATAATAGGTGATGCAGGGCCTGGAGATTCTGAGAAATAATTTGAGTTTGGTTCTCAGAACAGCGGGAATCCATTGAAGAGTCTTTGTTACCTACTTCTCTGTGGAAGGTCAATGACTGAAAAAAATATTAGTGGGCGTAAAGAGAATTTGTTTTGCAGAGGACAAATAGAATACCTCGCTACTGAGTTGTTTACATTAAGACCTGAGAATGAAAATCTTTGATATGTATGCTGAATAAATATGTAATTCACTTCTTCCACTCTGCTTAGATAAGGGGTTAGGGGAGTGGGAACTCTGAGGTATGTTAAAACGCAGTTGAGTTTCCACTGTCACATTGTCACCTGTGCCCTGAGGTAAGTTGTCACCAGCCTCATTAAAGATCAGATCATCGTTCAACTTAAGAATTTGTTTTTCAAAGAATGATGTTTTACTTTCTCATAGAAATGTACTTTGGAAGGTTGGAAATCTCATTTGCGTATGAAGGAATAACTTAGGTTTTAGAAACGGCCTTTGGGATTTTAAGAGGAGTTGGGGGACTTCCCTGGTAGCGCAGTGGTTAAGAATCCTCCTGCCAATGCCGGGGACATGGGTTCGAGCCCTGGTCCGGGAAGATCCCACATGCCGCAGAGCAACTAAGCCCGCACACCACAACTACTGAGCCTGCACTCTAGAGCCCTCAAGTCACAACTACCGAAGCCTGTGTGCCACAACTACCGAAGCCTGTGCGCCTAGAGCCCGTGCCCCGCAACAAGAGAAGCCACCGCAATGAGAAGCCCGCGCACCGCAATCAAGAGTAGCCCTGGCTCGCCGCAACTAGCGAAAGACCGCGCACAGCGATGAAGACCCAACGCAGCCAAAAATAAATAAATAAATTGAAAAATTGAAAAAAAAGAAAAAGAGGAGTTGGTCATTCCCTTCTCCAGCATTTTCAAATTTCCATACCTTTAGTTTTTGAGAGATTAGAGTTTTCTCTATTCCTTGAGGATTAAATGAATTTAGACTTGGCATTTATTTTGTTGCCCTGAGCCCTTGCTTGAAAGCAATCCAGCTTTGAGGTCTAATTGGCCCCAAATAGGAATGCAGATAGTCATTGACATTCCATAGGGATAAATCCTAATATTGTGAGGCAGAAACCTGCAAAATAACTTTCAGGGACTCCTGCAGGGTCTAATCCCAGCTCCTCAACACTCAAGGGTTCTCCATGATGTGACCCAGGCCTGCTACCCCACTTGTCCTTATTATTCTCTTACACAAATCCTCTGTTGGTTTAAATGGATTTTTACCTAGTTTGGAACTTTTGTGCTTAGCATTATTCTTGGCATAGAGTAGGCGCACAGTAACGGTGTTTTGAATGGATGCCATGCCATCATCTGTTTCAAAAGCCCTCCCTTTTTCTTTTTGTCCTTGCAAATCCCAGTACTAGTCAAGGAACAGTTCCAATCTTATGTCCTGTTACACCGCCCCCCACTGACCTGATCTCCTCCTCTGGATATGAACAGCAGTCACACAAACTTGCCATGCATGTCATAATTGTGTTTATTTGATGCCGGGCCATTTCCCCACCAGTCTCTGGCTGCATGAAGGCAACCTGGACCTTGTCTGGTTCGCTCGTCGTTGTCTCCTGAACACCTGGCACATGGTATGTCCTCTATAAATAGTTGTTGAATAACGAATACATGCTGCCTTGTGCTGTTTCCCCTATTGTTTTGGGTACTTAAATTGTTTAGTACTGTTTTACTTTTCACATGCTTGTCTGGTGTCATCAAGCAGTTTCTGAGAGAAGTCATAGAGCATAGTTGTTAAGAGCACAATAGTGGAGCTAGGCTGCCTGGGTTGCAGTTCAGGCCAGGAGACTTACTAGCTGGGGTGCACTGGGTGAGTTAGTTAATCTCTCTGTACCTCATAGTTTTCATCTGTAGAATAGGAATAAGAGAACTTCGATCTTAGAGTACTTGGAAGGACTGAATGAGTTAGGTACATCTAAAATGTGTTGTTTGCAATTTTTACTTTAAAAATGTGTGATAGGGGCTTCCCTGGTGGCGCAGTGGTTGAGAGTCCGCCTGCCGATGCAGGGGACGCGGGTTCGTGCCCCGGTCCGGGAAGATCCCACGTGCCGCGGAGCGGCTGGGCCCGTGAGCCATGGCCGCTGAGCCTGTGCGTCCGGAGCCTGTGCTCCGCAACGGGAGAGACCACAACAGTGAGAGGCCCGCGTACTGCAAAAATAAATAAATAAATTTTAAAAAAGGTGTGATAAAACTTTTATTTGGTAAGTTAGGTGCCAAAACTCAGATGCTGACAAAATTTGACTTGAATGGATACAAATGTAGTTTATAGCCTTTATTCTACTTAATGTTAATATTTATTTGGTTTTGTTGTAAAATTAGAAATGTGTTTATGGGGCAGTGCCTCAGGCCGTACTGGGGTATTACATAACGTATATATAGTACATGCAGGTTACTGCCTACCTAAAAGTCTGGACGTTTTTGGATTTGGAAACATGTCTGGCACCAAGGTTTTCAGATAAGGGATTGTATACCTTACATAAAAGTGCTTAAATCAGGGCCTTGCACATAGTAAGTCGTTGCTGTTGGTAGTGATTAGGGAGGTAAATATGCTATATTATCCTTCCCAATACCCCGCTTGTAATGGTTACCATGTAAATACATGCTGATTTATTCATACAACAACTCTGGATGGAGGGCCGGCCACGTGAGCCTCATTTTATCATAGGAAAACAGATACGGCCGGGTCACATGATTGAAATGAGCTGAGACCCCAGTCTTTCAATACTCTTTCATCTAGGACCAGTAAAAGTATTGATTTTTTTGTTTTTCTTCTGTTATTTAAAACAAAGCATGCTTTTTTTAGGGCAAGTCGTTTTTGGGGAGGGGCTCGCGGAGAGGATGCAGTTAAGAATTTAATATGATTAGACACTTATTCTTGGCAGTTGTTAAACATTTCTTGAACTCCTCATGTATATAGAAATCTGTATTAAAAGCCAGAGAAAGGTATAAAACAAATGAGGCATGGTTCCTGGACTTCAGTAGTTTCAGCATCATGCATTGGGTACACAGGAACACAGGTATCCATTACAATTCCTTATTTTCCTCTGTAAGTTTGAAATCATTAATATTAAAAACGTACAAAGGAAAGCACAAGAGTCAGTTGAAAACTCGTCTTAGTGTTCGCTAACTGGAATTGGTTTTTAATCACCCTAACCACCCCTACCCCCTGCAACCTTATCTCTGTATGACATCCTGGCAGCCTTTTCCTTCCAACTAAACTAAGCAAAGTATGGTTTTTATTGTTCTCCCTTATCAATATTTGTAAATCATAATTGGTATATTTTCTTTGTCCTTGTTCTTTTGTGGTTTTCTTTTGTAATTATGTGTCTCAAAAGGTTTTTCTGGAATGTTCTTGGAGTTGAAAACTAGTCCTTGAAGCCATTCTGCCAATTCATTCCACAAATACTTATGAAGTACCTATTATATTCCTGGCATTGCACTAGTTCAAACAAATAGAATCTCTGTCCAGCGCTCTTTCTCTCAAACTGGAGCACACTGGGTATACTGGATTAGCAGGGTGGTGACATGATAATGTGTACTAAGAGTTACAAAATAAAGCAGCTTGTGTTTTCTTGAAGCATTTATTTTACACAAACATTGAGAAGAACACTCGGTGGTAGCTAATTTTAAATAATTAACAATATTTAAATTCAAATACATTGTGCTTCACAATACAGTATTCATAATGAAAATTTGAGGTAAAACCCAGTACTTCAGAGAAAGTCTGCCTGCAAGGGCAGCTGTGGTAACCCTGGGGTGATGCTTTGAAAAACACTGAGGCCACGCTGTGTTGTTTGAGTCTGTTCCTTTAGTCAAATACTCATATATTTTCATAGCCTTAAAACCCCTAATGGCCTGCAGCAAAGGCAGTAGACATCCATCTTTTCCCCCTATGTTGCATAATTTCTTTTAGTTCAAGAGAGCGCTCTGGTTGTTTGATAGTGATCTGAATCTTAAAATGTGTTGTGTGCTAGCTGTGGTCTTCATGTTGCGGGGTGGTAGCTAAGACTGACCGTGAAGGGCCTGCCAAGGGACTGCTGTCTTCAGAAGAGAGGTTGTTAGAACATAATGACCATGAACTTAAAGCAGCACAATTGATGGGGTCAAAGCTTTGCCGCATTCTACGCACACTTGCTTGTGTCACTGACTGAAGTTAACTTTTGCTAACTTTGAATCTCCTTTCGTTTATAATGCATTCACTATACAAACTGCTTTGTCAGTTGCTGGCTACTGAAATATTTAATAGTAGAGGAAAGTTATCAAGCCTCATGTGCTCAGAGGTTGATAAAAGCTTTCTAGAGTTTGAGGTGGTTTTGAAAATGGGCAAGCAACACGCCAGAGGTATGCCTGTTGCAAAGCAGTGGATTGCCTTCCTCCAAATGAGAAAGATGAAGAGAAAGGCAAGTGAAGAAAGGGGTGAAAGTAAATGGAGTAAGTCAAACACGAACTCTTTCAATTATTGCTTTTTATTATTGCTGTCCCACTTTTGTTATTGCTGTCCCACTCCAGACACAGTTCCCAGGGCCTGACCTTGTTGTAACATTTTACTGCCCAAAGATCATAGGGAAATGGGTATAGAGGGGTGATTAAGGAATGGTTTTTATAATCCATGTGTGACGTGCTTTTATAGTCTATTCAGTAAAAAGGGATAAGAGGGTTGTAGAGTTTTGCTTCGTGGTCCCACTTATTTCTAAAGAATGCTTCATTTCAACAAAGTTTTCTGTTCCACTCTTGCATGTTTCTCGGTGCGAACGCTGTATAGAGTTCAGTGGCTAAGATCTTCGGCCCTGGAATCTCAGGCTGGGGTTCAAATCCCAACTCTGCCTCTTGTTGGCAGTGTAATTTTGGGCAACTCCCTTCACCTCTCTGAGCCTCGTTGCCCCCTCTGTAAACAACCTCGTCTGTTGGTGTTAAGGATTAAATGAAATAACGCATATAGAGTGCTAAGTACAGTTCAAGCCACATAGTAGGTATAGTTATTATTGACTCTTTTAGTAGATTTATGGCCTAGCTGGTTAAAACTTTCGGAGCTTTGCCATTTATATATGAACCAGAAATCTTAGGGAAAATTGCATCTTTCCTTTATACTGCCTTAATCCCAGCTGGGATGCTATTTTCTGAACGTGTACCTTTTAAATGGTGAGTAGACCATTTAGAAGTAGCACTAGTTTTCTGGCAGACAAGAAAGTTTGTGGTAAATGCTTGGCTTATTACTTATTCAAAGATAGAATTACATTGAATGTGAGGAAAATGTCAAGTTTTAAATATGATTGACCCAGTATATACTTAAATACAATACTGTTTAGCTTAATAGGATTTAAATTTTAATCTCCATTTTGAAGGGAAAGGGAGATGTAGGAAAATGTGCACAGCAAACAGTGTTGTCTTTTAAACATGAAAACCTCTGGTGTTCTGCTACTTCAAGACGTAATACATTTTCCTGATTTATCTCTATTACAGATTTCAAGCCCTCAAAGTGGAAAATATTGGAAGACTCGTAGTAGTCAAGCCGCTTAGAGATGATAAAAATTCAAGAGCAGTTTTGATAAATGAATGTCTAAGTCTAAACAGATTACTGAGAGCTGCTGTAGTTGCAGAGCTGCTCTAACCTTTTGAGTCGGAAGCATACGAAGGTAGCATGTCTGCTTTTCCACCTTCCAGTGTTCTCCTTTGGTTGCCGTGTCAGACACGTGATGAGACAGATACCCCGTGGGTGGTGGACTTGGATTTGGAATGCCATAGGTGCACAGAAGGGAAAGAACCAGGCAGCTCATTGCTGTCTATTCACAGGGTTTTGTGATGATTATTACGATCATGTATGTTCAAGTACTGAAAAGATTAGACTTACTCTACCCTCAAGAAATGAGCTCAATATGAAAGATAATGCCCTTTATTTAGAGCATCTTGCTTTTGAAGAATGGTTAATTATCCTCCCAGTGGTAGATGCACAGTGAGGTTAAGTGGCTTGCAGAAGGTCGCATCGTCTGAGGTGGATCTAGGAGCAGAATGTAGGGCCCTTGGTTCTAACCTAGTGCTTTTCCACTAATGATATAGAAGACTAAGGATCCTTTCGTATCTCTAGTCTTTCAGTTGATGGGATGAACCAAAACTTCAGCAGTGGAGATGCCAACCATTATTCTAGGTCTGCATATGTACTTGCACAATTTGACATTTGTCAAAATGAGTTTTGGATTTATTACGGAATTTTCTAAGTGCTTTTGGCATCATATAGCTGTGGTGTTTAAACATTGAGGAAGCATCTGTGGACTGATTGTATGTAAAGCATTTGGTTAGGAGGGAGAAAAGGTATTCACTGCCCTGAAATAATCCTACAGTCTAGCAAAGGCAACAGAGAACATGAAGCAACTTGCTATCAGCCGATGCTAATACTAATACCAAGCACCATTGTAAGGGCTGTATATGCATTAACACATTTAAACCGCATAACAGTGCTGTGAGGGAGGGGCCATTGTTATCCCCATTTTACAGATGAGAAAACTGAGGCATAGAGAAGTTAGATAACGACCCCAAGGTTACACACCTAATAAGTAGAAGACCTAGCATCCATGCAGTCTAGTTGTAGAGTCTGTGCTTTTGAACCACAACCCTTCCTTTTATTCTGTCTCTCACAGGGGACATTATATAGGAGCACGATAGCTAACTAAGGCATGTTAGAAAACATTCTGGAGAAATGTAGGGGAACCATCAGAGCAGGGTGTTAAAGTTGGCAAGGTATTGTTTTTTTTTTGGCAAGGTATTTTTAATAAGGCACTTTTGCAGAGCAAGGGTCTTATTGAGAAACAAGGAAAGCATTCTGACATTTTAATGCCCAAAGCTTTGTGCCTGTATGTTGCCTATGTGTGTGCAGATGTGCATGCATGTGTGTACATGTTTATTTTGAACTGGGAAAACAATTTGAGGGTAAATCAAATTCAGAATCCTTTATATTGGCAGCCAATCAGAGCTGCTTTTGTGTGCAGTATTTTGCTCCACAAACATGTTTTTAAAAATAGGGAGCAACTTAACTTTATTGAGCTATGATTCAGCTACCATACGGTTCGCCCATTAAAAGTGTACCGTTCAGTGGTTTTTAGTATATTCACGGAGTTGCGCAACCATCACCACAGTCAATTTTAGAACACTTTCATCACCCCAAAAGAGAAATATGTTTTGAAACAAATGTGGCCGTGAAGGGGCTGGAAGTAGTGTGGCTGTTGGTACTACTGCTTCCCCATCAAAATGTTCATAGAGCTCTGCTCAGTGTAATGCACATTTGAGGCTGCTTTGTGCGATCTAGCTCCAAATTGCTACAGAACGCCTTCTTTTAATTTCATTTTGATTAGTGACTGGTCTTTCAAAGGATTATGTATTTATCTGATTTTGAATTCTCAGTCCAAATTGTGTATATATATCTGCTCATTATTTATTTATCACAAGTGTATTGATATTAGTACTACATAACTAAGCCAGACTTGTACTTACAAACAAAAACTGCTACACCCGCTTGTGTGAATGGCTCCCACCTTGTCTGTGCGTGCTTCTATAATGGACCAGAGCCAGGGATGCCTGAGAAATGTTATGTGTATACACTGGCATTTTAAAAAAAAAATATTTCTGAAGGTTACGCCTGACATAGAGTACTAGTGGATAGGTGGTTGAGATAAAAGCAACAGGGATATAGTTTGCTGGGATTTAGTACTGGGGTGACGTGTTACAGAAAGGGTCTTATAAAATGTATTGCATGGGCTTCCCTGGTGGCGCAGTGGTTAGGAATCTGCCTGCCAATGCAGGGGACACGGGTTCAATCCCTGCTCTGGGAAGATCCCACATGCCGCGGAGCAACTAAGCCCGTGCGCCACAACTACTGAGCCTGTGTTCTAGAGCCCGCGAGTCACAGCTACTGAGCCCACGTGCCACAACTACTACGGAAGCCCGCGCGCCTAGAGCCCGTGCTCCGCAACAAGAGAAGCCACCGCCATGAGAAGCCCGTGCACCGCAACGAAGAGTAGCCCTCGCTCTCTGCGGCTAGAGAAAGCCCTCGCACAGCAATAAAGACCCAACACAGCCAAAAATAAAAATAAATAAATAAATTTATTTTTAAAAATGTATTGCATGATATTATATACAGGTATTGTGAAATAGTTGGAGTATTTTGAAAAAAATCTGAAAGGATTTTTCAGCCACTCAGACTTCACCAAAATATAGTCAGTTGTTATAGTCAAGGACTACATTTCTGCCTAGTGGGAGTTATTAAACCAAATATCTGTGTGCGTGGCATGGGAGGGAGCAGGCTGTTCCCAGTTCTTCATTATAGTAATAAGTTAGAGTCAGTGTTACCTTTCAGGCTAAAGAATAGCTGTTTACTTTTTATTATTAAAAATAATCCATGGACATAATTAGATGTCTTGAAGAACATAGGTATCTTTTAAAATGAATTCATCTCGGATCCGTCTCTTGTTACTTCTTTTTCTTTCAGAACAGTTTTGAAATGGTACTTAAAACTTCCTCCGTAGTTTTCTATGCTTATTATATACTTGAGTTGAATTTCTATTCAGGTCCCCAAGTAGTTTCAGTTGAAGCTAAAGTGACTTGATTCACTTAAAATGACTTACTGTGAATCTTAAGTATTTTTAAAAATTTCCTTCTGTACATGGATTCTCTGCTCTTTATGTGTGGCAGTAGTGTGGTGATGTCACAGCTGATGGGTAGGATAGAACCAAACAAGATGACACTGCTGTCACTAGAACACCCAAGTGCACCTTTATGATAATTAGGTGGAAGCATATCTTTATCACGGAGATTAATAGGGATCAAGGAGTCAGGTGCTGTGGAATTAAAAAACGATGCTTGATTTAGGAATTTCGATGTAGGAACTTTGGTGTCTTTTTCCATTGCTAATTTTGTTATTAAGCTATTATGATACTGGGCTACGTGGAAGGGGGTTAGAAACCTGCTTATTGAAGGCAAGCCAAGTTGGTTTGCTTTAAGAGGGCCATTCCGAATGAGAAAGTATCACACCATTTAGAAAAGAGGATCTAGAGTAATGTGCAACTTGAGTTTTCTATGACTTGAGATATCATTCATTGATTTTCCGAAATGAACCCATTACAGTATATGCATAAACTATTACTTGACAATAGTTTGATTTTCTGCTTAACTTAGTGCCAAAAATGGTTTAGACCCTTAAATGGTTTAGAATGGCTCTAAGTGACTCTGTGTGTGGGTTAGGTCCATCTACCATTTTTAAAGATGAATCGGCTATATTTGCAGACAGAGGAGACTCAATGGCTCTAATTAGCCTTACTATATAGGGCAGCACCGTGTCTCTGATGAGAGGAAATGAGGCATTTCACATCAATTCATTCAAGAAAAATTAGTGAAGTACCTTCTGACCCAGGTCTTGGGGATGCAGTGGTGAACAAGGCCAAGTCCTGTCTTCATTCTGAGAGGCAGTCACAGTATCCGATTCACTCTTTTTGTTCTAAAGAGCTGTGGAAATGCCTGGTAAAGCCTAGTGTGTCTCTCTTGGTGCTCTTTGGTCACAGTCCATCGTAACTACAATGAGGAAGAGGAAAATTAGTCTCTGGCTCCATCAAGTTGAAGTGCTGCCCTTAGTTATAAAACCCTCATTCTTTCTTTGTGTGCCCAAAGTCCCTTCTGTGTTGTTACCTATATCCCTTTCCAGTGACTTAAGTGGAGACTATAAAATCACAGTTGTGACCATCATCATTTAACATTCAATTGGAAAAATGTAGTTAGTGGAAAAACAAGCTGCCAAGGGACTTGTATAGGAATAGATAGCTTCCATGACATGATTTGAAGGGCACCTAGTGGTTCTGTCTGTTTTTAAAATGTTACTTCTTTCTTTTAAATTAAATTAAATTAATTTGGCTACGTCAGGTCTTAGTTGCGGCACGTGGGATCTTCATTGCAGGATGTGGGATCCTTTGTTGTGGCTCACGGGCTCTTTATTGCAGTGTGCAGGCTTCTCTCTAGTTGTCGTGTGCGGGTTTTCTCTCTCTAGTTGTGGCGCGCGAGCTCCAGAGTGCATGGGCTCAGTAGTTGCGGCACATGGGCTCTCTAGTTGTGGCTTGTGCTCAGCAGTTGCGGCGCTTGGGCTTAGTTGTCCCACGGCATGTGGGATCTTAGTTCCCTGACCAGGGATTGAACCTGTGTCCCCTGCATTGGAAGGCGGACTTTTAACCACTGGACCACCAGGGAAGTCCCTAAAATGTTACTTCTTTGCCAAAAGTACTGCAGTCTTATAATTTGCCTAATATTTCCACTATTTGGTTAGACCTGTGGCTTCTAAAGAATTTTTGTTTGTTCGTTTTAGTTTTGGTTTTTAGTTAACAAAACCACTTTTTTTTTTTGATCCAACCAAATGAAGGTTAGGTACTTTGCTCTAGCAGGTTAAAATGGGTTTACGGAAAGTCTTGGCGACGTCTCCTCTAAACTTGCTTTGTTAACATGGAGTAGTTTACTTGATATGTAATTATCATCTTGAAAGATACTAAGAGCCTGACCATGAAGGTAAATTTCAATATGGTGGGGAAAGTGGGGGATGGATATCAACCCTGGAAGGCAGCATGGGATAGGATAAGCCTTGTTGGGGTATCCCCAAAGGGCTTTTTGGGCTCCTATGTATAGCTTGCTGTGTTAGGAATAGTATGCACAGGGCAACCTGAGACTCTTGAAGACCTATTATAGTCACTTTTACCTGATAGTTTGAGAACCTTAGAAATCAGTCGCCTTAGGATGGGGAGCATGGATACTGCTAAATCTGGGTGTGGATGTTGCTCCTTCCTTTCCTGTGTCATCTTTGCTAGTTAAAACTTTTCTATCAGTTAAAAAAAAAAAACTGGTTCTGAATACTGGAATAGTAATTTTAGGACCACAAATTAACATGAGCCCATGGCTACACTATTGTAACCACATTATTTAGGTGATTTATGTTGATAATTCATTTTTGCCGTCTATTCATATGTACTACTTCTTTTTTCTGATCGCTTTTTACATTTTATTTATTTAATTTTTTTACATCTTTATTGGAGTATAATTGCTTTACAATGGTGTGCTAGTTTATGCTTTATAACAAAGTGAATCATTTATACATAATACATATGTTCCCATCTCTATTCCCTCTTGCGTCATCCTCCCTCCCACCCTCCCTATCCTACCGCTCTAGGTGGTAACAAAGCACCGAGCTGATCTCCCTGTGCTATGCGGCTGCTTCCCACTAGCTATCTACCTTACGTTTGGTAGTGTATATATGTCCATGCCACTCTCTCGCTTTGTCACAGCTTACCCTTCTCCCTCCCCATATCCTCAAGTCCATTCTCTACTAGGTCTGTGTCTTTATTCCTGTCTTACCCCTAGGTTCTTCATGACATTTTTTTTTTCTTAAATTCCATATATATGTGTTAGCATACGGTATTTGTCTTTCTCTTTCTGACTTACTTCACTCTGTATGACAGACACTAGGTCCATCCACCTCATTACAAATAGCTCAATTTCGTTTCTTATTATGGCTGAGTAATATTCCATTGTATATATGTGCCACATCTTCTTTACCCATTCATCTGATGATGGACACTTAGGTTGTTTCCATCTCCTGGCTATTGTAAATAGAGCTGCCATGAACATTATGGTACATGACTCTTTTTGAATCATGGTTTTCTCAGGTTATATGCCCAGTAGAGGGATTGCTGGGTCGTATGGTCGTTCTATTTTTAGTTTTTCAAGGAGGCTGCATACTGTTCTACATAGTGGCTGTACCAATTCACATTCCCACCAGCAGTGCAAAAGTGCTCCCTTTTCTCCACACCCTCTCCAGCATTTGTTGTTTCTAGATTTTCTGATGATGGCCATTCTGACTGGTGTGAGATGATATCTCATTGTAGTTTTGATTTGCATTTCTCTAATGATTAATGATGTTGAGCATTCATTCATGTGTTTTTTGGCAATCTGTATATCTTCTTCGGAGAAATGTCTATTTAGGTCTTCTGCCCATTTTTGGATTGGATTGTTTTTTTTTTTTGTTATTGAGCTGCATGAGCTGCTTGTAAATTTTGGAGATTAATCCTTTGTCAGTTGCTTCATTTGAAAATATTTTCTTCCATTCTGAGGGTTGTCTTTTGGTCTTGTTTATGATTTCCTTTGCTGTGCAAAAGCTTTGAAGTTTCATTAGGTCCCATTTGTTTATTTTTGTTTTTATTTCCATTTCTCTGGGAGGTGGGTCAAAAAGGATCTTGCTGTGATTTATGTCATTGAGTGTTCTGCCTATGTTTTCCTCTAAGAGTTTGATAGTTTCTGGCGTTACATTTAGGTCTTTAATCCATTTTGAGCTTATTTTTGTGTATGGTGTTAGGAAGTGATCTAATCTCATACTTTTACATGTACCTGTCCAGTTTTCCCAGCACCACTTATTGAAGAGGCTATCCTTTCTCCACTGTACATTCCTGCCTCCTTTATCAAAGATAAGGTGACCATATGTGTGTGGGTTTATCTCTGGGCTCTCTATCCTGTTCCACTGATCTATCTTTCTGTTTTTGTGCCAGTACCGTACTGTCTTGATTACTGTAGCTTTGTAGTATAGTCTGAAGTCAGGGAGCCTGATTCCTCCAGCTCCGTTTTTCGTTCTCAAGATTGCTTCAGCTATTTGGGGTCTTTTGTGTTTCCATACAAATTGTGAAATTTTTTGTTCTAGTTCTGTGAAAAATGCCAGTGGTAGTTTGATAGGGATTGCATTGAATCTGTAGATTGCTTTGGGTAGTAGAGCCATTTTCACAATGTTGATTCTTCCAATCCAAGAACATGGTATATCTCTCCATCTATTTGTATCATCTTTAATTTCTTTCATCAGTGTCTTATAATTTTCTGCATACAGGTCTTTTGTCTCCTTAGGTAGGTTTATTCCTAGATATTTTATTCTTTTTGTTGCAGTGGTAAATGGGAGTGTTTTCTTGATTTCACTTTCAGATATTTTTTCATTAGTGTATAGGAATGCCAGAGATTTCTGTGCATTAAATTTGTATCCTGCTACTTTACCAAATTCATTGATTAGCTCCAGTAGTTTTCTGGTAGCATCTTTAGCATTCTCTATGTATAGTATCACGTCATCTGCAAACAGTGACAGCTTTACTTCATCTTTTCCGATTTGGATTCCTTTTATTTCCTTTTCTTCTCTGATTGCTGTGGCTAAAACTTCCAAAACTATGTTGAATAAGAGTGGTGAGCGTGGGCAACTTTGTCTCGTTCCTGTTCTTAGTGGAAATGCTTTCAGTTTTTCACCATTGAGGACAATGTTGGCTGTGGGTTTGTCATATATGGCCTTTATTATGTTGAGGCAAGTTCCCTCTATGCCTACTTTTTGCAGGGTTTTTACCATAAATGGGTGTTGAATTTTGTCGAAAGTTTTCTCTGCATCTATTGAGATGATCATATGGTTTTTCTCCTTCAGTTTGTTAATATGGTGTGTCACATTGACTGATTTGTGTATATTGAAGAATCCTTGCATTCCTGGAATAAACCCCACTGGATCATGGTGTATGATCCTTTTAAAGTGCTGCTGGATTCTGTTTGCTAGTATTTTGTTGAGGATTTTTGCATCTATGTTCATCAGTGATATTGGCCTGTAGTTTTCTTTCTTTGTGACATCTTTGCCTGGTTTTCGTATCAGGGTGACAGTGGCCTCATAGAATGAGTTTGGGAGTGTTCCTCCCTCTGCTATATTTTGGAAGAGTTTGAGAAGGATAGGTGTTAGCTCTTCTCTAAATGTTTGATAGAATTCGCCTGTGAAGCCATCTGGGCCTGGGCTTTTGTTTGTTGGAAGATTTTTATCACAGTTTCAATTTCAGTGCTTGTGATTGGTCTGCTCATATTTTCTATTTCTTCGTGATTCAGTCTTGGCAGGTTGTGCTTTTCTAAGAATTTGTCCATTTCTTCCAGGTTGTCCATTTTATTGGCATAGAGTTGCTTGTAGTAATCTCTCATGATCTTTTGTATTTCTGCAGTGTCAGTTGTTTCTTCTCCTTTTTCATTTCTAATTCTGTTGATTTGAGTCTTCTCCCTTTTTTTCTTGATGAGTCTGGGTAATGTTTTATCAATTTTGTTTATCTTCTCAAAGAACCAGCTTTTAGTTTTATTGATCTTTACTATTGTTTCCTTCATTTCTTTTTCATTTATTTCTGATCTGATCTTTATGATTTCTTTCCTTCTGCTAACTTTGGGGTTTTTTTGTTCTTCTTTCTCTAATTTCTTTAGGTGCAAGGTTAGGTTGTTTATTCAAGATGTTTCCTGTTTCTTAAGGTAGGATTGTATTGCTATAAACTTCCCTCTTAGAGCTGCTTTTGCTGCATCCTACAGGTTTTGGGTCGTCGTGTCTCCATTGTTATTTGTTTCCAGGTATTTTTTTAAATTTCCACTTTGATTTCTTCAGTGATCACTTCGTTATTAAGTAGTGTATTGTTTAGCCTCCATGTGTTTATATTTTTTACAGATCTTTTCCTGTCATTGATATCTAATCTCATAGCGTTGTGGTTGGAAAAGATACTTGACACAGTTTCAATTTTCTTAAATTTACCAAGGCTTGATTTGTGACTCAAGATATGATCTATCCTGGAGAATGTTCCATGAGCACTTGAGAAAAATATGTATTCTGTTGTTTTTGGATGGAATGTCCTATAAATATCAATTAAGTCCATGTTGTTTAATGTATCATTTAAAGCTTGTGTTACCTTATTTATTTTCATTTTGGATGATCTTTCCATTGGTGAAAGTGGGGTGTTAAAGTCCCCTACTATGAATGCGTTACTGTCGATTTCCCCTTTTATGTCTGTTAGTATTTGCCTTATGTATTGAGGTGCTCCTATGTTGGGTGCATAAATATTTACAATTGCTGTATCTTCTTCTTGGATCGATCCCTTGATCATTATGTAGTGTCCTTCTTTGTCTCTTCTAATAGTCTTTATTTTAAAGTCTATTTTGTCTGATATGAGAATTGCTCCTCCAGCTTTCTTTTGGTGTCCATTTGCATGGAATATCTTTTTCCATTCCCTCACTTTCAGTCTGTATGTGTCTCTAGGTCTGAAGTGGGTCTCTTGTAGACAGCATATATATGGCTCTTGCTTTTGTATCCATTCAGCCAGTCTGTGTCTTTTGGTGGGAGCATTTAATCCATTTACATTTAAAGTAATTATTGATATGTATGTTCCTATTCCCATTTTCTTAATTGTTTTGGGTTTGTTATTGTAGGTCTTTTCCTTCTCTTGTGTTTCTTGCCTAGAGAAGTTCCTTTAGCATTTGTTGTAAAGCTGGTTTGGTGGTGCTGAGGTCTCTCAGCTTTTGGTTGTCTGTATAGGTTTTAATTTCTCCATCAAATCTGAATGAGATCCTTGCTCGGTAGAGTAATCTTGCTTGTAGGTTTTTCTCCTTCATCACTTTAAATATGTCCTGCCAGTCCCTTCTGGCTTGCAGAGTTTCTGCTGAAAGATCAGTTGTTAACCTTATGGGGATTCCCTTGTGTGTTATTTGTTGTTTTTCCCTTGCTGCTTTTAATATGTTTTATTTGTATTTAATTTTTGACAGTTTGATTAATATGTGTCTTGGCATGTTTCTCCTTGGATTTATCCTGTATGGGACTCTCTGTGCTTCCTGGACTTGAGTAACTATTTCCTTTCCCATTTATAGGGAAGTTTTCAACTATAATCTCTTCAAATATTTTCTCAGTCCCTTTCTTTTTCTCTTTTTCTTCTGGAAACCCTATAATTCGAATGTTGGTGCATTTAATGTTGTCCCAGAGGTCTCTGTGACTGTCCTCAGTTCTTTTCATTCTTTTTTCTTTATTCTGCTCTGTGGTAGTTATTTCCACTATTTTATCTTCCAGGTCACTTATGAGTTCTTCTGCCTCAGTTATTCTGCTATTGATCCCATCTAGAGCATTTTTAATTTCATTTATTGTGTTGTTCATCATTGCTTGTTTCATCTTTAGTTCTTCTAGGTCCTTGTTAAATGTTTCTTGCATTTTCTCTATTCTATTTCCAAGACTTTGGATCATCTTTACTATCATTATTCTGAATTCTTTTTCAGGTAGACTGCCTATTTCCTTTTCATTCGTTAGGTCTGTTGGGTTTTTATCTTGCTCCTTCATCTGCTGTGTGTTTTTCTGTCTTCTCATTTTGCTTATCTTACTGTGTTTGGGGTCTCCATTTTGCAGGCTGCATGTTTGTAGTTCACATTGTTTTTGGTGTGTGTCCCCAGTGGCTAAAGTTGTTTCAGTGGGTTGTGTAGGCTTCCTGGTGGAGGGGACTAGTGCCTGTGTTCTGGTGGATGAGGCTGTATCTTGTCTTTCTGGTGGGCAGGTCCACGTCTGGTGGTGTGTTTTGGGGTGTCTGTGGACTTATAATGATTTTAGGCAGCCTCTCTGCTAATGGGTGTGGTTGTGTTCCTGTCTTGCTAGTTGTTTGGCATAGGATGTCCAGCACTGTAGCTTGCTGGTCGTTGAGTGAAGCTGGGTGCTTGTGTTGAGATGGAGATCTCTGGGAGATTTTTGCCATTTGGTATTATGTGGAGCTGGGAGGTCTCTTGTGGACCAGTGTCCTGTAGTTGGCTCTCCCACCTCAGAGGCACAGCACTGACTCCTGGCTGCAGCACCAAGAGCCTTTCATCCACACGGCTCAGAATAAAAGGGAGAAAAAGTAGAAAGAAAGGAAGGAAGAAAGGCAGGAAGGAAGGAAGGAAGAAAGAAAGAAAGGAAGGAAGGAGGAAGGAAGGAATGAAAGAAAGATGGAAGGAAGGAAGAAAGGAAAGAAAGAAAGAGGAAGGAGGATAAAATAAAATAAAGTTACTAAAATAAAAAATAATTATTAGGGCTTCCCTGGTGGCGCAGTGGTTGGGAGTCCGCCTGCCGATGCAGAGGACACGGGTTCGTGCCCTGGTCCGGGAGGATCCCGCATGCCGCGGAGCGGCTGGGCCCGTGAGCCATGGCCGCTGAGCCTGCGTGTCCGGAGCCTGTGCTCCGCAACAGGAGAGGCCAGAACAGTGAGAGGCCCGCGTACGGCAAAAAAAAAAAAAAAAAAAAAAAAAATTATTAAGAAAAAAATTGTTTTAAAAGAAAAGAAAAACGGACGGATAGAGCTCTAGGACAAATGGTGGAAGCAAAGCTATACAGACAAAATCTCACACAGAAGCACACACATACACAGTCACAAAAAGAAGAAAAGGGGAAAAAAATCATAAATCTTGCTCTCAAAGTCTACCTCCGCAATTTGGGATGATTCGTTGTCTATTCATGTATTCCACAGATGCAGGATACATCAAGTTGATTGTGGAGCTTTAATCCGCTGCTTTTGAGGCTGCTGGGAGAGATTTCCCTTTCTCTTCTTTGTTCTCACAGCTTCCGGGGCTCAGCTTTGGATTTGGCCCCACCTCTGCGTACAGGTCACCTGAGGGCGTCTGTTCTTCACTCAGACAGGATGGGGTTAAAGGAGCCGCTGATTCGGGGGCTCTGGCTCACTCAGGCCGCGGGAGGGGGGGGGGGAGGGGCACGGAGTGCGGGGCGAGCCTGCGGCAGCAGAGGCCAGCGTGACATTGCACCAGCCTGAATCGCGCCGTGTGTTCTCCCGGGGAAGTTGTCCCTGGATCCCAGGACCCTGGCAGTGGTGGGCTGCACAGGCTCCCAGGAGGGGAGGTGTGGATAGTGACCTGTGCTCGCACACAGGCTTCTTGGTGGCGGCAGCAGAGGCCTTAGCGTCTCCTGCCTGTCTCTGGGGTCCGTGCTGTTAACCGTGGCTCGCGCCCGTCTCTGGAGCTCCTTTAAGCAGCGCTGTTAATCCCCTCTCCTTTTGGGAGGTCTGAGGTCTTCTGCCAGTGTTCAGTAGGTGTTCTGTAGGAGTTGTTCCACGTGTAGATGTATTTCTGGTGTATCTGTGGGGAGGAAGGTGATCTCTGCATCTTACTCTTCCGCCATCTTCCCGATTCCCCTATATGTACTACTTTTAAGTTGTTTTAGTACAACTACATTCTGATAACCTCTACACTCTCACTTAAACGTGAAAGATGTGAATTATAGAACTCCCTTTTAAATTCAGTCTGGTGTTATTGGTAAGTGTGTACAGTTCTTGAGTCTATTAGATCCAATTTTATTTTATTTTATTTTTTTAAATTTATTTTTTATTGAAGTCTAGTTGATTTACAATGTTGTATTAGTTTCTGGTATACAGCAAAGTGATTCAGTTATACACACACACTCACACACACACACACACACACACACATATATTATTAGATCCAATTTTAAATTCCACTGTATATTCATGTGGATACAAGTTAAGCTGCTGTAACAGAGACCCCCCAAATCCAGTGTGTTAAACAAGATATTTCTTTCTCACATAACAGTCCAAGTAGGCAGTTCAGGGTCAGATGGCAGCTGCTCAATTATCAGGTACCCAGGCTCCTTCTGTCTTGTTGCTCTGCCACCTTAACAAGCAGCTTCCATCTTGTGATCCTACATGGCTGCTCTAACTCAGTATTGCATTCTCATTTCAACAGAAGGGCTGGGAAAAGGGGCGGGAGAAAAGACACTCCTTCTATGTAAGAGTATATCTTGGCAGTTTCCTACATCACTTCTGCACAGGTCCCATTGGCCAGCCCTTAGTCATATGGTGTCACCTAGCTACAAGGGAGGCTGGAAAATGTGGTCCTTAGCTATGTGGCCATGTGCCCAGCTAAAATTATTATTACTGTATAAGAAGGGAAGCACAGATATTGGGGGACAACTAACAGTCTCTGCTGTACACTGTTTCTAACATCAAACTTGGATCTTTGGTCAATTTAATGACTTATCTGGAGATATTATTTCCATAGCATCGACTACCCATTTGCATAAGGACAAAAATCCAAATTTGTCAGAATTACATACAAGCCCATCTTAATTCTGACCCCTGCCTGTCCCTCTAGCTTCTCTTTCACCCTTCCTAACCTAAAGTTACATTCGAAATTGCGCTTCCTCCAGTTTGCCATGTTCTTTTATCGCCACACTTTTGTGCTTGGTACTCTCCCTGAAATGCTGACTGTTTGGTTCCATCAGGGTTCACTTTAGTTGTCGCCTGTCCTGGGAACATTTCCTTGAGCTTCCTCTACCTCACAGCCACTGCTAGCTGTTTCTTCCATGTATTTCTATAGTATTGTTTGTGCCTCTCTTTAGCAATCTTTATTGTAAATATAGTGCTTTGACTTCTCTGTGTCTCCGACTGGATTACGAGTTCCTTGAGGGCAGGGGCCAGGTCTGTCATCTCCATGTCAGAGCATGATACCTGTCCCTGATGTTTAATTAATATTGGTTGAATGAGAAAATGACTGAATGAATATTTAGCTTACTAATTATGGCTGCTTGATTCAGCTGGAAGCTCTTCCTAATTGCCATCTGGAAATTGCAATACTTAGAATATTTTCCAATAGCCATATAATAGGCATTGATAAAGTCAGATAGACAGCTCAAAATATTTATCAGATGACTACGATATACACGTTATAGGATGAGCAAGAAGTAGATGTATAAAATTTTAGACCCAGAAGGACCCCTAGGGATCATTTAATCCAGCCCTTCTAATTTTAAAAAGATATAAAATCTAATGGAGAGGGAGAAGTTAAATTACTTGATCAAGAGCCTCTGTATTCAAGGAACTTGCAATATCTTTGGATAGATGATATGTATAGACCTGTAAAAGGGAATTGAGAAAAAAAGTGCCAAATAGACACAGTGGGACTAATCAAGGTAGGTTCAATCAAGACTTAAGCTTTGAGGTGAGCCTTGAGGGCTGGTAAAGTTTTGCTATGCGAGGGCATTCCAGGTGAAGGGAATGTATAAGTAAGAGTTCAAAGATAAGGATGTACAGATGGCTGTTGGGATCTGTTCAGCTGATTGATATTTAGTCGTAAGAGAGAAGGCAGAAAAACGGAGCCAGAAAATGGAGAGACTTAAATACTAGGCTGTGGAGGGAAACCACTGGCAGTTTTTCAGTAGGTGAGTGATATCATGAAAATGATTTTTCCATGTTTTATTTCACTGATAGGTGGACTGGGTTGAAGGCCAAAGTGGGTCATGAAACTGGCACGTTGTCTAGTATG
Organism: Phocoena phocoena; assembly: GCF_963924675.1. Taxonomy (NCBI): domain Eukaryota; kingdom Metazoa; phylum Chordata; class Mammalia; order Artiodactyla; family Phocoenidae; genus Phocoena; species Phocoena phocoena. The sequence goes on along the minus strand of NC_089240.1, from coordinate 99,403,597 downwards.
CCAATTAAAAAATATGAACTTAATGGATTCTAATGTTTTTGCTCAAAGGTGAAAACATGATACACCATAGATTTCCATGATAATTAACATAACAATGTCAGTGTTTTTCTTAATGGAAAAAGTAAGCCCAAGCAGCAAGCTTGTAATATTAGTAATGTGTATGTATTAGTCATGACATACTGTAGATAATTGTATAAACTCTCACGTTACGCCAATAAACTGTAAAAATTCCTGAAGTAACTGAGAACATGGTAGCAGCTGCTGCATCAGGCCTTGCTATTTTGCCATTCAGGCAAAAATCATGAGGTGGCATGAACCCTCTCAATGCATTTGGGAGCCATTTTGTTCAAAAATGGCTTTTTATGAAGCTAAAATAGAATGTTGTATTTTGGTATAAAATATGGGCAAAGAGAGAACAGTAAGCAGAGATCTACACTAAATTAAACTTTATCTAAAAATGGGAAGCATTTGTATCATCAGGGATGAATATATTTCTTTAAGGGCAATAAAGAATATGGAAGGATATGGAAGGGATCTGTGAATGGCTTTAATTTACGGTTTTTAAAGTCTCCAAGTGTACAGCTTCAGAAACATATATTGAATACTTGTTTTTAAAGGACCATTATAAGAATAGTTTGCATTATGATCATTTATCTTTCTCTTAAGAGTTGCAGGGAAATTTCCAGTTAAATGAAGTTTCACTTAAGTTGTGTTCATTGGAGCCTCGTATATTTGTGAAACATTTAAGGAAGTCTACCCCAAAAATATTTGTTTCAGATGGTGTACAACTAAAGGTGTCAATGCCTTTCCTGTAATATTTTTGTACTTCAACATAATTTAAAGTTAACTTTATGTTGGCTTTTGAAAATTAAGAGCATTTTAACAAATAAAAAAGTGTAATTTTTCTGTGGATGTTTTCCCCTTACTCTCTTAGAAAATCTGGTAATCTTTAGCCTATCAGAAACTTCTTATGCCTGTATAACATGAAAATCTATAACAGCTACTTTTCAGCATCTTACACCATTGTAAGACTTATTGTCATAATCTTGTAGGGAAGTCATGCTATTGAACATTACCTTTAAGACATAAAATCAGTTCTTATGATTTCCTAGCTATAATCTATTGAAAAACATTTATTTCTTTGAGTTTCTGATTGAAATCCTAATTGAAATACTTAAAATCATTAGCAGTGTGTGATTTAATAGGAAGCATTCACTAGACATCGGCACACATCCCTTCTATCTATTACATAACATAGTACTTGAACATTGTGGACTTAATAGTATAGTAGTGGTTAACAGTGTTAAGGCTCTAAGCCTGGCTTAAAATCAGACTCTGCCACTTGCTATCTGTGTGTAATTAAGCAAGGTACTTACTTTCATTGAGTCATGGTTGCCTCATCTCAAATGGAAAAAGCAAGGGATTTTATAGGAATTAAATAAAATAACATATGTGAGTGTTTAGCATGGTACCTAGAATATCGCAAGATTCAATGAACGCTGAGTGTTGTTATTTTATATAGTGTCATTTGATTTTCAAAAGAACTTTGGCTGTTAGTTTCAATTTATTTTTCCAGCTATTTTATTTAAAGCAAACCTCTCCAGAAGAAGAAATATCAAAAGAATAAGGTAAATGACAACATCAGCAGTTTAATAGTTATCAAGTAATAGGCGGCATTTTTAGCAGGTAAATTACTTGTTATTGTTGTCAATTATTTGGAAAAATAACCATCAGACTATGAATGACTTTGCCTTTGACTCTCATTGATAGGCTTTGTTTTAAATTACCTCAGTAATAGGAAATAGCTTGGTTTTGATGAGACTTTTAAAAAACTTTGAAATAATTACAGATCTGAGGGAACTTGCAAAGATATAGTACAGAGAGGTATCATGTACCCTTCACTCAGTTTTCCCCAACGTAACTGCAGTACATTATCAAAGCCCAGCAAGTGACATTGGTATAATGTATGCATATAGGTCTATACCATTTATCACATTATAGATTCATGTAACCACCTCTACATCAAGATATAGAACTATTCCATCACCACAAACGTAAATTAGACAACTCAAGAGAAGGAAGGAAAGAAAATCTATTGTATTTATCCATACTTTTCTTACCATGTTCTTTTCTTCTTTCTCACGTTACAAGATTCCTTCTTTTATCATTTCCTTTCAGTTTAGAGGCCTTCCTTTTGCCATTCTTTTAGAGTAGGTCTGCTGGCAACCAATTCTTAGTTTTCCTCATCTGAGAATGTCTTAATTTCTCCTTCATTCCTGAAGGATATTTTCACTGGACATAGGATTCTGGGTTGACAGTTCTTTCTTTCAGCACTTGGAAAATCTTGTGTGCCCCTGCGTTATGGCCTAAATGGCTTCTGATGAAAAATCTGCTGTCCTGTGAATTATTTTCCCCTATAGGTAAGGTGTCATTTCTCTGTCTCTGATTTCTTCCTTTGTCAAAAGTTTGACTATGACATATGTTAGATTAGATTTCTTCAGATTTATCCTGTTTGGGGTTCACACAGCCTCTTGAAGTTGTAGCTTTATTTCTTTTTTCTTTTTTTTTTTTTTTTTTGCAGTACGCAGGCCTCTCACTGTTGTGGCCTCTCCCGTTGCGGAGCACAGGCTCCGGACGCGCAGGCTCAGCGGCCATGGCTCACCGGCCCAGCTGCTTTGCGGCATGTGGGATCTTCCCAGACCGCGGCACGAACCCGGTCCCCCGCATTGGCGGGCGGACTCTCAACCACTGCGCCACCAGGGAAGCCCCATAACTTTATTTCTTTTGCCAAATTTGGGAAGTTCTTGACCATTATTTCTTTGAGTATTTTTTAGTCACACCCCCTTTTTCTCTCCTCCTGGGACCCTGAGGACATGAATGTGAGATCTCCTGTTATAGTCCCTCAAGTCCTTGATTGCTCTGTTCATTTTTTGCTTGGTTTTCTCTCTCTGTTGTTCAGGTTGGACATTTTTCTATCTTTGAGTTCACTGATTGTTTCCTCTGTCCCTTCTATTCTACTGATGAGCCTATCTGTGGAGTGAGTATTTTATTTTGGTTATTGTATTTTTCAGTTTCAAAAGTTACATTTGGGACTTCCCTGGTGGTGCAGTGGTTGAGAGTCCGCCTGCCGATACAGGGGACACGGGTTCGTGCCCCGGTCCGGGAAGATCCCATATGCTGTGGAGTGGCTGGGCCCGTGAGCCATGGCCGCTGAGCCTGCGCTTCCGGAGCCTGTGCTCCGCAACAGGAGATGCCACAACAGTGAGAGGCCTGCATACTGCAAAAAAAAAAAAAGTTCCATTTGGTTCTTTATATCTTCTGTTTCTTTACTGAGTCTTTTATTTCTTTGCTGAGGCTGTCTAGTTTTTCATTTGTTTCAAGCATGTTCATAATTGCTCCTTTCAGCATTTTTATGATGCCTGCTTTAAAATCTTTGTCAGCGCTTCCCTGGTGGCACAGTGGTTAAGAATCCAACTGCCAATGCAGGGGACACAGGTTTGAGCCCTGGTCTGGGAAGATCCCACATGCCACGGAGCAACTAAGGCCATGCGCCACAACTACTGAGCCTGCGCACTAGAGCCCGTGAGCCACAACTACTGAAGCCCGTGCACCTAGAGCCTGTGCTCTGCAAACTAGAGAAGCCACCACAATGAGAAGCCCATGCACCGCAACGAAGAGTAACCCCCGCTTGCCGCAATTAGAGAAAGCCCACCCACCAAAAATAAGTAAATTAATTAATTCAAAAAATAAATTTAAAAAAAGCTTTGTCAGATAATTTTAACATCTCTGTCATCTTGATGTTGACTTCTATTGATTTCTTTGTCACGCACCTTGAGCCTTTCTGATTGTTGGTATGACAAGTGATTCTTTTTTGATGAAGACCTGGACATTTTGGGCATTATGTCATGAGATTTTGGATCTTATTGAAACTTTTTATTTTAGCTGGCTTCTTCTGACTCCACTCTGTCAGGGGTTGAGAGGATGCTGCCTCATTTCTGCCAGGTGGGTGTAGTTGACCAGGTTCCCCAGTTGATCTCTGTTGACACTTGATGGGGTGGTTCCTCATTACTGATGGGTGATGGTGGGAATACTGGTTCCCCACTAGACCTCCAGTGATACCTCCCTGACTGAGAGGGGTAGGAATGCCTTGGTATTGCTCCCTACATGGCTTCCATTGACACCATGAAAGGGGATGGCCATATTACCACTGGGCAGTGGTGAAAGTCCTCCTCTGACACCACGCCAGCCGGGAGGGAGAGGTGTGCCTCATTGCAACCGGGTGAGGGTGCAAGTTTAGGCTCCCTTAAGCCTTTGGTGATATGGGTATAGTCACATTGTTTTCTGTGGTGTTTGGCTGAAGTAGAGTGGTTATTGGCTATAAGTGTTCTGTACTGCTGAGCTGCCCCTTTCCTGGTCCCTTGGCTAGAGAGAGCAGGCCTTTCTTAGGGCTTCTTTATTCTCTGAGCTCATTCTCATTTTGAGGTTGCCAGTTTCTTCAGCTTCATGTCTGGAATATATGAGGTCAAAAGAAAACTCAGGGAACTCACCACTGTGTTGTTCCTTTAGTCTTGAGATCCCTAGCCAGTTTGCCTCTTCTCTCCACCTTTTAGAGTTTTCTTGTATTTGTTTTATATATAATGTCCATATATAATGTTTTATATATAATGGTTTTTAGCTGTGCTTTGAAGGAGTAATAGGGAAAAGCACATGTACTTTATCGTTCCAGCAGCAGAAGTTTGACTTATTTTTGGCCTTTCTGAATTCTTGTTAGTTATTAAGGTTTAATTACATCTCAAAACTTGAAACTGGGGACTTAGCATAACAGAATTTGGAGGGCTTTTTATGCCACCTTTGCTACTTTGGTAGTAATATTACATAAAGGTATCTTTATATAGGCAAAATCTCTTTAGTTTGTAAGGCAAAGTGCTAAGTCTAAGAAACATTTACCACACAGACAAAAATCTGTTATACCTTTAAGAATTTACTTACCTTAAAAAAAAAAAACAGTTTGAGAGAAGGGCAGTAAAAGTGGAGGGATGTATAGATGACATAGATTTCACAGAGAATAAAATCTTGGAGTCAGGATGCAGGACTCAGTGTTATACTGAATTAAGTAATGTGATTATAATGCTTAAGTAGTGATTAAACTTGCATGTTATTGCAGCATCAGTTAAGTAGCAAGCACATAGCTCTTGTTAAAATCCTTTGGAGACGTATAATGTCGGCACACATTGTTTTACATGCCTTAAAACAATAAATATAGATTTGATTGATTCAAAGGCTTTCTGCCTTAACAGTAAATTTTCTCAGTACTTTAGTGTCTTACTGTGATTTTACTTTATCTTTTCTGTTGTATTCCTCTTAAGGGAGCTAGAGAGCATGGCTTGAAAATAATAGCAGGAGCAAAGCTTCCCTTCCTGCTCAGTTGAGATCCACTGATAAAGGTGTAGAAAGGTCCATTGATGGCAACAGAGATAAAATTTAACTTCGGATACTAAAGTATTCAGAGTTGAATGTGACCATATATATCAACCCTTTCAGTTTGGAGAAGAAACTGAAGCCTAGAGATGTTGAGAGACACAAGAAAGGTAACAAATTACTTAGAATGAACTGGGGCTTGAACTTGGATTCCCTGATCCTGGGGCCACTGTGTTTTCCATCGGACCTGGAGGCTGCCCTTGGAGAGTCTAGTGGGGGAGATGGCAAGGGCATCTGAGGGCCGGATGAGTTCCCCAGGGTCCGGATTTAAGAAAATATGCATCAGTTTAATACTGTCTTGGAATTCATGAGATGGAAGCATAGGTCAAAACTGTTTGGAGAAAATTGGAAGTATAGTTTTATCTAGCCTCATCTCTGAGGCGTGTAGCTGATAGGGTCTTGGTGCTCTGGCTGGGTGTCAGGGCTGTGCCTCTAAGGTGGGAGAGCTGAGTTCAGGACATTGGTCTGCCAGAGACCTCCCAGCTCCATGTAATATCAAATGATGAAAGCTCTCCCAGAGATCTCCATCTCAAGGCTAAGACCCAGCTCCACTCAATGACCAGCAAGCTACAGTGCTGGACACCCTATGCCAAACAACTAGCAAGACAGGAACACAACCACACCCATTAGCAGAGAGGCTGCCTAAAATCATAATAAGGTCACAGACACCCCAAAACACACCACTGATGCAGTCCTGCCCACCAGAAAGACAAGATCCAGCCTCACCCACCAGAACACAGGCACTAGTCCCCTCCACCAGGAAGCCTATACACCCCACTGAACCAACCTTACCCACTGGGGGCAGACACCAAAACCAACGGGAACTACAAACCTGCAGCCTGCAAAAAGGAGACCCCAAACACAGTAAGTTAAACAAAATGAGAAGACAGAGAAACACACAGCAGATGAAGGAGCAAGGTAAAAACCCACCAGACCAAACACATGAAGAGGAAATAGGCAGTATACCTGAAAAAGAATTCAGAGTAACGATAGTAAAGATGATACAAAATCTTGGAAATAGAATGGAGAAAATACAAGAAATGTTTAACAAGGATCTAGAAGAACTAAAGAGCAAACAAACAATGAAGAACAACACAATAAATGAAATTAAAAATTCTCTAGAAGGAATCAATAGCAGAATAACTGAGGCAGAAGAACGGATAAGTGACCTGGAAGATAAAATAGTGCAAATAACTATCACAGAGCAGAATAAAGGAAAAAGAATGAAAAGAATTGAGGACAGTCTCAGAGACCTCTGGGACAACATTAAATGCACCAACATTCAAATTATAGGGGTCCCAGAAGAAGAAGAGAAAAAGAAAGGGACTGAGAAAATATTTGAAGAGATTATAGTTGAAAACTTCCCTAATATGGGAAAGGAAATAGTCAATCAAGCCCAGGAAGCACAAAGAGTCCAATACAGGATAAAAGCAAGGAGAAACACGCCAAGACACATACTAATCAAAGTATCAAAAATTAAATACAAAGAAAAAAAATTAAAAGCAGCAAGGGAAAAGCAACAAATAACATACAAAGGAATCCCCATACGGTTAACAGCTGATCTTTCAGGAGAAACTCTGCAAGCCAGAAGGGAGTGGCAAGATATATTTAAAGTGATGGAAGGGAAAAACCTACAACCAAGATTACCCAGCAAGGATCTCATTCAGATTTGACGGAGAAATTAAAACCTTTACAGACAAAAAAAGCTAAGAGAATTCAGCACCACTAAACCAGCTTTACAACAAATTCTAAAGGAACTTCTCTAGGCAGGAAACACAAGAGAAGGAAAAGACCTACAATAGCAAACCCAAAACAATTAAGACAATGGTAATAGAAGCATACATATCGATAATTACCTTAAACGTAAATGGATTAAATGCTCCCACCAAAAGGCATAGATTGGCTGAATGGATATAAAAACAAGACCCGTATATATGCTGTCCACAAGAGACCCACTTCAGACCTAGGGATGCATACAGACTGAAAGTGAGGGGATGGAAAAAGATATTCCATGCAAATGGAAATTAAAAAAAAGCTGGAGGAGCAATTCTCATATCAGACAAAATGACTTTAAAATAAAGATTATTATAAGGGACAAAGAAAGACAGTACATAATGATCAAGGGATCAATCCAAGAAGAAGATATAACAATTGTAAATATTTATGCACCCAACATAGGAGCAACCTCAGTACAGAAGGCAAATGCTAATAGCTGTAAAAGGGGAAATTGACAGTAACACAAACATAGTGGGGGACTTTAACACCCCACTTTCACCAATGGACGGATCATCCAAAATGAAAATAAATAAGGAAACACAAACTTTAAATGATATATTAAACAGGGTAGACTTGATTGATATCTGTAGGACATTCCATCCAAAAACAACAGAATACACTTTCTTCTCAAGTGCTCATGGAACATTCTCCAGGATAGATCATATCTTGGGTCACAAATCAAGCCTTGGTAAATTTAAGAAAATTGAAATTGTATCAAGTATCTTTTCTGACCACAATGCTATGAGACTAGATATCCATTACAGGAAAAAATCTGTAAAAAGTACAAACACATGGAGGCTAAACAATACACTACTTAATAACCAAGAGGTCACTGAAGAAATCAAAGAGGAAATCAAAAATTACCTAGAAACAAATGACAATGAAAACGTGATGACCCAAAACCTATGGGATACAACAAAAGCAGTTCTAAGAGGGAAGTTTATAGCAATACAATCCTGCTTCAAGAAACAAGGAACATCTCAAATAAACAACTTAACCTTACACCTAAAGCAATTAGAGAAAGAAGAACAAAAAGCCCCCAAAGTTAGCAGAAGGAAAGAAATCATAAAGATCAGATCAGAAATAAATGAAAAAGAAATGAAGGAAACAATAGCAAAGATCAATAAAACTAAAAGATGGTTCTTTGAGAAGATAAACAAAATTGATAAACGATTAGCCAGGCTCATCAAGAAAAATAGGGAGAAGACTCAAATCAGTAGAATTAGAAATGAAAAAGAAGTAACAACTGACAATGCAGGACTACAAAGGATCATGAGAGATTACTACAAGCAACTCTATGCCAATAAAATGGACAACCTGGAAGAAATGGACAAATTCTTAGAAAAGCACAAACTTGCAAGACTGAACCAGGAAGAAATAGAAAATATGAACAGACCAATCACAAGCACTGAAATTGAGACTGTCATTAAAAATCTTCCAACAACCAAAAGCCCAGGACCAGATGGCTTCACAGGTGAATTCTATCAAACATTTAGAGAAGAGCTAACACCTATCCTTCTCAAACTCTTCTGAAATATAGCAGAGGGAAGAACACTCCCAAACGCATTCTATGAGGCCACCGTCACCCTGATACGAAAACCAGACAAAGATGTCACAAAGAAAACTACAGGCCAATATAACTGATGAACATAGATGCAAAAATCCTCAGCAAAGTACTAGCAAACAGAATCCAACAACACATTTAAAGGATCATCCCAGGACTGCAAGGATTCTTCAATATACGCAAATCAGTCACTGTGATAAGCCATATTAACAAATTGAGGGAGAAAACCATATGATCATCTCAATAGATGCAGAAAAAGCTTTCAACAAAATTCAACACCCATTTATGATAAAAACACTCCAGAAAGTAGAAATAGTGGGAACTTTCCTCAACATAATAAAGGCCATATATGACAAACCCACAGCCAACATCATTCTCAGTGGTGAAAAAATGAAACCATTTTCTCTAAGATCAGGAACAAGGCAAGGTTGTCCACTCTCACCACTATTATTCAACATAGTTTTGGAAGTTTTAGCCACAGCAATCAAAGAAGAAAAAGAAATAAAAGGAATCCAAATCGGAAAAGAAGTAAAGCTGTCACTGTTTGCAGATGACGTGATACTATACATAGAGAATCCTAAAGATGCTACCAGAAAACTCCTAGAGCTAATCAATGAATGTGGTAAAGTTTCAGAATACAAAATTAATGCACAGAAATCTCTTGCATTCCTATACACTAATGATTAAAAATGTGAAAGAGAAATTAAGGAAATATTCCCATTTACCATTGCAACAAAAAGAATAAAATATCTAGGAATAAACCTAAGGAGTCAAAAGACCTGTATGCTGAAATCTATAAGACACTGATGAAAGAAATTAAAGATGATACAAATAGATGGAGAGATATACCATGTTCTTGGATTGGAAGAGTCAACATTGTGAAAATGACTCTACTACCCAAAGCAATCTACAGATTCAGTGCAATCCCTATCAAACTACCAATGGCATTTTTCACAGAATTAGAACAAAAAATTTCACCATTTGTATGGAAACACAAAAGACCCTGAATAGCCAAAGCAATCTTGAGAAAGAAAAATGGAGCTGGAGGAATCAGGCTCCCAGACTTCAGACTATACTACAAAGCTACAGTCATCAAGACAGTATGGTTCTGGCACAAAAAACAAAGTATAGATGAATGGAACAGGGTAGAAAGCCCAGAGATAAACCCACGCACATATGGCCACCTTATTTTTGACAAAGGAGGCAAGAATATACAATGGAGAAAAGACAGTCACTTCAATAAGTGGTGCTGGGAAAACTGGAGAGCTACATGTAAAAGAATGAAGTTAGAACACTCCCTAACACCATACACAAAAATGAACTCAAAATGGATTAAAGATCTAAATGTAAGGCCAGACACTATAAAACTCTTAGAGGAAAACATAGGAAGAACACTCTATGACATAAATCACAGCAAGATTCTTTTTGACCCACCTCCTAGAGAAATGGAAATAAAAACAAAAATAAACAAATGGGAGCTAATGAAACTTAGAAGCTTTTGCACAGCAAAGGAAACCATAAGCAAGACGAAAAGACAACCCTCAGAATGGGTGAAAATTTTTGCACATGAAGCAACTGACAAAGGATTAATCTCCAAAATTTACAAGCAGCGCATGCAGCTCAATATCAAAAAAACAAACAACCCAATCCAAAAATGGGCAGAAAACCTTAATAGACATTTCTCTGAAGAAGATATACAGATTGCCAACAAACACATGAAAGAATGCTCAACATCACTAATCATTTGAGAAATGCAAATCAAAACTACAATGAGGTATCACCTCACATCAGGCAGAATGGCCATCATCAAAAAATCTACAAACAGTAAATGCTGGAGAGGGTGTGGAGAAAAGGGAACCCTCTTGCACTGTTGGTGGGAATGTATATTGATACAGCCACTATGGAGAACAGTATGGAGGTTCCTTAAAAAACTAAAAGTAGAACTACCATACGACCCAACAACCCCACTACTGGGCATATACCCTGAGAACACCGTAATTCAAAAAGAGTCATGGACCACAATATTCATTGCAGCTCTATTTACAATAGCCAGGACATGGAAGCAACCTAAGTGTCCAATGACAGATGAATGGATAATGATGTGGTACATACATGCAATGGAATAGTACTCAGCCATAAAAAGGAACGAAATTGAGTTATTTGTAGTGAGGTGGATGGATGTAGAGACTGTCATACAGAGTGAAGCAAGTCAGTAAGAGAAGAATAAATACTGTATGCTAACACATATATATGGAGTAAAAAAAAAAAGTTTCTTTAGAACCTAGAGGCGGGACAGGAATAAAGAATGGACTTGACGACACGGGGAGGGGGAAGGGTAAGCTGGGAAAAAGTGAGAGAGTGGCATGGACTTATATACACTACCAAATGTAAAATAGCTAGTGGGAAGCAGCCGCGTAGCACAGGGAGAGCAGCTTGGTGCTTTGTGACCACCTAGAGGGGTGGGATAGGGAGGGTGGGAGGGAGACGCAAGAGGGCAGAGATATGGGGATATATGTATATGTATAGCTGATTCACTTTGTTATAAAGCAGAAACTAACACCATTGTAAAGCAATTATACTCCAATAAAGATGTTAAAAAAAAGTATGTGTAATTTTTCATTTTGATTTATATATTGCTTCATTGACCCCAAAGAGATTTCATCAGTTTATGATTTCATCAGTATCTGTTTCTTGATAACCTTTCTTGTTATGTTTTTAATCTCTGCAACATTTGTAATGTTCACTTTTATTCCGAACATGTTCATGTTATCTCACTCTTTTTGCCAGAAGTTTGTCACTATTATTTGGCTAAAAAACCCCACAACCCAACAAATCAGCTTTCAATTTTCTGGATCTTCTGTTGTTTTGTTTTCCTTTGACCGTATATGTTGTTTAGAAGCTTTTCTTAATATTCAAGTAGATATTCTTGGTTATCACTTATTACTGATTTTTAGCATAATTACATGTTGATTAGAGAATATACTCTGATTTCAGTCCTTTGAGTATTTGCTGAGACATACTTTATAGCCCAGTTCGTGGTCTAGTTTTGAAAATGTTGTGTCTGTGGTTGTGAAAAGGTGTTCTCGCCATTTGTTGAAATAATGTTCTATGTATGCCCAATAAATTAAACTTGATAATTTTATTCAAATTATGTATAACCTTACTAGGTTATTTTTGTCTGCTTGTTCTGCCAGTTACTGAGAGAGATGGTTTAAAATATTCCATTGTAATAGGTGAATTTTTCAGTTTCCTACTGCTATTCAGTTAGTTTTGCTTTATATATCTTCAGGCTATGTATTAAGTGCATAAAAGTTTAGGATTGTTTTACTTTCCTGGTGAATTGAAACTTTTATCATGATGTGGTCAGAAGGAGAAGAAACCTCTATTTACTCTGCTTCTTCTTTCTCTTTTCTCCTGTAATAGCATCCTCCCCTCACACACCTGGCTGTGAAAATGACAGTAGATTGAGTGGAAGTTCAACCCCATCTGTTGGGGGTAGTAACCACAGTATTTGCAATTCCCCAAATGCCTCTAACCATAAGAAAGTCTTAAAAGAATGGAGGAAGTAATTCTGAAAGTTGGGGGAAGGGGTGTTTGGAAAACAATGGTCATGGCTTCCTAACTATCAATATTAAGTTGGCTGCTCAGACAGTGTGTCCACCTTCCCTATATAATTTTTACTCCCTTCTGCCAGCCATCACTGCCTGTTCCTCATTCTTGCTGATAATTTTCATATTTGCCTGTTTCTGTGCCACCCCATTGTGTATCTGTCAGGGAGGTCACTGTAGATCAAATCATATAGTTTCAAAGTCACAAGGGAACTTACAAGATGTTTTAAGTTGTCCCTTCCCACCCTCAGTACACTTTATAGATAAGGAAATGGAGTTCCTGATAGGTGAAGTAACTTTTTCAGCATTATACCTTTTAGCAGAGTAGAGATTAGAAACAAAACCACCTTTCTGCAGCGCCCCCCCACCGGTCCTATATTTCCTGATTTTTTTCACTTGAGGTTCTCATTAAAGTCACAGACCTGGCAATCTGCTGAATTACTGGAATGTTCTACCTATATAAACTGCTACAAGCTGTTTCTTCTTTGGACTTTCTTTGATGCAAAAGGACACTATGACCTTAGCTGAAATGTTGGTTCTACCTAAAGGTTTGTTTGTGGAGTGAAATCTCAACCATAAATCTGTCAGCTCTTTTCAGTTTAGCCACCCTTGTAGGTTGAGAAAAAACTGGTTCGCAAAGGATCCAGAACCTCTTCAAATGCATATTTATGAGTCTGACCTGGCATCAGGTGTTCATACGTATTTCACTCAGTGAAATAAATTGGCTGGCATCGTTCTGCTGTAACAGTTCCACTGTATTGTTCTTAATAAGTTGCTTTTTCTTCACTTATCATGCAGACTGCCAGGATATTGTCCATGGATGTTCTACTCCTTTGGTTTATGCTAGTGTTTGGTATATGGACTCATTGGGGCTGATGGCCTTACCATTATGGTAAGTGTACTTCAAGCAGGCCATTGAATATACGACCATGGCAAACATTTTCCACTGGTGATCTTTTAAGAACTTATCATCAATTTGTAAACTCCATGTAAAAGCTTTGTGCCCATAATTATTATATATGTATGAAGACTGGATTCTAGTAAATTCATTTTTATTCACCCACTTGCCTCCGCCAACTCTCAGCATAAAAGTTTGGTAAGATATACTTGGGTTTGTGTGGCTGGTTCTCTTTCTTTCCTTTCTGCTCCCCTGCCCTACCACGTATACTTTTAATTTTCTCTATCTAAGCTTCCCCTTCCCTTCTAGAGAGCCTCTCCATGTATTGAGAGTTATTGATGCAATGCGCTACACATACGAACAGTATGGGAGAAGATAATGCTTTGAGAACTACTGGTCCCTTCCGTTGGATTGGTGAACTGTTTAGATGGTGTATGTAGTTTATTGTTTCAGTGTCTCAGATCCTTGCTTTTCTCCCAAGCACAGTACACTCTAGTTGATGTGTTTGTGTCCTTAAAGCTTCTCAGAGGCGATAAAGACTGATTTTAGACTTTATTAGACAATGTGTAGGAGTTAACTAGGCAAAGTGGGGGAAGGAGGGCTCATTCTGGGCTGAGGGAGCCATATAAGGGAGATAAAACATGAACTAGGGCAAGGAACTCAGTTTGTGTGCTGGGGGTGAAGAGTGATGAGAATTCGCAAGTGACCAGGTCCTCACTGAAAGGCTTATATATAACTCCAAAGAGTTTAGATTTTATACTTGAAGACAGTGGAGAGCCACTGAAGTATTGTTTAGCAGAAAAGTGCCTTTGAGAATGGCCTTTTAGCAATATTACTGAGGCTACCATTTGTGGAAAGAATTGAAGGAAGGGAAGCCCAGAGATTAGATTAGTTAGAAAGCCGATACTGTAATCTAAGCTATAGATAAGTGTCAAATCTAAGGTCTAATAGAATAAAGATGGAGGAGGAGGGATGGATTTAAAAGCCATCTGAAGGCTTCACAACTTGAATGCATGAAGGAATGAGAAAGTGGGAAGGAATAAAGGCTGCAGCCCAGATTTCTGGCTTGTACTTGCTTGGCAGAAGATATGCCATCCCTAGTGCCAGAGAATACAAAGCGGGGGGCGTGGATCAAATCATGTCGATCGGATGAGGAGTTAAATTCTAAACATGTTAAAATCAAGGCACTTTTGTGCCATCCAAGTTACCTAGTAGACAGTTGGATATGTGGCTCTGGCTCTCAGAAGAGGTCTTGTATTAAAAAAAAATACAATAATTTCATATTATGTGTTTTATACCACAATACAAAATAATTAAAAAATAAAACCAAAGTTTTAAAAAACTTATTTCAGAAGTCGTCAGCAAACAGGTGCTTCTTGAAGCCAAGGGGATGCATGAGATTGATTGCCTAAGGAGGGTATATAAAGGGAGAAGGGCAGAAATATGAGACCAGATTAACGGAACCACCAACATTGTAGATAGAACTGGGCAGAGGAAGTGGAGATCTAAGACAGTGGCGTGAGGAAAACCAGAAGATGAAGAGTGAGTGGACTTAGGAAGAAAGAGTTGTTTAGAGTGGTCTTCAGCGTCATGCTGCAGAGATGCCGGGTCAAAAAGGAGCGAACATGCTCACTGACTTGAATGTACCTGCTAGAACTTCTTAGTGACGTTGGTTGATGAGAGCAGTTTCATGCACTGCACTATTTTGAAATGATGCTTTTGCCAGTCTTCTCCACTGGAGACATCTTTGCATTGTCCACAGTACCTCACATGTAGTAAGCACTCAATGAATATATGTTGAATTAATAAATTTGAATGTGATCTTCCTTACTATTAGGAGAAATACTAACTGAAGACTGGACGTGCTTTGCTAAAAGTTCAGAATTTGGTGGAGAGAGTAAGAGTCTGCTAGGTGCTGCCTGTGTGTCATAAGACATTTGTGGAAAAAGGCATAACAATTCTTAGTTGAAATAGTTGACAGTTTCTCATTTTCTGTTTTATTGGAGCATTAGAATATTTTAGCATTTAAGGTTATTCATAGAGTTCATTTTGAAACAGTTTTTCTCTCTTCTGTTTCTTCTTGATGTGTGGAAATCTCAGTTTCAGTTGAGGTCACTTGTACCTTATTTAGAAAGAGCAGCATAGGAAGAGAACGTTGTGGTGTGTTCTAGGAGTAAGGTTATTTTGAAACGAACTCTTCTGTGTGTGTGTGTTTTTTTTAATGTGCTGCAACATAGCAAAATTAACATATATTGCGATCTAAATTGTTATATACAATTTGGGTTTATCAGCAACCTTTAAAAGAGCTTTTGAACATTTTCATCATTGGATAATTTGTTTGGTTTATATGGTGTCACTTGGGCTTTTGCAATGTTATCATTTAGTTAGAACTTAGCCTGAGCTTGTATAGCTTGCCCTAGATAAAACTTTCTCTTTAAAGGATGTGGCTCATACTATAGTGGTAGCACTGGGGAGAAGGGCCGGCAGGAGAGAGGTGTGGAGTAGTGTGTAGAGAAAAGGAGATGCTATGGTTAATTTTATGTGCCAGTTTGGCCGTTTGGTCAAACATTATATTCTAGGTGTTTCTTTGGAGGTATTATTTAGACAAGATTAACATGTGCATCAGTAGACTCTGAGTAAAGCGGATTACATGTGGGTGGCTCTTATCCAATCATTTGAAGGTCTTAATAGAAAAAGGTTGATCTACCCCTAATAACCAACAAGGACCTACTGTATAGCACAGGGAACTCTGCTCAATGTTATGTGGCAGCCTGGATGGGAGGGGAGTTTGGGGGGAGAATGGATACATGTATCTGTATGGCTGAGTTCCTTTGCTGTGCACCTGAAACTATCACAACATTGTTAATCGGCTATACGCCAATATAAAAGAAAAAGTTAAAAAAGAAAAAACAAAGATTGTTCTACCCTTAAGAAAGGAGAATTCTGCTCCCCCCCTCCCCACCCCCTCCCCGAGACTACCTTCCAGCCCAAGCTTCAATATCATCTCTTCTCTGGGTCTCCAGCCTGCCAGCCTTCACAATTGTGAGCCAGTTCCTTAAAATGTGTGTGTGTGTGTGTGTGTATTAAAAAATAATAAAATGGGGGCTTCCCGGTGGCGCAGTGGTTGAGAGTCCGCCTGCCGATGCAGGAGACACGGGTTCGTGTCCTGGTCCGGGAAGATCCCACATGCCGCGGAGCGGCTGGGCCCGTGAGCCATGGCCGCTGAGCCTGCGCGTCCAGAGCCTGTGCTCCGCAATGGGAGAGGCCACAGCAGTGAGAGGCCTGCGTACCACACACACACAAAAAATAATAATAAAAAAAATATTTAAAAAGTGTAGATATGTTATATATTTATATATAATATGAAATGTATTAATGTATATTTTATAATATATAGCATATCTTTATAATGTATAGATATATAACATACCATTTTACTTCTCTCTATATTATACTATGTATTTTATATATACTATATCTTATAAAGGTATATGTATCAATATACCTATAGATATATATATCTTATTGCTTCTTTTCTCTGGAGACCCCCGACTAATACAGGAAAAAATATTTGTGCTTTATTATTTTGAGTATTTTGCTTTTCAGGTCTACCTCTGTGTTTCCTTTTTATCTGGCGCTTTTTGGAATCATGTGACACACTCGTACACAGATGCAGTTCCGCAAAAGTGCTGAGAGCTTACCGTGTGTACGGTCGTCCCTCAGATCTACAAGGGATTGGTTCCAGGACCCCCCACAGATACCCAAATCCTTGGATGCTTGAGCCCCTTATACAAAATGGCCTAGTGCAGGGAATACAGTCTCTCCTCTGTTTCCGTGGGGTTCACATCAGAGGATACCAAGGGCCAACTGAAGAGCAAGGTAAACTGCTAGCTACTGTGGAGGCTCCCAGATGAACAAGGCTAGGCCTTTGCTCTTGAGGTGTTTAAGACATCTATGAGATAAGGCAGATTGAGAGCAATTCTGTAAGAGAAAGCTACGCAGCATGCAGTGGAAATCAGCAGGGAGCGATGACTTATGCTTGGGCAATTGGGGAAGTTTTGGGCTGGTCCTTAAGGATGGATGGGGCTTAAACTTCTGCCTTGTGGTGGACGAAGTGGGGTTGTATTAATCAAAGCATATCCCAGAAAGAGGGGATGCGAGGAACAAAGGCCCAGTACTAAGGAAGAAGGGGCCGCATTGGGAATAGTAGAAAAAGGTTACTGTTATTCTGTGAGGAGCATTCTCTACGGAGACATCTTCAGAATCAAATGGACCTTAGAAAAGAGACAGCCTGCTGTTTCCTCTCAGCAGCTGTGGGTTGGAATGAATGCGAATGTGTGCAAATGCTTGTATACACCTCTCCGTTTTCTTCCTCCAGAGGTGCTTCTGCTTGGGGACACCACAGCCTTATCGTTGAATCTGGTCTGTTGTACTATCTGGGACTGATTTAATTTTACCTTTGGGTTAAGTGTCACTCAGGGGAAGGAAAGAAAATGTAGCTTGGGGTTTGACAATCTCTACTTCTTAATTGTGCTCAGGGCTTATCTCATAGTGGTCATTAGGGTTTGCAGCTTCCTGTGAACATGGCTGCTGGAATGCTGTGAGGGTATTTTTTCTTTGCTTGTGAGGTATTTTGTAATAACTCAAGTGAGATGACATTTGTGAAAGTGCTTTATAAGCTCTAAAGTACTGAATGGATAGATGCAGGCATTATCATAAGGTGGTTGTTGTTTTTTCCAGAAACAGTGAACGCTGTTAGTGTCATATTTAAGTTTTCGAGTGAGGGCCTTACTCTAACTTTCTGCAATGGAATATTGGTATAATAGTTTTTTTTTTTTTTTTTTCGGTACGCGGGCCTCTCACTGTTGTGGCCTTTCCCGTTGCGGAGCACAGGCTCCGGACGCGCAGGCTCAGTGGCCATGGCTCATGGGCCCAGCCGCTCCGCGGCATGTGGGATCCTCCCGGACCGGGGCACGCACCCGTGTCCCCTGTATCGGCAGGCGGACTCTCAGCCACTGCGCCATCAGGGAAGCCCTATAATCGCTTTTATAAGAGGTTTTGTTCGCCTTTTCCAGAATGTCATAGAAAGGTAATCAGACACTATTTAGTCTTATGAGTCTGGCTCTTTTACTTAGATAGCATAATACCTTTGAGATTCATCCAAATTGTTGCATGTACCAATAATTTTTTCCTTTTTATTGCTGAGTAATATTTTTTTGGTGTGAATGTACCGCCATTTGTTTGTTGAAGAATACTTGGGCTGTTTTCAGTTTGGGGTGAATAAATAAAGCTGCCAAAAATATTTGTTTACAGATTTCCCTTGAAGATAAGTTTTCATTTCTTAGGGTAAATATCTTGGGGTAGGATTGATGGATCATATGGAAATGTATGTTTAACTTTTTATAAGAAAATGCGAAGCTGTTTTCCAGGGTGGGTACCATTTTCTATTTCTACCCGCAATTTATGAGAATTTCAGTTGCTCAGCATCTTTGCCAGCATCCTTTTTTTTTTTTTTTTTAATTTTAGCCATTCTAGTAGGTATGTGTTGGTATCTCATTGTGTTTATTTTTTTAAGTGAATGAGTTTTATTGTATGTAAATTATTCCCTGCTAGCACCTTGGTGTTAGTGTTTTTATTTTAATGTTATCTCATTATATATATATATATATATATATATTTTTTTTTTTTTTACTGTACGCGGGCCTCTCACTGTTGTGAGCGGCATGTGGGATCTTCCCAGACTGGGGCACGAACCTGTGTCCCCTGCATCGGCAGGCGGACTCTCAACCACTGCGCCACCAGGGAAGCCCTCATTATATTTTTTTAATGAATGAATTTTTAATATGTAAGTCATACCCCAATAATTGATCATTTTTAAAAAGTACCAGTAACAAAGTAGGAGAAAACAGTAGTTACATATAAAAGTGACTAAGGATGCATATCTAAAGTAGAAAAATAATTCATAAATTTAAAAACAAAAGTCCAAATCAACTATACTTCAATAAAATAAATTTTTAAGAAAAGAAAGCAAAACACAAACAGGGCAAGTGATTGAAATGGTAAATTCACAGAAAAAGACATGTGAATAACTAGTAAGTATAAGACTCGGCCTCACTAGTGAAATATCAGGAAATTCAATGAGACTTTTAAAAAAAATTTACATCAGGTAAGTCCAGGGGGGTGGGCAGGTAATTAAACTCACTCTTCCTGGGAATGTCAGTTAGTATGGCCTCTGGAACGATTTCTATTATCTATAAAAACAATACAAATACCCTTCATTCCAGTGATTCTGCTTTGAAGAGTGGATCTAATAGAAAGTCTTTCACATGTGTGCACAGGTGTATGTCTCAACTGAAGAAAAATGCACAACCTAAAGTTAAATTTTCTTTGGGGACCTTACTGAGGACTGTGGTCTGGGACAGCCTCTCAGATAGCTCTGAGGAACTGCTCTGAAGAGGTAGGGGAGTAGCCAGGACATATATGAATTTTAGGGGTTGGGGAATACATGTAGTCATCTTGGTAAAAGATTACTGCTAATCACAAAGAACAGACATCTCAAGTTAATGATTTTACTGCTTTTCTATGGGACAATGCAAGAATCTGGGCTCATTGAAATTATTCCATAGGTATGCATCCTAACTATCTAGGGCCAATATCCAGAGCACAGAATGTTTCCTGGGTTTTTTTTTTTTCTTTCTTCCTGGATTCCTCTCAGGGCACACCTTCGGGTGACTGACTATGGTGGCTGATGGCTTGATGGTAGGCAATGTTCTTTGTTTATTGGAATGGCAGGCAACATTTCCTTTCCACATATGACTCAGAATGTTTATATAACATTACTTGTGTTCTAAAAAAGTATTTTATTTATTTGGCTGCTTAGTTGTGGCGTGCGGGCTTCTCTCTAGTTGTGGCATGCAGGCTCCCAAGCGCACGGGCTCAGGAGTTGTGGCGCG
This sequence comes from Phocoena phocoena, assembly GCF_963924675.1. NCBI lineage: Eukaryota > Metazoa > Chordata > Mammalia > Artiodactyla > Phocoenidae > Phocoena > Phocoena phocoena. The sequence goes on along the minus strand of NC_089240.1, from coordinate 99,383,320 downwards.
CAGCCTTAGTTGCCTCAAGGCATGTGGGATCTTAGTTCCCCGACCAGGGATCTAACCCATGTACCCTGCATTGGAAGGTGGATTCTCAACCGCTGGACCACCAGGGAGGTCCCTATAATATTACTTGTAATGAGGAACTATTGGAAACTTTCGAAGTATGCGCCAGTGGGAGAATGGGTAAAGAATTCTTTTATTGCATTCATTTGCATGTACCTAATGACTCATGATTTTGAGCATCTTTTCGTGTGCTTCTTGGTTTTTCTTATATCTTTTGGTTAAGTATCTGTTCAGATCTTTTGCTCATTGAAGATTGGATTGTCTTTATTGTTGAATTGTAATTGTTCTTTATAGATTCTGGATGCAAATACTTTATCAGATATGTGGTCTGCAAATATTTTTTTCTTAGATTCTTTAGTTTTTTTCTTAGTTTCTTCTTGTTTTCATTCTCTTGATGGTAGCTTTCTCAGAACAAGAGATTGTAATTTTTTTTTTTTTGCGGTACGCGGGCCTCTCACTGTTGTGGCCTCTCCTGCTGTGGAGCACAGGCCCCGGATGCGCAGGCTCAGCGGCCATGGCTCACGGGCCCAGCCGCTCCGCGGCATGTGGGATCCTCCCGGACCGGGGCACGAACCCGTATCCCCTGCATTGGCAGGCGGACTCTCACCCACTGCGCCACCAGGGAAGCCTGATTGTAATTTTAATAAAGACCAATTTATCAATTTTTTTTTCTCTCTTGGATTATGCTTTTCATGGCATAGGTATAAAATCTTTGCCTAACCCAAGATCCTGAAGATTTTCTCCTATCCTTTCTTCCAGAAGTTTTATAGATTTGCCTTTTATATTTAGTTCTGTGATCCATTTTGAGTTGACTTAAAGTTTTATTTCCTAGGAATAATTTCATTTGTTTTAACTCAGAGAATAAATATGCTAATAGGAGTACAATTGTAGGAGCTATTGTCTCTGGTTGGTATTTTGGAAACATGGCTTTGTCAATAACTTTTAAGCTCTTTTGACCTTGCCCAGCCAGAAGAAATATAGGAGACTTTGTGACTTAGTTACTCAAAAGTGAGTGTACCTAAAACAAATTTCACGAAAACATATTTATCCTAAATACCAGTATTTATCCTTACTACTTTTTCCCCAGCAGTTCTGTTTCATTAAAAAGAAATGCTTAAAAACAAAAACAAAAACAAATGCTTGTCCTGACCTATTAAACAGATTTCATGTCCCACTAATGGGTCCAGGTCCGTTGAAAAACACTGATTTAACTACCTTAGTTGGAACTCACAGCCATCACTATCTCCACTTATAAACATAACTTGTTGCCCTTTTCTTTCTGTTAAGTAATAATCCTTCTCATTTTTTTCTCTAATCACATTTTAATTTTTGGTATAACTTGGACATTTTTTACATAATACTGCCAGCCATGTTGTCAGAAAATAACAGTAAGTAGAGCATTTTTTCTAGCTTTATTAGGGTATGATTGACACATAATATTGTGTAAGTCTAAGGTGTTGATTTGATACCCTTACATGTTGCAAAATGATTACCACCACAGAGTTAGTTAATACTTCCATCATGTTACATAATTACCAGTTCTTTTTGTGGTGAGAACATTTAAGATCTACTGTCTTAGCAACTTTCAAGTATACAGTAAGTATTATTAATTGTAATCACAGTGCTGTACATTAGATTCCCAAACCTTATTTATCTTATAACTGGCATTTTGTACCCTTTGACCAACATCTCCCCATTTCCCCCACCTCCAAGTTTCTTTTACTTGTAACGGAAACACAGCACTGGCGAGGGATGAGTATGAGGGAAAGGGGCAAGGGCTCAGTAACCTTGGCAGCTATTCTCATGCTCTGGTAGCATTTGTGTTTTGGGCTACATTGGCTTCATTTTTGCTTCTTTCTATGAGAGTCATTCATTCCTCTCTCTCTCTCTCTCTCTCTCTCTGAAGATTGGCTTTCTCTGATTCTCTTTGCACATGGCTGCCCCAAGACCTTGAGTTTAATTTTGGCCAGACTAGGATTAAACAGGATAATTAGTTTAGCTTAGGACAAGTTCCACCCCTGCTGCAATCAGCTTTGCCCAAAGAGGGTGGGACCAGAAAATAGAACCCATGTCTATTGTTGTGCATCAAAGATATACAGTTCTCACAGACTGAGAAGGGTGTTGGGTCTCTTAAAAGTTCACTAAGTGCTGGTTGACATACATTTATCTTTTCAAATGTATTTAAAATAATTTAGTTTTCAGAATATAGAAGTTCATAAAAAGTTTGTAGGATATTAAAAAAAAACTAAAATTAGGGATTGCAAAACCAGAAAAAGTCACACTATCATCCAAGAATGACTTTTCTTTTTATTTCCTTCATTTTTTATATAATTACATAACACATAGAAATTTAGTTAAATGTATTGACCAGAGTGCTCCGTAGTTTAAAAAGTGGCAGTCATTTACATACAGAATATCTGTGGATCCAACAAATGGGGGAGTTGGAGGTTAAAGCAAATAGATATTTAAAGTATTAAACATGTAATACAGATTTAAATTGCAGTAAATTTTTCCTCATGGTTTGAATGAAAGCACTTTATTTGTCGAGTTTTCATTTAAATATATTAAAATTCACAATTATCATCAAATAGGGAAGGGAAGATAGGAAAGTAACATTTATTACAACTCTGCTTAGTTAGGCACTTAATGTTATTCCATTCAGTCCTTATAACTGCCCTTTGAGAAGTAGGTATCCTTATCCCATGGCCAATGAAGAAATTAAAACCCGGGAGAAATAGCTTGCCAATATGTGGCTGGGCTAAGATTTAAGCTCAGGTCTGCAGGACTTGCAAGTCTCTTCTCTCCCCACCCTACCCTTCGGGAGCATGAAAAATGTATGTACACAACCTTTCCAGGGGAGGCTATAGGTAGGACTATATAGGAGCCACCCAGCTCCTTTTCTTGTCTATGTACTTAAATCTCAGTTTCAACATCAAACGTGTGGCAGCCATTTCTCCAATATCTGGAGTGAAGAGAGAGTCCTATCAGTTATGTAACGTTAGTCTCTTGAGCATCTGGATTTTTCAGAGGTCATTCAACTGATAAATCAATGTTTAAAAATAGCTGTAGCTTCTTCAGTTTGCAAAAAAAAATGTTTTTTAACCTTATATTCTAAAGATTAATGCAAGCTAAATTGGGAATTGGGGGTGAAAAAGGGAAAGCTGACCCTTCTTTGTTAGTCTGAATAAACAGGAAGAGGAAAGCAAAGACTGGCTAAGCAGTACGAGATAGTATTTTAAGCTTTCCCCTTTTAATGTGAAAAACCAGAAGAAATATATATTTTAGAAATTTTGTTGAAGACAAATATTTATGACTTAAAGTCTTTACATTTTAGTCAGGTGAAACAAATTTAAATTGTTTGTTCTTGATGATGTCGACTGGATAGAGGCAAACATTCATGATTTTTACCAAAGGGTTAGTGATAGTTTACCTTCTAATTTATGAGTCTGTAATTTCAGACTAGTCTGAAAAACTTTAAAGCCACGGCTAGGGTATAATTCCTAAAATAACTAGTTTTTGTGTTTGGATGTGAAGAATATTCATTAAAGTTCTAGCAAAAGATAAGAATGTGCGCTCTTGTAGGTAATCCGATCACATGTGGTCTCCCTGGTTTATCACTTAAGATTAAGTTGACATGAATTAAATCTAGCTTAATACTATATTTATTAGGAATTCACAATGACCTTTTTAAAATAGAGGGACGGGAGGTGCAGATGAGTTTGATGTTCCAGAATTTATATTGCTGCTATCTTTCAGGACATGAAAGGAGGAATTCAAATTATTGTTTTAATTCTTGTTTGTTCCTTTAGAAGCTATCTTTTCTAGTTAAGTGACAAACTAATAAACCATGACATGCTTTAACCATTAGAGTCTTGACCAAACTGGTTTCAGCATTTCTCTTCTAGACGTACCTAATTAAAAGTAACCATGAGTTACTGACTCAGACGTTGGCCCAGGTTTAGGGAAAATGAAGCCCACTTAGAGTTAATTGGTTGAACCAATTGTCCCCCATTGTTCTTTTCAATTGCCACTAATGTTTTTTCTCATTGTCATGCCTAAAAGCAGGGATGTGAGTTTATTAGTGACAGAATTTTCTTCTCCTGAAGCTAAACCCTTGGTATGGTGGCCTCGTGACCTGTTCTTTTTTCTGACTCCTTGAGCCCATTTTCTTATACCTCTGAAGTCCAGCCCATAATACCACACAACAGGCCAGTTGTAGTACAGCTAAGCTTTTACTCTAGTGGTGAGCATGTTACGTGGGCCATAGACTTTATTTAAAGGATTGAGCTATTTAGAGAAGTTCAGCTTCTTGCTACTCTTTCAGGATTGAAGTTCTACTTTTTCTTCACATCTTCTATCTTAGCCTCCTTAATCAACCCTGATGATATGGCTGCTGCTGGAATTGGTCTAAGCACCATTACCAAGAGTCAGTTTTGCATATTCACACTTAACTGTTGGGTTTAACCCCTTTACTCTTTCTTCAACTTTGTTGCTTCCAATTTCTGGGCTACTGTTTCTTAGTTCTGTTTGCGGAGCTATGAAAGCACCAGTAACGTAGAACATTTTCCTTTTCATCTTGAATAGATTCAGGTCCTGTTTCCGAGTTCTCCTGCTTCAGGTCTCTGTAAGTCACTCTATGTGGCCCTCAACCCTATCTTCCCCGAACTCCCCCTTTTAAATAAATTTTTTGTAGTGTAAGAAATAAAGTTCATAGGTAATATAACCTGCCTATACCTATTATAAAACATATAACACCAGGATAATAATACAAAGAATAAATGAGTATAACACATAACACAGTCTGTGTTTGGGGGTGTAATTGTGAGGGCACTTGTACTAGAGGATGGAATGAAGTAACTGATGCTTGTACCTGCTTCTACAGAGTAAGTTTATGTTTGTGAGAAGTAAGACAATAATTCTGTATAAGAAGTTCAGGGAAATGAGAAATCCGTGATGCACGTGGACTGTAATAAAAATGTTAGAATAAGTGATAACCGACAAGACTTGTTTGTGTGTGATAAGAGAAAGAAGGAAATACTTGAAGTAGAGGAAAGCATGCCAGGACAAATTATAGACTGTCAACATGGAGAAAATGAGGAAGTATGATAGTCTCACAAATGACCTGGGCCATATTTGTAGGTCTAGTGACAAAATAATTCCTTATGTTGTGATATGGGACAGGGTACTGACGAGGTATCACAGAAAGCATATCTTGTATTTTGAAATATGCTCTCACCTGTTGAGGCGTATTTTGGGTTCCCAGTACTTCAAAAGACCTCAAAGACCATATCCTTCTCTAGGTGATGAGGAATAGAGGATGGGTTAAAAAGAGAAACAATAAAACAAGAAGCTATGCAGAAGCTGTGCCACAGATGTCTCTACACAGAGAAGACTGAAAGACAACAGGCAGCCCCCAACTACCTTCAATATCATCTTTCACAGCAGAGCTTTTTTAGTGTTATGAAAAATTTCAAAAATATATGGTGTGACAATAATCTGAAATTTTTTTTTTTTTCGGTACGCGGGCCTCTCACTGTTGTGGCCTCTCCCGTTGCGGAGCACAGGCTCCTGACGCGCAGGCTCAGCGGCCATGGCTCACGGGCCCAGCCGCTCCGCGGCATGTGGGATCTTCCCGGACCGGGGCACGAACCCGTGTCCCCTGCATCAGCAGGCGGACTCCCAACCACTGCGCCACCAGGGAAGCCCTGTAGCCTTTGTTTTGCTTGTCTAACTTCTTTTAAGACACAGGAGACCTGTCCTCTGGGAATCCATTGGGTTAAGTCTTCCTTTTCTGTGTTCTGTTGCCCCGTAGTGTACATACCTTTATTCATAGCACATCTATTTTAATGGTCTGTTTTCTCCATGAGATTGAGTTCTTTGAAGGTGGTGACTGTTCCTTATTCATCTCAGTATCCCTAATGCCCTACACAGTGCCTGGTTCTTTGTCGGTGTGCTCTGAATTACATATCACTAACCTTTTTTCAGTGATGTTAAGTGCTGGGTACTTTTACTGTCCATTTTACGGATGAGAATTAAGTGCCCAGGGTCACACAATTCAGTGGTCAGAGCTAGAATCTGAACACAGGCTGGCTATTTGCAGAGTCCATGTTCTTAACCATGAGAATGGAAGGGTTGTATGTGGGGTACTGTATGGGAGCATTGCCTGGAGACAGTGTAGAGCATTTCATTGGGAGGATCAAGAGCCTGAAGCACACCTAATATGGAGGCAAATTGGGGTGTGTATGTGTCCTGAGGCTTGGAAAGGAAGTTTTACTCTCATGTACACACTTTTTTCTGTATTATTTCTACTAGTAATGGAGGTGCAGACAGTAAACGATAATATCTCTCATGTGCATTTTCATTAATAAATGTATTTGTATAGTGATGAGGAGTGAATTTTTCTTGCTATAAGCTCACAAATCTCTTAATATGCATGTTATCTTTACCCCCTAATTCTTTATACATTATAAGATTTATCTGAATAGCAGGGTTAAAATGGTTGATATAGCTTTAGGGAATTTGCTATCTGTTGATTGAAAATAAGGTGATAAAAAGTGAAGGCGCTGCTCATGACAGTTAAAACCTCAGATTTCTTGATTCCTTGGGAAATGAACCATTCTAGACTTTTTAAATAACAATTTACCCCCTTAACACCAATGTATTTTTCATTTTAAATACTTCAGTTAAATATAGTTCTTGCTGACTCGCAGCCATCTTTACAGCTATTACTGAGTCTCTTAGAGATGCCCTTAGGATCTGTTGAGGCTTGTAAAACTGTTTGCTTCTATCATATATGATCCCAGAGTGTGGTGCTCTCCTTACCCTCCTTGAACTGGTTTTTATGATTTTCTCCTTTCTGTTGCTGTCAGATGTCATACGTTGCAGTTGTCACTATGCCTTCCTGTGGCTCCCTTCTTCCCTCCCTAATGATTTGTTGCAGGCTTAAAACCAGTTTGCCAAGCTTCTTAGGAATTGTACTCGAAGGACTAAGGGGCACGTTAGTTACTAACATGAATGTGCATTTGTGCTTGAACTTTGTGACATCTGTTTTGTCTCTGAGGCCTTTTAGTTACTTATTTCTTTGCTACACTTTGAATAGATGAAGTTCCCCCCAAATTGGTTCACTCTAGGCATTATATTGTAAGATATTGTACACTTTCATTTTATGTGTTAATAAGGATTGCTTGGCTTTATATTCAGGTAATTTTGCTATAGATTGTTTCAGTGACATTTTGTGATGGGATATTATTGGAAAGTAAAATTCTTTCTGCTTTACTGAAAGAAATGGTGCTCTAATTTATCCTGTTAAAAAGTGGGAAAAAGTCCCCAAATATTTTCAGTGGTAGTTTTGTGACCAGCATTCATTTTAGGCACCTTGCACTCGATCCAGGAGAGATTCCTGGATTAGATTCCTGGCTGTTTTGACACTGGACACATTATTTAATCTCTGGGTCTCAGGATCCTCATTGGTGAATTTCAGATAATTATGTCTGCCTTCAGGGCTATTGAGAATTGCTGGAAATGTACACACTAATTACTTAGGAGAGTACTTGGCAAGTAGTTGGTTTTTATCAAATGCCTAATAATGTATGGTTAATCCTCCACCATGTTGTGCATCTGGCAACTCTTGATAAGTAATTATAAGTTGAGGAAATAATATCATAATTAAAAACGTACATGCCATTTTTTGCATCATCTCACTTTATCCTCCTGCTTTACAGTACTCATAGCAGCATTAAATTATATTTTTGCTGCTGCCACTGCTTTCACTGCTGTCCTTGTAGTTTATTAGGTGAATGAATGGACAGCATGGAAAAAAGTAGGATAAATATTATTATCTGTTTCTACAGATAAGACTGTTGAGGCTTTGAAAGGTAAATGGCCCAAAGTCACACAGCTAGAAATCGGTTGAGCGAGGACTTTGGACTCGTCCTGGAAGCATTGAGTATAGATCACTTACTGGAAGTGTCTTCCAATGAAAGAGAGCCAGAAATGAACATAGTAAAAGTCAACATGTAAAAAAGTATACATCGGAAGTAAAAATGGATCTTATGGGAAAAGTAAAGATTCTAGGAAGAATACCAGCACTTTTCCTCTTTTTCCCTTATTCCCTAATTGGCCAGCGTGCATTTTTTTCTAAGGATAATTTTGAACTTTGTTGGAATTCAATAAGAGTATTGCTTTTCCTTAGAATCATCAATTTGGTTAATGGCTACCATATAATTGGCTACCATCCATCAATCACCCAATATATAAAAACTTTACTGATAATTTTCACTCCTCTCATCCATCCAGTTAGTTAATTAAATCTGTCCACTCTTCATTACCACTGTTTTGTCCCCAGGCCTCCCTGTCACTCTTTTTAGATCATCACGACAGTTTGCAACCTGTTCTTGCCGTCACCCTTTCCAGTTACCCACTGGTTTTCCACACTATGGTTGGTGCCCCACAATTCCTCTCGCCTGATTTTGACACTGTCCTCACTGTTTCCTAAGTTATTTGCACTTACCGCTTTTCTGGTACATTTATCCTGATGTAGAAATCACATGGAAAAGGGAGGATGAGTGATTGATACTTTCCCTTTATTTATTTTGCAGTTTTCAAAATAATGGGCTGGTTCTTTAGCACCTTCCAAAGATGATCACTAATCATTTTTAGCATGATTATGAACCTTGAATTTAAACATATATGATGTGCTTCAATCCCTGTAGTTATTACCCTTATTGATCCTCAAATGATCCCATATTTGGGCAATGGAAGCTTATTTATACTGGCTTCAGAGTCCTTTTGACATGCCCTAGGAGTTTTTGATGGCTTCCTTACTTTTCAGTATAAGATATTCCAGGGTCCTCTTGTACATCTCTGCTGTAGACCCCACCATCAGCCATTTAAAAAATGGAGCCCTTGTTTCTTCTTTTGGAGGGGAATGTTATTTAGATATCACAGTATAATTATTAGGAGTATTATTACTACTAGATGGGTCATTGTTTTAAAGCCTTTCCTGGATACACAACTATAATTTTCCTTTAAGATAAGCTATATCATGAGTTTTTATTGATAAAGACAATTCAAACTTAATTAACCTCAATGATATTACATATGTATCCCCTTTTGACAAATACAAATATTCAGTGATACCTACATAATTGTCATTTTGTTTATCCCACCATATATACACAACGGCCTCAGAATAACAATACGGCACAACCGTCAACAATGTGATTATTGGAAGCAATTTACAATATGTGTGTTTGCATGTGTGCACAGTTGCACTTTTGGGCAGGCCTTTTTTGTCCTTAAAGTATATACCACTAGAAATCTACACTTAAGTTGTGTTTTAAAGTCACTTGACTTGTTATAAAGCAGAAACTAACACACCATTGTAAAGCAATTATACTCCAATAAAGATGTTAAAATAAATAAATAAATAAATAAAAGAAAGTCACTTGAATTATAATTTCTGTTTCTACAGTCATACAACCAACAGGATACACAGTTTGGGCCATTTACTTAATTTTACTTTTGATTTTTAATATTGGTTTTTAAATATAATTTTGAATTAGGTATGATGTTTACACAGTTCAAAAGTCAAGTCTACAGAAGAAGACATATTCAAAGAAGTCCAACTATTCCCTTTCTCTCCTTCTCATATAGGTACCATCCCTCATCCTTTCTTAGATAAACAGTAGCACACTGTACACACTGAGGGCTTTTTTTTTGTTTGTTTGTTTTTGTTTTGTTTTGCTTTGCTTAGGAATATATTCTGGAGATAACCTTGCAGTAGTATATGGAGATATTCCTCATTCTGTTCTATAGCTGCTTAGTACTGCATTGTGTATATGTACAGTAGTTTATTCAGTCAGCCCCTTATTGATGGATATTTGGACTATTTCTGCTTTTGCAAATAGTGCTGCAGTGAATAGCCTTGTGTATATAATAAGAAGATCTTAAGTTGGATCTTTAAGACGATTTCTACCTTAATGAAACTTAAAGACATCCAGCGCAGTGTGGTAATGAAAATGTGAAGTACCAGGTCGTTAGTTAATTGGCCTTTTCATGGTGATATAGGTTATTGTAATAGCAGATGGTTTGCTCAAGGTTTTTATTCAATTCCCTCACTTGTAATTGGCTATAACTTGCACCTCTCTGCTTCAATGAGATGTTGTGAAGATCACATAGGCTTAACGTAGCAGCAGTGTAAGACTGACATGAACTTACTAAAAACAACGTATTTTCATGACCCCTTGCTGTATCCCTTTTTCCTTTTCCTGTCTTTTTTTTTTCTCTCATAATTTCTAAGCACTTTGGTTAAAGCTCTTTTAAGCAAACTGTTTTTTGTCCTTGATAAAGCAGATAAAGGATTAAATACAGGTGCCTCTGAGCTCTTGCCCAGGCGAGTGATGGGAGTTTGGGCCTCTGTACTGGGGGTGGCTATAGGTCTCTCAGCTGGACTGCTGGCCATCTTTCTGTATGAAGTCTAGAGGAAACGAGGTTTTCAGGCATGAGTCCTGAACTTTGAAGGGAGATGGAAGTTCTAAATATAAGCCTAGCCTTGGTGCTTTGGACACTTGCAATTGAACTTTGTTCTTTCTCTTTTAAATACTAACCGAAACCAAAGCCTTACACCTGTCTTTTATTGTTAGTAATATGGAATTCAGGAAAGAAGGGAGAAATATTTTAATTAGAAATATTAGAAAAAAATTTATGTGTGTTTCTGTAAGTAAATATGTAGACAATTGTAAAAGTTATATTTTCTAGTCTACTGGGGTAGATGGAGTAGTGGTTGGAAATGGTAAGTAATAAAAATATTTCACAGAGTGAAGTCTTGTTTTTTTCCAATGATCTTTCTTTCTTCACTCTTATTAAAAAATCCACGAAGCTGTAGTTCATAGGGCAGACTCAAAATCCACAGCCACCCTCACTGGCCATCTTCAATTCCCATGGTTTGCCCTACTAGCAATTATTTCCTCAAATTAGGGCTGTCAGATTTAGCAAATAAAAATACAGGATGCTCAGGTAATTTGAATTTCAGGTAAACAACAACTAATATTTTTAGTATAAGGAAGTTCCGTGCAATATTGTTGACATTTTTATACTACAAACATACCCACTGTTTGTCTAAAATTTGAGTTCGGCTGGATATCCTCTATTTTACCTGGCAACCCTCTTCCAAACCAAGTACATTAGAAGCCTCATTTAACAAGTCAAGGGCCTTTAAGTGGTATTAATTGATGCCACCATGCATTGAATTCTCTTGACTAGGGGTCTCTTCACTAGTTGTCCTTCCAGTTTTGCTTGCACTGCTTATGTCATCATGTCAGTGGTTCGGTATGAAACAAACCTCTTTATGCCATTTGTGCTGGTTACTGCGATTACATTATTTAAAATATTACAGTCACCATTCAAATGTGAGCGTGAAAAGAGAGCTGTTTCTAAGAAAAGAGAGTTGAATGTATTGGGGTGACTCTTGAAATTTCAGGGCTCCATTTAAATGCTTAAAATTTAAAAAGCTGTCATTGGGTTATGGGTGAGATTGCTGCAGTGCCCTGCTGAGCCATACAGAAGCCTGAGGAAATTTTTTTAAAAATCAGTAATACTGATGCTATCTTTACTTTATTTAAAGTACTGATTTTGTTCATCATGGGTTTTCTGTGTTAACTTAGATTTTTTAAAAAACAGGTTTATTGAGTTTTAATTCACATACCATAGGATTCATTCATTTAAAACGTGCAATTCCTAGGGCTTCCCTGGTGGCGCAGTGGTTGAGAGTCCGCTTGCCGATGCAGGGGACGCGGGTTCGTGCCCTGGTCCGGGAGGATCCCACGTGCCGCGGAGCGGCTGGGCCCGTGAGCCGTGGTCGCTGAGCCTGCGCATCCGGAGCCTGTGCTCTGCAACGGGAGAGGCCACAACAGTGAGAGGCCCGCGTACCACAAAAAAAAAGAAAAAAAAGTGCAATTCCTATTTATAATAGCCAAGGCATGGAAACAACCTAAATGTCCATTGACAGATGAATGGATAAAGAAGATGTGGTACATATATATAATGGAGTATTACTCAGCCATAAAAAATGATGAAATAATGCCATTTACAGCAACATGGATGGACCTAGAGATTATCATATTAAGTGAAGTAAGTCACACAAAGACAAGTATCATATGATATCACTTATATGTGGAATCTGAAAAAATGATACAAATGAATTTATTTACAGAACAGAAACAGACTCACAGACATAGAAAACAAACTTATGGTTACCAAAGGGGAGAGGTGGGGGAGGGATGAATTAGGAGTTTGGGATTAGCAGATACAAACTACTGTACATAAAATAGATAACCAACAAGGGCCTACTGTATAGCACAGGGAACTATATTCAGTATCTTATAATAAACTATAATGGAAAATAATCTGAAAAAGAGTATATATGTATATATATATAAGAGAATCACTTTGCTGTATACCTGAAACTAATACAACATTGTAAATAAGCTATAATGTGCAATTCCATAATTTTTAGTAAATTCACAGATATGTGCAAATATTACCACAGTCAATTTTGGTATATTTTTATCACCAGAAAAATAAAGCCCTGCTCTTTAGATAACTCCCCTCCCACCCTCTATCTCCTTCAGCCCTAAGCAACTACTAATCTACTTCCTATCTCTGTGGTTTGCCTTATTCTGCACATTGCATGTGAATGGAATCATACAAAATGTTACCTTTTTTTTTTTTTTTTTGCGCGGTACGCGGGCCTCTCACTGTTGTGGCCTCTCCCATTGCGGAGGACAGACTCCAGACGCGCAGGCTCAACGGCCATGGCTCACGGGCCCAGCCACTCTGCGGCATGTGGGGTCTTCCCGGACCGGGGCACGAACCCGTGTCCCCTGCATCGGCAGGCAGACTCTCAACCACTGCGCCACCAGGGAAGCCCCAAAATGTTACCTTTTTTGACTGGCTTCTTTAAGTTAGTGTAATGTTCTCAGTGGTCATCCATGTTGTAGCATGAATCAGCACTTCATTCCTTTTTGTGGCTGAATGGTATTCCATGATATGGCTATAACACATTTTATTCATTCATGAATTGATGGTCATTGGTGTTTCCTATTTTGGGCTATTTTGAACAGTGCTACTATGAACATGCATGTAAAAGTTTTTGTTTGATAAGCTGTTTTCAAATCTTTTGGGTATATTCCTAGAAGTGGATGTGCAAGTCATATGGTAATTCTATGTTCAACTTATTTAGGAACTGCCAAACTGTATTCCACAGAAATTGCACCATTTTGCAAAAATTCCCACCAACAGTGCACAAGAGTTCCAGTTTCTCCATTCCCTAGTCAACATTCATTATTACCTGGTTTTGTTTTGTTTTTCCTAATAGCCATCCTCATAGGTGAGAAGTAGTATCTCAATGTGAATTTGATCTGTTTTTTGCTAAGGATGAGTGATGTTGAGCATCTTTTCATGTGTTTTTTTGGTCATTTGCATATCTTCTTTACAGAAATGTCTCTTTGTGATCTTTGTTCATTTCTTAATTGAGTTTTTTGTTGTTGTTGAGTTGGAGTTCTGTATATTAATCCCTTGTCAGACATATATTTGCAGATATTTCCCCCATTCTGTAGGTTGTCTTTTCACTTTTCTTGATAATATACTTTGGTACACAAAAGTTTTTAATTTGATGAAGTTCAAATTATCTATATTTTCTTTTGTTGTTTGTGCTTATGGTGTCATATTTAAGAATTGTTTGCCAAACCTGAGGGCATAAGGATTTACCCCTATGTTTTCTTCTAAGAATTTTATCATTCAGCTCTAACATTTAGGTTTTTGATTCATTTTAGTTATTTTTGTATATTGTATGAAGTAAGGGTCCAACTTCATTCTTTTGCATGTGGCTATCCAGTTGTGCTTAGTACCATTTGTTGAAGGGACTGTCTTTTCCCTACTGAATGATCTTGGCACCCTTGTTGGAAATCAGTTGATTTTCAGCAAATAAAGCCACAGATACATGGCTTTATTTCTGGATTATCAATTCCATTCTGTTGATCTCTATGTCTGTTCTTGTGCCAGCACCACACAGTTTTGATTACCATTGCTTTGTAGTAAGTTTTGAAATTAGGAAATTTGAGTCTTTCCACTTTGTTCTTGTTTTTCAATATTGTTCTGACTGTGCTAGGCCCCTTGCAATTATATAGGAATTTTAGAATCAGCTAGACAGTTTCTACAAAGAAGTCAGTTGAGATTCTGATAGGGTCTATGTTAAATCTTCAGATCAGTTTGGGGAGAATTGCCATCTTAACATTACTAATTCAATCCATGAACATGGGATGTTTTCCCATTTATTTAGATCTTATTGAACTTTTTTTTTCAGCAGTGTTTTGTAGTGTTCAGGATATAAGTTTTGTGCTTCTTTTGTTAAATGTATTCCAAAGTGTTCTTTCTTTATGCATGCTATTATTAATGAAATTGTTTTCTTAATTCCATTTTATATTGTTTATTGCAAGTGTATAGAAGTACAATTGATTTCTATGTATTGAAATTGTATCCTGTAACCTTGCTGAACTCATTTATTAATTCTAATAATCTTTTACCCAATTCCTTAGGATTTTCTATATGTAAGTTCATGTCATCTGCTAAAGGAGAAAGTTTCATTGCCTCCTTTCCAACCTGGATGCCTTTTATTTTTTTTTCTTGACCAATTGCCCTGGCTACTACTTTGAGCGCATTGTTGAATAGAAATAGTGAGAGCAGTTACCCTTGTGTTGTTCTTGATTGTACAGGGCAAGCATCCAATCTTTCACCATTAAGTATTGCATTAAATTAGCACTTATCTTGATTACTGAGTTTGGGAAAACCCTCAAAATTTTCAGCCTGAGATGTCACTCAGTTCACCTCAGTCCTGGACCTGCAGTTTTAAAAGATTTGGAGGAAACTGTAAAAACTCCTAAGGATTCTGAATTCATATTGCTGTGCAAGTGGCTTTATCTTCTCTTTCTGTTTTGAAGAAAACAAATCTATAAATCACAGTTCATGCATTCATTGTTTTGGGTGAGGTTAACTTATGGAATAAGATCCAATTAGCAGGCCGATATACAAAGAAAAAGCCTTGTCTCTAGATCAAATGATAAGGCAAGTCACAAATGATTCTTATTTCAACTTCTTTGATTAATCAACAAACTTCAGGCCTGTATATATCTCATAATATGACTCATACTATGGATATGAAAGATTGTATAAGTATAGAGCTACCTGAACTTCCCTTCCTTCCTTCTTTCATTTTGTTAAGTTTGCTAAATTTACCTGGTAGGGACCCAGAAAAACTATTATCTTTATCCAGACCTGCATGTTCTGTGTACTCCCTTGAATTCCTTGCACAGTAAAAGTTGAGTGACCTAATTAGTAAAGTGGAGATTTATTTTGGAAAAGTTTTTGTCTGGAATGTTGGCTTTCTATGGAGTTCTGATTAGTGAATTGTCATTTAAAGGTTTTTACCATATTTGAAAGTCACTCACTAAAAAGAGAGAAAACTCTAGTAAGTGGGCTGTACTCACTGTGGTCAGACAGACCAGGTTTTGATTGTTTTTCATTTAACTGGCTCATGTTGATTATGACTGAATGGGGTGTTAAAACAGTATTGTATCTTTTTAAAAGGAAATTCTTTGTCTTTTTAATTGAACATTGAAGAATATGATAAACCTTTAAGAGACAGATTACAATTAAATACATTTTTTGCTAAGATTGATTGTGGTATATAAATTACAGTGGATCTTAATTAAAGAGAGTTCTTAATATAATTAGCTGATCATGTGGGTAGAATTCAATATATTCTTCTTGGTCAAAATAACAAATATATGTGTATAATATATATTATATAAATTATAATATAAATTATATAATATATATAAATGAGTAGACTTTTCAAAATCTGTTTGAATTTTTCAAATTTTCCACATAAAAATTTTGTCCAAAAGATAAGCACCTTCTATTCATTATTGCCCTAAGTTATTTGGGGGAATGACTGATACTTTTTAAAGAAATGTTATACTGATTTTATCCCTGGGAAAGAAATCCTTTCATTTCTTTTGCTATTATTTAGATTTTGCTTAGTGTTTAGAGCGTGGACTTCAGATTTCAGCTATAGATTGATTTGAAAACTAGACTCCTTCAGCTTAAAGGCCTCTGGTGCAGAGACAATAAAATGATTCATTCTTTATTTTTATAATACTAGAAAAATATAATGTAATAAAACACTGCATTGCATCTAGATTTTTTGTTTTTGTTTTTGCGGTACACGGGCCCCTCACTGCCGCGGCCTCTCCCGTTGCGGAGCACAGGCTCCAGACACGCAGGCCCAGCGGCCATGGCCCACGGGCCCAGCCGCTCCGCGGCACGCGGGATCCCCCCGGACCGGGGCACGAACGCACGTCCCCCGCATCGGCAGGCGGACTCCCAGCCACTGCGCCACCAGGGAAGCCCTGCATCTAGATTTTTTGAGAGTCTCTTGGAGCTTGGTTATTCCATTATATTGGAGATAAAAGTGTTTTTGTTTTAAGATAGCTTATGAATCTCATTTTGCTCGGATAAACAGCTTTCTGGTAAAGTGATTACTGTAATATAAAAGCACTTAAGAATGTTACCCTTTGGAACATGGAGGACAAATTGAATTTTGGCCTGCTAGCATGGGGATGGGAAATAAACAACCTTCACCTGCTTGCTTAAACTAACCCCAAACTGGAAGCTTTAATAGATGAACCCACTTAATTGTCTTCCCCAGTAAAATGCACAGTAAGTTTTTGTTTCTCTTCCCTGATTTTCTGTATAGATTTCATTAAAAAGGTTTTTTTGTAAGCCTTTTTCTTCACCTTCATTGTCTTTCTCCCGCTCTCTCTTTTTTTTTTTTTTTTTTTTTGCGGTACGCGGGCCTCTCACTGTTGTGGCCTCTCCCGTTGCGGAGCACAGGCTCCGGACGTGCAGGCTCAGTGGCCATGGCTCACGGGCCCAGCCGCTCTGCGGCATGTGGGGTCTTCCCGGACCGGGGCACGAACCCGTGTCCCCTGCATCGGCAAGCAGACTCTCAACCAGTGCACCACCAGGGAAGCCCTCTCTTTTTTTAATTGAGGTATAATTGACGTATAACATTGTGTTAATTTCAGTTATGCAACATAATGAATCAATATTTGTATATATTGTAAAATGATCACCTCAGTAAGTCTAGTTAACATCTGTCATTGTACATAGATACAACTTTTTTTCTTGTGATGGGAACTTTTAAGATTTACTCTCTTAACAACTTCCAAATGCAATACAGTATTAATAACTACAGTCAACTTGCTGTACATTACTTTGTCATTTTCTTTTTTTAAAGTATAATATTTTATTATACCTAGGGTTTTTAAAATTTTCATTGAAATATAGTTGATTTACAATATTGTGTTAGTTTCAGGTGTACAGCAAAATGATTCAGTTATATATATGTATATATGTATGCTTTTTTATATTATTTTCTGTTATAGGTTATTACAAGATACTGAGTAGAGTTCCCCGTGCTATACAGTAGGTCCTTGTTGGTTATCTATTTTATATACAGTAATGTATATATTTTAACCCCAAACTCCTAATCTATCCCTCCTCCCACTTTTCCCCTTTGGTAACCATAAGTTTGTTTTCTGTGTCTGTGAGTCTATTTCTGTTTTGTAAATAAGTTCACTTGTATCATTTTTTTTAGATTCCACATATAACGATATCATATGATGTTTGTCTTTCTCTGTCTGACTTAGTTCACTTAATATGATAATCTCGAGGTCCATCCATGTTGCTGCAAATGGCATTACTTCATTCCCTTTTAATGGCTGAGTAATATTCCATTGGGTATATGTACCACATTTTCTTTATCCATTCATTTATTGATGGACATTTAGGTTGCTTCCATGTCTTGGCTGTTGTAAATAGTGCTGTAATGAACATTAGGGTGCATGTATCTTTTCAAATTATAGTTTGAAACTAGAACTACCATATGATCCAGCAGTTCCACTCCTGGGTATATAGCTGAAAAAAAAAGAAAACACTAATTTGAAAAGATACATGCACCCCAGTGTTCATAACAGCATTATTTATAATAGCCAAGATATGGAAGCAACCTAAGTGTCCACCAACAGATGAATGGATAAAGAAGATGTGATACACACACACATGCACGCACGTGTGCGCACACACACACACACACACACACACACATAATGGGATACTACTTAGCCATAAAAACAGAATGAAAATTTTGCCATTTGCAACAACATGGATGGACTTGGAGGGTATTATGCTTAGTGAAATAAGTCAGACAGAAAGACAATTACTGTATGATATCACTTATATGTAGCATCTAAAAAATAAAACAAGCTAGTGAATGTAACAAAAAATAAACATACTCACAGATATAAAGAACAAACTAGTGGTTATCAGTGGGGAGAGGGAAGGGGGTAGGAGAAAGATAGGAGTAGAGGATTAAGAGATTCAAACTACTATGTATAAAATAAAGATGATTCAAGGATATATTGCACAGCACAGGGAGTATAGCCAATATTTTACAATAACTATAAATGGAATATAGCCTTTAAAAATTGTGAATCACTTTGTTGTATACCTGAAACTTATATAATATCAACTGCACATCAATACAATTTTTTTTAAATGTGGAGACAAACAGTAATGTGTCTTTAACATGCTGTAGATTTTCTCTTGGTTTCTGACACACTCAAGCACACACACAAATTGAGGTTGAACATCTTTTCTTATGCTTCTTCTCTTTGTTTTTACTCTTCTTCTGTGAAAGCCCTGTTCAAATACTTGCCCACTGTGTTGCTCATCTTTATTAATGATTTTGGGGGGAATACTTTACGTACGATGAGCCTTAAACTTTTGCCTGTTGTATGTCTCTCCACTTCCCCTTGTCTTTTTTTTTTTTTTTTTGCGGTACGCGGGCCTCTCACTGTTGTGGCCTCTCCCATTGCAGAGCACAGGCTCCGATGCGCAGGTTCAGCGGCCATGGCTCACGGGCCCAGCCGCTCCGCGGCATGTGGGATCTTCCCGGACCAGGGCACAAACCCGTGTCCCCTGCATGGGCAGGTGGACTCTCAACCACTGCGCCACCAGGGAAGCCTGCCCCTTGTCTTTTAAGTTTGTTATGGTGTGTTGCACCACATAAAATTGTAACCTTCTTTTTAACTAACAAACTTACAGACCACTTTTATTTTCTTTATGGCTTCTGTGTTTTGTGTTGGCCCTTGGAAAGATTTTATTTATGTCATATTAAAAAGATATTCTCTCCCATTCAGTAGGTTACCTTTCTGTTTTCTTGATCGTTTCCTTTGCTGTGCAAAAGCTTTTAAGTTTGATTAGGTCCCATTTGTTTATTTTTGCTTTTGTTTCCCCTATCCACGGAGACAGATCCAAAAACATATCTCTAAGACCAAGGTCAAAGAGTCTACTGCCTTTGCTTTTTTCTAGGAGTTTTATGGTTTAATATCCAAAATGTATAAAGAACTTATACAGCTCAATTTAAAAAAATAAATAACTTGATTAAAAAATGGGCAGGGGATTTGAATAGGCATTTTTCCAAAGGAGACATACAGACTGCCAACAGGCACATGAAAAGATGCTCAACATCACTAATCATCAGGGAAATACAACTCAAAACCACAGTGAGATAGCACATTCCACCTGTTAGGATGGCTATCGTCAAAACAACAAGAAATAATAAGTGTTGGCAAGGATGTGGAGAAAAGGGAACCCTTGTATACTTTGGTGGGAATTAAATTGGTGCAGCCACAGTGGAAAACACTATGGAGGTTCTTCAAAAAATTGAAAGTAGAACTACCATATGATCCAGTCCATTCCTGGGCATTTATCCGAAGAAAATTAAAATACTAATTTGAAAAGATACATTCACAATAGCCAAGATATGGAAGCAACCTGAGTGTCCATCAACAGATGAATGGATAAAGATGTATATACAATGGAATATTACTCAGCCATAAAAAAGAATGAAATAATGCCATTTGCAGCCACATGGATGGACCTAGATTATCATACTAAATGAAGTAAATTAGAGAAAGACAAATGCTAACTTTCCAGAGTAAGACTGGGAAGGGGAATGATGAGAAATTAACTCTTCCTTAACGAGGTAAATGGTGGGGGGTGGGGTGGACTTAACCTCAGACAGAGGTTGATTGAGTGAGAGAGATTAAGTATATAATTTAGGTTAAGAATTTTGGTGGGTGGCAGAGGGAGACATACTATAATGTCACTCCTATAGATAAGAGTTGTAAACATGAAGTTGCAAGAAATGAAGCCAGCTAAGTTTGGCTATTGACACTTAACAAATGTTAGTTAGATGAAGTTTGGCCCTTATTATATGAGGACAGTAACTCTTAGAAAATCAGATAGAATTGCATTAATACAAGGGTAATAACTTCAATGTTGGTAAAAGACGAATGACGGGAAGATGGCGGAAGAGTAAGACGCGGAGATCGCCTTCCTCCCCACGGATACACCAGAAATACATCTACACGTGGAACAACTCCTACAGAACACCTACTGAAGGCTGGCAGAAGACCTCAGACCTCCCAAAAGGCAAGAAACACCCCACGTACCTGAGTAGGGCAAAAGAAAAAAAGAAAAAACAGTGACAAAAGAATAAGGACGGCACCTGCACCAGTGGGAGGGAGCTGTGAAGGAGGAAAAGTTTCCACACACTAGGAAGCCCCTCCGCGGGCGGAGACTGCGGGAGGCAGAGGGGGGAGCTTCGGGACCGCGGAGTGGTGCACAGCGACGGGTGCGGAGGGCAAAGCAGGGAGATTACTGCACAGACGATCGGTGCCGACGGGCACTCACCAACCCGAGAGGCTTGTCTGCTCACCCGCCGGGGCGGGTGGGGCTGCGAGCTGAGGCTCGGGTTTCAGTTTTGGACGGAGCGCAGGGAGAGGACTGGGGTTGGCGGCTTGAACATAGCCTGAAGGGGTTAGTGCACCACGACTAGCCGGGAGGGAGTTCGGGGAAAAGCCTGCACCTGCCGAAGAGGCAAGAGACTTTTTCTTCCCTCTTTGTTTCCTGGTGCGCGAGGAGAGGGGTTTAAGAGTGCTGCTTAAAGGAACTCCAGAGACGGGCGCGAGCCGTGGCTAAAAGCGCGAACCCCAGAGACGGGCGCGAGCCGCGGCTAAAACCACGGACCCCAGAGACGGGCGGGAGATGCTAAGGCTGCTGCTGCCACCACCAAGGGGCCTGTGTGCGAGCACAGGTCACTCTCCACACCCCTCTTCCGCGGAGCCTGTGCAGCCTGCCACTGCCAGGTTCCCGGGATCCAGGGACAACTTCCCCAGGAGTGCGCACGGCGGGTCTCGGGCTGGTGCAACGTCATGCCGGCCTCTGACGCAACGTCACGCTGCCTCTGCCACCGCAGGCCCGCCCCGCACGCAGTGCCCCTCCTTCCCCCATCCCCCAACCCCCGGCCTCAGTGAGCCGGAGCTCCCGAATCAGCGGCTCCTTTAACCCCGTCCTGTCTGAGCAAAAAACAGACGCCCTCCAGCGACCTACACGCAGAGGCGGGGCCAAATCCAAAGCTGAGCTCCTGTGAGCTGTGAGAACAAAGAAGAGAAAGGGAAATCTCTCCCAGCAGCCACAGAAGCAGCGGATTAAAGCTCCACAATCAACTTGATATACCCTGCATCTGTGGAATACCTGAATAGACAAGGAATGATCCCAAATTGAAGAGGGGGAATTTAGGAGCGAGATCTATGATTTTTTTCCTTTTTCCTCTTTTTGTGAATGTGTACGTGTATGGTTCTGTGTGAGATCTTGTCTGTATACTCTTGCTTCCACCATTTGTCCTAGGGCTCTATCCGTCCATGGTTTTTTAAAAAAATTTTTTTCTTAATAATTAATTTTAATTGTAATAACTTTATTATACTTTACCTTCGTTCTTTCTTTCCTTCCTTCCTTCCCTCCTTTAGACAACGAATCACCCCAAATTGAGGAGGTGGTCTCTGAGAGCAAGATTTATGATTTTTCCCCCTTTACCTCTTTTTGTGAACGTGTATGTGTATGCTTCTGTGTAAGATTTTCTCTGTATAGCTTTGCTTCCAACATTTGTCCTAAGGTTCTATCCGTCCCTTTTTTTTTTTCTAAATATTTTTTAATTCAATAACTATATTATACTTTATTTTATTTTTACTGTATCTTCTTTCTTTCTGTCTTTTTTCCTTCTTTCCCTCCTTCCTTCCTTCCTTCCTCCCTCCCTCCCTCCTTTCTTTCCTTCTTTGCTTCTTTCTTCCTTCCTTCCTTTCCTCCTTTCCTTCTTTCTTTCCTCATACTTCTACTAATTCTCTCTACTTTTTCTCCCTTTTATTCTGAGCCATGTGGATGAAAGGCTCTTGGTGCTCCAGCCCAGGAGTCAGGGCTCTGCCTCTGAGGTAGGAGAGCCAACTTCAGGACACTGGTCAACAAGAGACCTCCCAGCTCCACATAATATTAAACGGTGGAAATCTCCCAGAGACCTCCATCTTAACACCAGCACCCAGCTTCACTCAACGACCAGCAAGCCACAGTGCTGGACAACCTATGCCAAACAACTAGCAAAACAGGAACACAACCCCACCCATTAGCAGAGAGGCTGCCTAAAATCATAATAAGGCCACAGACACCCCAAAACACACCACCAGACGTGAACCTGCCCACTAGAGAGACAAGATCCAGCCTCATCCAGCACAACACAGGCACTAGTCCCCTCCACCAGGAAGCCTACACAACCCACTGAAACAACCTTAGCCACTGGAGACAGACATCAAAAACAACAGGAACTACGAACGTGCAGCCTGCAAAAAGGAGACCCCAAACACAGTAAGATAAGCAAAATGAGAAGACAGAAAAACACACAGCAGATGAAGGAGCAAGGTAAAAACCCACCAGACCTAACAAATGAAGAGGAAATAGGCAATCTACCTGAAAAAGAATTCAGAATAATGATAGTAAGGATGATCCGAAATCTTGGAAGTAGAATGGACAAAATGCAAGAAACAGTTAACAAGGACCTAGAAGACATAAAGATGAAACAAGCAACGATGAACAATGCAATAAATGAAATTAAAAGTACTCTAGATGGGATCAATAGCAGAATAACTGAGGCAGAAGAACGGATAAGTGACCTGGAAGATAAAGTAGTGGAAATAACTACTGCAGAGCAGAATAAAGAAAAAAGAATGAAAAGAACTGAGGACAGTCTCAGTGACCTCTGGGACAACATTAAACGCACCAACATTCGAATTATAGGGGTTCCAGAAGAAGAAGAAAAAAAGAAAGGGACTGAGAAAATATTTGAAGAGATTATAGTTGAAAACTTCCCTAATATGGGAAAGGAAATAGTTAATCAAGTCCAGGAAGCACAGAGAGTCCCATACAGGATAAATACAAGGAGAAATACGCCAAGACACATACTAATCAAAGTATCAAAAATTAAATACAAGGAAAGCATATTAAAAGCAGCAAGGGAAAAACAACAAATAACACACAAGGGAATCCCCATAAGGTTAACAGCTGATCTCTCAGCAGAAACCCTACAAGCCAGAAGGGAGTGGCAGGACATACTGAAAGTGATGAAGGAGAAAAACCTGCAACCAAGACTACTCTACCCAGCAAGGATCTCATTCAGATTTGATGGAGAAATTAAAACCTTTACAGACAACCAAAAGCTGAGAGAGTTCAGCACCACCAAACCAGCTTTACAACAAATGCTAAAGGAACTTCTCTAGACAAGAAACACAAGAGAAGGAAACGACCTATAATAACGAACCCAAAACAATATAGAAAATGGGGATAGGAACATACATATTGATAATTACCTTAAATGTAAATGGAATAAATGCTCCCACCAAACGACACAGATTGGCTGAATGGATACAAAAACAAGACCCTTATATATGCTGTCTACAAGAGACCCACTTCAGACCTAGAGACACATACAGACTGAAAGTAAGGGGATGGAAAAAGATATTACATGCAAATGGAAACCAAAAGAAAGCTGGAGTAGCAATTCTCATATCAGACAAAATAGACTTTAAAATAAGGACTATTAAAAGGGACAAAGAAGGACACTACATAATGATCAAGGGATCGATCCAAGAAGAAGATATAACAATTGTAAATATTTATGCACCCAACATAGGAGCACCTCAATACATAAGGCAAATGCTAACAGCCATAAAAGGGGAGATCGACAGTAACACATTCATAGTAGGGGACTTTAACACCCCACTTTCATCAATGGACAGGCCAATAACACTGATGAACATAGATGCAAAAATCCTCAACAAAATACTAGCAAACAGAATCCAACAGCACATTAAAAGGATCATACACCATGATAAAGTGGGGTTTATTCCAGGAATGCAAGGATTCTTCAATATACGCAAATCTATCAATGTGATAAACCATATTAACAAATTGAAGGAGAAAAACCATATGATCATCTCAATAGATGCAGAGAAAGCTTTCGACAAAATTCAACACCCATTTATGATAAAAACCCTCCAGAAAGTAGGCATAGAGGGAACTTGCCTCAACATAATAAAGGCCATATATGACAAGCCCACAGCAAACATCATCCTCAACGGTGAAAAACTGAAAGCATTTCCACTAAGATCAGGAACAAGACAAGGTTGCCCACTCTCACCACTCTTATTCAACATAGTTTTGCAAGTTTTAGCCACAGCAATCAGAGAAGAAAAGGAAATAAAAGGAATCCAAATCGGAAAAGAAGAAGTAAAGCTGTCACTGTTTGCAGATGACATGATACTATACATAGAGAATCCTAAAGATGCTACCAGAAAACTACTGGAGCTAATCAATGAATTTGGTAAAGTAGCAGGATACAAAATTAATGCAAAGAAATCTCTGGCATTCCTATATACTAATGATGAAAAATCTGAAAGTGAAATCAAGAAAACACTCCCATTTACCATTGCAACAAAAAGAATAAAATATCTAGGAATAAGGCTACCTAAGGAGACGAAAGACCTGTATGCAGAAAATTATAAGACACTGATGAAAGAAATTAAAGATGATACAAATAGATGGAGAGATATACCATGTTCTTGGATTGGAAGAATCAACATTGTGAAAATGACTCTACTCCCCAAAGCAATCTACAGATTCAATGCAATCCCTATCAAACTATGACTGGCATTTTTCACAGAACTAGAACAAAAAATTTCACAATTTGTATGGAAACACAAAAGACCCCGAATAGCCAAAGCAATCTTGAGAACGATAAACAGAGCTGGAGGAATCAGGCTCCCTGACTTCAGACTATACTACAAAGCTACAGTAATCAAGACAGTATGGTACTGGCATAAAAACAGAAAGATAGATCAATGGAACAGGATAGAAAGCCCAGAGATAAACCCACACACATATGGTCACCTTATCTTTGATAAAGGAGGCAGGAATGTACAGTGGAGAAAGGACAGCTTCTTCAATAAGTGGTGCTGGGAAAACTGGACAGGTACATGTCAAAGTATGAGATTAGATCACTCCCTAACACCATACACAAAAATAAGCTCAAAATGGATTAAAGACCTAAATGTAAGGCCAGAAACTATCAAACTCTTAGAGGAAAACATAGGAAGAACACTCTATGACATAAATCACAGCAAGATCCTTTCTGACCCACCTTCTAGAGTAATGGAAATAAAAACAAAAATAAACAAATGGGACCTAATGAAACTTCAAAGCTTTTGCACAGCAAAGGAAACCATAATCAAGACCAAAAGACAACCCTCAGAATGGGAGAAAACATTTGCAAATGAAGCAACTGACAAAGGATTAATCTCCAAAATTTACAAGCAGCTCATGCAGCTCAATAACAAAAAAACAAACAACCCCATCCAAAAATGGGCAGAAGACCTAAATAGACATTTCTCCAAAGAAGATATACAGAATGCCAACAAACACATGAAAGAATTTTCAACATCATTAATCATTAGAGAAATGCAAATCAAAACTACAATGAGATATCATCTCACACCAGTCAGAATGGCCATCATCAAAAAAATCTAGAAACAATAAATGCTGGAGAGGGTGTGGAGAAAAGGGGACACTCTTGCACTGCTGGTGGGAATGTGAATTGGTTCAGCCACTATGGAGAACAGTATGGAGGTTCCTTAAAAAACTACAAATAGAATTACCATATGACCCAGCAATCCCACTACTGGGCATATACCCTGAGAAAACCAAAATTCAAAAAGAGTCATGTACCAAAATGTTCATTGCAGCTCTATTTACAATAGCCAGGACATGGAAGCAACCTAAGCGCCCATCATCGGATGAATGGATAAAGAAGATGTGGCACATATACACAATGGAGTATTACTCAGCCTTAAAAAGAAATGAAATTGAGCTATTTGTAATGAGATGGATAGACCTAGAGTCTGTCATACAGAGTGAAGTAAGTCAGAAAGAAAAAGACAAATACCGTATGCTAACACATGTATATGGAATTTAAGGGAAAATAATGTCATGAAGAACCTAGGGATAAGACAGGAATAAAGACGCAGACCTACTGGAGAACAGACTTGAGGATATGGGGAGGGGGAAGGGTGAGTTTTGACAAGGCGAGAGAGTGTCATGGACATATACACACTAACAAACGTAGTAAGGTAGATAGCTGGGGGAAGCAGCCGCAAGGCACAGGGATATTAGCTCGGTGCTTTGTGACAGCCTGGAGTGGTGGGATGGGGAGAGTGGGAGGGAGGGAGACGCAAGAGGGAAGACATATGGGAACATATGTATATGTATAGCTGATTCATTTTGTTATAAAGCAGAAACTAACACACCATTGTAAAGCAATTATACCCCAATAAAGATGTTAAAAAAAAAAAAAAAAAAGGCGAATGACAGCATTAGCCAACAGTATATCCGAAAGGCATTCCTAAAGCCTGTTATGAGTGTCAACATGAAAAGGGACTTCCAGTGGATCATATCAAAGAAGGAAGGAGTAGTATTATCGCAAAAATCAGTGGAACTGCATGGTGTGGGTGTATGGTGTATACCTGTATCAATAAATAGCAAGATGGTAGTGACCACATGGGGCAGGTTTCCCCCATGTCTGTAGAAAGAAAAGTGAAATTATGGAGAAGAGTGGGTCAGTCACCTTGGCATACAGCCTGGGGCAGGAAGAAACTTATGGAACATAGGGATCCAGTCTATTTGGTCAGAGGAAGCCAGGCAGGCTGATCTCTTACATAAAAGGTGTGTTCTGAAATCAGCTGTCACTGCAACCGTTTATACGGTGGAACTGTTATCCTTCATAGCATTGCACATTTTGTTAAGGGTGCATATGTGGGAACATTCTACATAGTCCTAGCTGGTTTTAGATTTTCTCTAGGGAAAATCACCACCCAGCTCAAATCTGATGCTCGATTGTTTTAGGGTAGGACCTCTCAGTACCACAGGTGGGAGGGGAGCATGGTGTCTGTCATGTGTGAAAACTGAATGATTCGATAGTCTATGACATTTAAAAGATTAACTTTTATATAGCGAACTATGCCTGTTTCTTAAATTCCACGTTTTGCAATTTCAAAATGATTTTGATTTTTTCGTGATGCAGCTACATATAACTTGATTTAGTGAAAGGCGATTATGTACAATTTTTCTACATTTTGCAGTTTTTCGATTTTGTAGTGTTTAGCACTTTTCACTGATATTTTCTGTCAGCTTTTATTTTCTGTGTTTATCAGAATTTTAGTTGAAGACAAATGATTATAGAAACACTTAAAATTTCTTTTATATAACTTCGACTTAGTTCATAAGCAGGGCTTTCCTTACATGGTGTGAAATTGGTTAGGTATATCTCGAATCTCATTATTTTTTATTTTTTTATTTTTGAATCTCATTATTTTTAAGGCTGTTGGTTCTTAGGGTAGGAAAGTGAGACTGTGGGTTTTAATTAAATGCTAAGTCATAAACTAGAATCTCTATTTGAAATATTATCTAACTATATGACAGGTGATTGAGAATTACTAGGTTTGTGAATTACTTAAAAATTCTTAAGAGTAAAATTGGTTGAACTTAGGCAAGATATCTCAGCCATCAGAAACAGTCTTGTCAGTTTTATTTCTTGTGATCTAAGTAGAATATTTTAAAGGCAAAGCGACAATTAGGTCTTTGTCAGGTGTGTGCTCTGAGTAACGACTAGTTTCCCTTTTATTCATCAGAGTATTTATGGCCATGGAGAACTGTGTCTTTTTAATTACATGGTGTGTCTGGGTATATATTTGTCCTTTCTTTTTCTTTTCTTAAATGCTGGCGTTTGTCTTATCTGCTTTATCTACACAGTCCCTACTTTAGGGCAGAGATAATATATTGTACATTTTTACTTCTTTTTTATTAAAATATTTCAAGCATAGGGAAAAGTACAGAGACCAATATAACAAACACTCATATAACCCCCATTTAGCTATGTAATACCTTAACATTTTGCCATTTTTGTTTCAGATCCTTAGCAAAATGCTAGATACAGGCGCAGCTCCTTGGCGTATCTCTCCCCAGTTGCATTCCTCTCCCTTCCTCTATGCCAAATTTTCTCATCGTTCCTATGAATATTTTTATGCTTTTCCTACATATGTACGTATGTGTCCGTATATCAATCTGGTATTATCCTATGTGCTTTTGAAATTTATTCCATAGTGTCGTACTACTTTTAGTTCACATTTTTTTTTACTGAAGTATAGTTGACTCACATTGTTATGTTAGTTTCAAGTGTACAGCAAAGTGATTCAGTTATACATATACACACACGCACACACACATATGTATATATTATTTTTCAGATTCTTTCCCCTTATAGCTTATTACAAAATATTGACTATAGTTTCTGGTGCGATACAGTAGGACCTTGTTGGTTATCTATTTTACATATGGTAGTGTGTATCTGCTAACCCCAAACTCCTAATTTATCCCTCCCTCCCCTTTCCCCTTTGGTAACCATAAATTTGTTTTCTATGTCTGTGGGTCTATTTTTGTTTTGTATATAAGTTCATTTGTATCATTTTTTTTTTTAGATTCCACACATAAGTGATATCATGATATTTGTCTTTGTCTGGCTTACTTCACTTAGTATGATAATCTCTAGGTCCATCCATATTGCTGCAAATGACATTATTTCATTCTTTTTTATGGCTGAGTAGTATTCCACTGTGTATGTGTGTGTGTGTGTGTGTGTGTGTATACACACACAGACACAAACACAGACACACACAAACAGACATCACGTCTTTATCTGTTCATCTGTTGATGGACATTTAGGTTGCTTCCACATATGTCTTGGCTATTGTAAATAGTGCTGCTTTGAACATTGGGGTGCATGTATCTTTTTGTATTATGGTTTTCTCTAGATATATGCCCAGGAGTGGGATTGCAGGATCATATGTTAGCTCTATTTTTAGTTTTCTAAGGAACCTCCATACTGCTCTCCATAGTGGCTGCACCAACTTAATGTTCCCACCAACAGTGTAGAAGGGTTCCCTTTTCTCCACACCATCTCCAGCATTTATTATTTGTAGACTTTTGATGATGGCCATTCTGACTGGTGTGAGGTGATACCTCACTGTAGTTTCGATTTGCATTTCTCTAATAATTAGTGATGTTGAGCATCTTTTCATGTGCCTTTTGGCCATCTGTATATCTTCTTTGGAGAAATGTCTATTTAGATCTTCTTCCCATTTTTTGATTGAGTTGTTTGTGGTTTTTTGATAGTGAACTGTATGAGATGTTTGTATATTTTGGAGATTAATCCCTCGTTGTTTGCATCATTTGCAAATATTTTCTCACATTCTATAGGTTTTCTTTTTGTTTTGTTTATGGTTTCCTTTGCTGTGCAAAAGCTTTTGAGTTTAATTAGGTCCCATTTGTTTATTTTTGATTTTATTTGCATTAGTCTAGGAGACAGATCCAAAAAGATCTTGCTATGATTTATGTCAAAGAATGTCCTGCCTCTGTTTTCCTCTAGGAGTTTTTTAGCATAATGCTTTTCATATTTACCTGCTCTAGTATCTCCCGTTATGAAAAAAAAGTAAAACAAAACATTATCTACTTCTATCCTATATCCCTCTCCATCTACCACCTTTTTTTTTTTTTTTTTTTTTGCGGTACATGGGCCTCTTACTGTTGTGGCCTCTCCCATTGCAGAGCACAGGCTCCGGACTCACAGGCTCAGTGGCCATGGCTCACGGACCCAGCCGCTCCGTGGCATGTGGGATCTTCCCGGACCAGGGCACGAACCCGTGTCCCCTGCATCGGCAGGTGGACTCTCAACCACTGTGCCACCAGGGAAACCCTCTACCACGTATTTATATCTCTTCCTAAGTGAGTGTTATGTGTGCCTGTTTCCTCTCTTTGTTCTCTCTTGAACCCACAATAATGAAACTTTTTACCACCATTCCATGTAAACAGTTCTTATCAAGGTGACCAGTGACCTCTGGGTTACCACACCGAGTTGTTATTTCTCCATTCTTCACTTAACCTCTCAACAGCATCTGACGCACTTGGTTATCCCTTTCTTCATGTAACACTTTAGTTTACCTTTCAGATGACTACATCTCCCTGGTTTTCCTCCTACCTCATGGCTACTCCTTCTTACTCTTTTTGCCACATTCTTATTAGTTTTTATTTTGAAATAAGTTGAACGGAAAAGTATAGACTGAAAATGGAACATCTCTCCCTGCCCGCCTCAAAACCCATATTCCCTCTCACTAATCAAAAATATAAACAGGCTTCATTTGTGTGTGTATGTGTGTATAAATTTCATAGGTGGAAACAGTGCCTCATTTTAAATTACAATTATTTGTTTATTAATGATTTTTATTTTCTGTACACTTTCTGTTTATATTATTTGCTCACTTTTACTATAGTGTTTTATTGGTTTTATTAAGTGTTCGTGTTTGTGTGTATAAATTAATATCATTAACTCTGTTGTCTGTTATGTGTATTGTGAAAATTGTTTTGAATTTTATTTTTTTATACAGCAGGTTCTTATTAGTTATCCATTTGACAGACATCAGTGTACACATGTCAATCCCAATCTCCCAATTCATCCCACCCCCGCCCCCACTGCTTTCTCCCCTTGGTGTCCATACGTTTGTTCTCTATATCTGTGTCTCTATTTCTGCCCTGCAAACCAGTTCATCTGTACCATTTTTCTTGGTTCCACATACATGTGTTAATATACGATATTTGTTTTTCTCTTTCTGACTTACTTCACTCTGTATGACAGTCTCTAGATCCGTCCACGTCTCTACAAATGACGCAATTTCATTCCTTTTTATGGCTGAGTAATATTCCATTGTATATATGTACCACGTCGTCTTTATCCATTCGTCTGTTGATGGGCATTTAGGTTGCTTCCATGACCTGGCTATTGTAAATAGTGCTGCAGTGAACATTGGGGTGCATGTGTCTTTTTGAATTATGGTTTTCTCTGGGTATATGCCCAGGAGTGGGACTACTAGGTCATATGGTAATTCTATTTTTAGTTTTTTAAGGAACCTCCATACTGTTCTCGATAGTGGCTGTATCAATTTACATTCCCACCAACAGTTTAAGAGGGTTCCCTTTTCTCCATACCCTCTCCAGCATTTGTTGTTTGTAGATTTTCTGATGATGCCCATTCTAACTGGTGTGAGGCGATACCTCATTGTAGTTTTGATTTGCATTTCTCTAATAATTAGTGATGTTGAGCAGCTTTTCATGTGCTTCTTGGCCATCTGTATGTCTTCTTTGGAGAAATGTCTATTTAGGTCTTCTGCCCATTTTTGGATTGGGTTGTTTGTTTTTTTAATATTGAGCTGCATGACCTGTTTATATATTTTGGAGCTTAATCCTTTGTCCGTTGATTCGTTTGCAAATATTTTCTCCCATCTGAGGGTTGTCTTTTTGTCTTCTTTGTAGTTTCCTTTTCTGTGCAAAAGCTTTTAAGTTTCATTAGGTCCCATCTGTTTATTTTTGTTTTTATTTCCATTACTCTAGGAGGTGGATCAAAAAAGATCTTGCTGTGATTTATGCCAAAGAGTGTTCTTCCTATGTTTCCCTCTAAGAGTTTTATGGTGTCCTGTCTTACATTTAGGTCTCTAATCCATTTTGAGTTTATTTATTTATTTATTTATTTATTTATTTTGCTGTATGCGGGCCTCTCCCTGCTGTGGCCTCTCCCGTTGCTGAGCACAGGCTCTGGACGTGCAGGCTCAGCGGCCATGGCCCACGGGCCCAGCCACTCTGCTGCATGTGGGATCTTCCCGGACCGGGGCACGAACCCATGTCCCCTGCATCGGCAGGTGGACTCTCAACCACTGCGCCACCAGGGAAGCCCCAATTTGAGTTTATTTTTGTGTATGGTGTTAGGGAGTGCTCTAATTTCATTCTTTTACATGTAGCTGTCCAGTTTTCCCAGCACCACTTATTGTGAATTATTTTTTCTGCTTTACCAAATGCCATTTGACTTTGTGGTATTTTTGAAGTACAGAGTTCTATTTTTTTGCTACAGTCAGATTTAACAGTTTTTTCCTTTATGGTTCCTGGGTTCTGAGTGCTGCATACCTTCTCCACTGAATCATTATAAATAATTTCACTAGGGTTTTATTTAGTACTGCTTCAAAGCTTCCATTTTTACCTTTAAATCTTTGGTCCTTCTGGACTTTATTTAGTGTATGAAGTGAAGCAGTGTACAACCTATTTATTTTTCTAAGTGACTACCTGATTGTCCCCCGGTCATTTAATCATCTCTATTTCTCTTACTCATTTGAGGACCACCTTCACTGTAGAGTAATTCCCTGATGTATTTAAGTTCCTCACAAGTCATTAAAAGAATTTATTTATTTCTGTTTTATTTTTCAAACCACTGCAGTGTGATTCTCCCCACTCATCGAACTCCTCTTGAAAAAAGGTCATTGTGGACTTTATAGCTGTCAAATCATTTAGCTGTATCTTACTTTGGGCAGAACGTGAAACAGTTGAATACCCTCTAACCACTGTTCTTCTGAACTATCCTTCTTCTTTTCACACTTCTTTTAGTTTCCCTCCTACCTATTGTCTCTTTTCTTTGCTAGCTTGTCTTCCTCTGTTTATTGCACAAAAGTGTTCGTTGAGTTTGCACTTTCTCCTGGCATGAGTAATATTTCCCAGTCTCATCACTTAACTGGCTAAATATTCCTGTGTTTTCCTTTCTACTTCCAACCTAAATCTAGACCTATATTTCCAATTTTCTGTTAGATACTATATGTTGTGCCCTGGGTTACTTCTATATGTCTATACAAACC
The DNA here is from genome assembly GCF_963924675.1 of Phocoena phocoena. Lineage (NCBI taxonomy): Eukaryota > Metazoa > Chordata > Mammalia > Artiodactyla > Phocoenidae > Phocoena > Phocoena phocoena. The sequence continues at coordinate 99,349,922 of NC_089240.1, read as the reverse complement.
ATTGTTGTTTTTGTTTTCAGTGTTTTTCCTTCTTTCTATACCCTACCTCACTTGATATCATCACCATTTCCCCTTGTTACTTAAATAGATTTTGTCTTTGCTATGTCCCCTTATCCCTTTAAAATCTGTCAGTGATCTGTCATAAGTCCTAGTTCTTCCTGCCTGCCCTCATAGTCCTTGTCTGTGCTCTCATTTCATGCCTTGATTTTGGAAGTAGTTTCTTATCGGTCTCCATACTTCTGGTCTCTCTCTCTGGTCCACCACCACATTGCAGGCAGTGTTAATTTTCTACTACATATGTTTGATCGTACAAACTCCATGGTTAAAAATGGTTGGTTTCATTTATATCTTGCATAAGTTGATCACATACACTTACTTCCTCTCTCTTCCTAACTCCATTAAAATGAGAGTAAAGAAATGGAAGAATTCAAAAGGACAAAGAGAACAGGAATGGAAACACTGACAGATGTAAGGTTGGAACTATTTTTTTACTTAGAGCAAAGGAAGTTACAACTCCAATATCTTCCCCTACGTGAACTTTCGAGAGAAAGCAACTCATTCTTCCCATAGAATTCCTAATATTTCAAGACTTGGAGGCACCTGGTCTGTAGAAGGCAGGAATGAGCCATGAGATTGAAAGCATGGGCTGTTCTTTGAAAGTCTAAAATAAGTCACTGAAGTCTCCTGTACCATCACCCCATCTCTGCTCCTCTGGAGACCAGAGGTTTATTATGTGGAGAATTTGACAGGAGAGCCCTAGACTCAGAGATCCAGGTGCAGCAAGTGGATTGCTTAAAACGATGGGATTAAGTGAAAGTTTGCATACCTAATTTTGGGACCTGTATGTTCTACCCTAGATGTAGTTGGTAAAAAGTTTCATGAATTAATTATTTTCACATTCCCAGATTCCTGATAGTAATCTAGATATAGCTGGTTTTCTCTTGGCACGTCTTCTAAAAAATCATGTAGCCTAAACAAAATTAAAATTTCTCAACCTCTCAGCATTCTCTCACTGGTTAAACACTTTTAGAAAAGGTAAGTCAAAAGTCAGTTGATTTTGAGATGCTTAAAAAATTTATTTTGTTTAGGCTACTCAGTTTCTTTACTTGTAATAACAGAGACTATAAGCAGAGAAATGCGATTGTGCAAATAATTATGAATGCTATGTTGTCATTTGATTTGTTTCTTTTTTAGAGTTTTGAAGACCCAAGAAACAGAGTACAGTTGACCCTGAAACAACCCAGGAGTTAGGGGCGCCAACCCCTAAACAGTTGAAAATCCTCGTACTGCTATCTCTGCTGTTAAAAAAAAAAAAGAATTGATAAATGGTGCACCCAAGGGCAGAAAGTTGAAACAGATTGGATAGAATCAGGACTGAAACCCTAGTTCTTTTGATTCCACATATTATGATCTCTAATTGAACACAAGCTTTTCCCCACACTTAGTTCATTTAAAGATTTGTAAAATGGAAATGCAGGTACTATATTTATTGAGAAAAATATGTAAGTGGACCTGCACAGTTCAAACCTGTTTTGTTCATGGTCAACTGTACTTTTCCCCCTTCTACTTCTTTTCCTTTTGCCCCTAAGTTAAGGGGCAGGTGAAGGCAGGGAACAATGAAGAAAATCTTTTTTCCTCTAGCTTAATTATTTTAGGTTTTCAAGTAGTTTTATAACAAACAATTATATGAACAAACTAAACTGGATACTATACCTTTTTATCTTCCCAATGCAATAAATTGATTTTATTAACAAGAAACATTTATGTAAATTATACATTTTTGCTTCCCAATATATTTGAAATGAATAGAATACATTAAATATACTCCCTATTGCCAATGCAAAGCATCCACATTACTAAAAACAAATATATACTATAGTTTACTACCACCTCGCCTGCTCCTTTCCCGTAAAAACAATGTTCCTACCCCTATTACCTATTTTATATCTTTAAGGTTTAAAAATCTTTAAACAATCTTTCTATCCTTAATTTTGACCAACCACTTTGAAAATCGTGGGCCCTGCATATGGGCCCCACAGGCCTCAAGTCCTGCTGGTAACTCTTCGCTTCTTAACTTCTCTGTCTCACCCAACTTCACACATACACCCCAGGTCTTCTGACTCATTTAATCCATCTTCCTGTATACACGGTGGTTTTTCCATAGATCATTGTTGGCTAATGATTTCACATGAAATTAGTCAGTACTCTTTAATGATTTCAGTGTTGAATTTCGTAGGTATTTGGGCTATTGCAGATTCAGTTTCTTAATTTTCATAAGCTGTAATATGGATATTAGGTACATGGACATACATTTTGCCTATCGCAAAATATGTAAAATATTACAAAGGTAGCATAATGTGAAAATTCTAGTGTTGATTTTCATAGTAAATATTGACTTCTTTTCCTCCTGAACAGGTCATTCTCCAACTTTTAGAGGTGATGGATCATCTGCATAGAGGGGAATCAGTTGCTGCAATACTCCGTAACCGGTATATTTATGGAAGCAATTTACCTTATAAGTTATATAATGTCTCTTCTGCTTATTTATTTACCTAACATAGTTGGTGTTCAATAAATATTTGTTGAATACCTGGCATAAAATAAAAGTATTTGCTATATGAGTGAATAAAAGAATGCCTGGGTGACAAAGAAATGGAATGAAGAACATGTTAATAACTGTGTGTTCTGAGCTAATAAAAAACATAGAAAATATAATCAGAAATCAAAATTGGTGTACATTGTGAACACCTGGAATTCAGTCAGTGGAGCTATTGATTTGAATTTTTAGTTTTAAAGCATACCAATGAATAAATACTGGTATCTGTTGCTTACGAATAGATGTCTTAACAAAGTATTTTTTAAAATAGCATTGCCCTGTGATTGTGTGTACCTTTCTGTTATTTAAAATTCCAGTTAAAACTTTTTTAGGGAGTTCTGAGAAGTTGAGAGCTTCCTCTGTCAATTTAGGATTTTAAATTCGTGGTTTAAAGAAACATAGCCTTTACTTTGCAGCAGTGAAAGAGTATCCCTTATTCCCAATAGTTTAATTGTATGGTTTGGGTGAAATATTTGAAATAATATGCTGGAGTTGTCTGTATCATGGTTCTGACAGTTACTAGTGTAGTCTTGGTTAAGTGTTTTAATTGCCCTGGGCCTTAACTTTCTCGTCTGTGAATTGGGGATAATAATAATACCTATATCTCAAGATTGTTTTGAGGATTAAAAAAGCGTCTATTGGGTGTGTGTTTGTGTGGAGAGAGAGAGCTTGGCAAGTAATTCACGGTATATCCGTGCTTGTGTTGAAATATAAATGTGGGATTTTAACTATTTTGAAAATACAATATTTGTGTTACTAAATTCTAAAGTACTTTAAAAATAGGTGTGTCTTAAAAGAATATGAAAAGGGGGGAAAGGCTGAAGTATAAAGGGGACACATATAACGTTATTGTTATTTGAAAGATACCATGGTAGGAATTGTACATAATATTCCCATCAAGGAAATATTGAATGAAAGGTACTTGCTTGTTGGAATGTGGGCAAGGGGCTGTAAGGTAGACTTGTTCAGAGATACCGAGAGCCAGGAAATCACAGCAGGAATCACGTGTTGCCATGTTGGGTGAAAAGATAGAAGAGTAGATTGCTGGGCCAGTTGGACGGGGGACATTGTGCCGAATACCTAATGGTAAACTGAGTCTGTAGAGTTCAAGCACTGCTGAAGCAGGGATTCTGTATCACACATTTGGAAGAGGAACTAGTCGGATGGCAGGATTTCCTAAGCTCAAGTTGATAACTGGTGGTTATAGCATAATTGAATTTGTTTCCATTATTATTATTGAGATATAATTGCATATAGTAAAATACACAAACATTTAAATATACATATTGATTTTTATACATGCAGTCATCCAGGTAACCACAACCCAGGTCAAGATAGAAAACAAGGCCATCCCTCCAGAGAATTCCCTCGTTTCCCTTTCCAGTTCATGTCCCCTCCCTTCCTACTGACTTACATATTTGGGGTTAGTGTTGCTTGTTCTTGAACTTCATGTAAATGGAGTCAAACACTGTGTGTTCTTTTGTGTATGGCTTCTGTTGTTCTAAATAATGTTTTTGAAATCCACCATCCTTGCAGGTATCTGTAGTTTCTTCTTTTTTTATTGCTCTGTAGTGTTCCATTGTTTAAATATACCACAGTTTGTTTATCCATTTCTTGTTGAGAGTCACTTAAGTTATACCCATTATTTGGCTATTATGAATTAAGCTGTTGTTGACATTTTTTAACAAATCTTTTTGTGGCCATATACACTCATTTCCTTTGGATATATACCTAGAAGTAGAATTGGTGGGTCATAGGAGATGTATACATATATTTATTTAATTTATTTAACATTCGTAGAAACTGCCAAGCACTTTTTACCATTTTCTTTTCTGACCAGTAGTAAGTGAGAATCCTCACAAGCTCTTGGTATTTAATTTTAGCTATTCTCTTGGGTATATAGTTGTTTCCCACTATGGTTTTCACTTTGCCTTTTCCTCACTTGTTTATTAACTATTTGTGTTTTAGAAGTATCTGTTCAAATCTTTTGCCCATTTAAAAAATTGGGGTTTTTTTCTCTTTGAGTTTTAAGAGTTTTTAAATTTTTTCTTGATATTTAGATGTATGTCTTATGAATATTTTCTTCCAATCTGTAGCTGGCCATCCCATTTTCTTGTTTGTATCTTTTGGTGAGCAGTTTTATTTTTGTTTCATTTTGATGAAGTTCAATTTATCACTTTTTTTCTTTTATGCTCAGTAATTTTTGCATCTTTCTAAGAAATCTTTACCCTCCCAAATTTCAGGCTTTCTTCCTGATGTTTTATGGTTTTAGCCCTCACATCATAAGTGCATTCTTGACCAGAAACTTAAATAAATGAACTTATGAACTGTTTGTATACACAAATTATGGATCAGTTTCATATTCTAAATAAAATACAAACCAAACACATTTAGGCATGTATGACAAGTATTAACCCTTTGTGACTAGGAAAGTTTTACCCCAGAGTGTGGATTCCTTAATACCATGAAAACTACTCATATGATGCATCCTGTCAATAGATCTCATAAGAAATAAAAGGTACAGTAAATGCTGAAGGTGTTTGAAAAAAATTCATTGCCCATAAGAATAAAGAATTAGTGATAGAAAGTTGCACTCTTAACAAGAAAAATAATTATCTCTCTGAAACCAAGAAACAAGCATCGCACTTAATGATAAATGTAAGAGTTGTTCCTTAAGCAGCAACAAAACAAAGATGCCCTCTAATCACCACATTAAAATATGTATCTATAAACTATGGCCAATGTCAATAAAGAGGCATACTTAACAGGAAGGAGGAGACAAAAAAATGATGAAGTTTTAGAAGATAGACTCATGTGCCTGCAAAAGCTAAGACATAAAAACAAGTTCTCAATTGACAGTTTTAATATAAGTTCTAAATATAGTTGGATATAAGATAAAAATAAAAACCAGTACCTTTTATCTATATTACAAATAGTCATTTAAAATATATAATGGAAAACATTCCATTTACAAAAGCCATAAAATGTAAATATTTAGTAATAACCCCAACAAAAATTTCTAGGACCTATATGAAGAAAATTTAAAAATTCAACTGAGAGATAGGAAAGAAGATATTTTTTAAAAATGGAGAGACATGCGATGGTCCTCGATTAAAAGGCTAAATTTTGGGGCTTCCCTGGTGGCACAGTGGTTGAGAGTCCGCCTGCCGATGCAAGGGACGAAGGTTCATGTCCCGATCTGGGGAGATCCCACATGCCGCGGTGCGGCTGGGCCCGTGAGCCATGGCCGCTGAGCCTGCGCGTCCGGAGCCTGTGCTCCGCAACGGGAGAGGCCACAACAGTGAGAGGCTCGCGTACCGCAAAAAAGAAAAAAGGCTAAATTTTGGAAAGAGCTCTTCCCAAATTGTTATATAGATTTAACACGAATTTAATGGGAAATTGAAAATTTTGTCAAGGTGATTATTCAACAAGATAATGAATATATGAAAGAAATGTATCCCCATTGCTTAATACAATGTCAGACATGTAGTAATTGCTGGTCAAAAAAATCTAATTTTTCTATTTATAATTCAACAAACATTTATTGTGTAATTGCTAAGTGCTAAACATTTTCAGGTGCTAAAATATGATGATGAATATTAAAAGTGATGAATCTTTGTTCTATTGCAGAAAGTTAACGTCGAAAATTAGTAAACAAGGTAGGAAGATAAAGAATTAAGGGTGGAGGGTAGCAGTGCAGAATAGCATCAACCTGTTATTAGTCTTAGATGCTTTTAGTCTTGCAATCTACCATTCAGCATATGTTTTACCCTATTAGGACTTTTATTCCAGTGATTCATTTAGTACAGGGAGAGGTCAGCCATATGTGTCTTGCTTTGTTGCAAACAGCAAGTGTGAGCATCGTCCTCATGTACACATTACAGTAATGTCAGGGAGACATTTGGTTAAGAGTCACCCAGTTGGTGTTATGGTGGTGGTGTGTACTGATGGGGTTCCTAGCTGTAATAAGGATTTCTGCAGTGACGTGTGAAGCTCTAACAGTGTTCCAGTTTTCTAAAAGTACTCTTTGATAATTAAAACACAGTATATAATATTGTCTGATGTTTGCAGTAAGGAAAAAGAGTGCCAAACACTGTATAATTGGATTTTCATCCCTTTAACAAATATTATGCACCACTTACTGTGCACGGTGTTAGGGATATGGCAGTGAATGATAATACATGGTCCCCTGCCAGTTTGGTGGCTATTGTAGTAGTCAAAATAAGAAATGAGGAGAGTCTGAACAGAGGTGATGGCAGTGGAAATGAGGAAGAGGGGAGGGGAGGGAGTTGTGAAATACTTAGGGGTAACTTTAACAATACTTGGCGTTCAACTAGATTCTTCACACTCCAGTCAACGTGATCTTTTAAAGTGGATTATCTGATAATGTGGTCCAGATTGCCCTTTCCTGTCCCTGACTATTGAAATCCTACCTGTTCTCCAAGACCCAGATCAAATTCAGTGCCCTATGTATCCACCTTCCCTGATCAATCCAAGCAGATGATCAGGAGGGTCTCTTTTGCCTCTGAACTGGTTTTCTTCCCTGTAGTGAATTTTATCACATTTGGCTCTGCATTGAAGTTAATTTGAGCATCTTTCCTTACAGCATCATTAAGAGAGCTCTTTCAGAGCGTGACTACCTGTATCTAATGTATATTTATATCACATTGCATATAATGCAGGATTTTGTACATAATAGGCATTCATTAAATATTTATAGAAGTTATAACATTTATCAATAATTATTTGTTGCCGATGATTTCATTTGGTTAAACTGTTCAGGTTAGTTTTGTTTCCCACAGTCAACTCTTACTAATAGTTAAGCAATTGAATATTAAACAACAATCTTTAAGTTGTAAAATAGACTAATGAAATTTACTACAGATTCTAAGAATAAGCTCTGACTGTTTTTACTGGCTTACTATATAATCATTTCTTAATAGTATATGATGCCAAGGGAACACAGGGCTTTCAATCTGGTCATCTGATATTTTAAAATATTGAGCCTTTACTGTTTGTCAAGAGCTGACCTCATCTGTAACATTTAAGGATTGGAAGATCCCGACCTTCCTCTTAGTTTTAAAAGTCTGGAATTATGTCTTTAAACCTAAGCACACAGTAGGTGATAAATAAACACATCTTTGATTAACCTTGAGGATGGTCGGTCATTGAAGATGTCCTTTTTATTACTGTTTTCACAATTTGACTTTATAAACTTCCATGAAGGTATGGTTATTTATGCTCTTTCAAGATTAAAAATTTATGAAGATCTAGTTTTACCTTTGCTAAATTGAGTCAGTGATTATAATAAGGTTAAATCTTAGGCTAGAAGATGCCCATAAGCATTGTAATATGAGGGTAATGCACGAATTTCTGAGGCCAGTTAAATTTTATACAGCGGACTTTTATTTTGGCCCAGAAATTCTGTAGGTTTTGGTTACCCACTATAATTGTCGTAATACATTGCTGTAGGTGCACGTTTATCAGCATATTTGTTCCTCTTACCGAATAGTTGCATATCTTTATACAAAGGACGTGAACTTGTTAGTAATGTTGCCTGTTTGATCTTTCTAGAGAATTTTCCAGGCCAGAAGTGTTCCTGCTTCTGGGGAGAGGAATTACTACCCTGATTCCCCTTTCTGTGTCTTAAATGTTCCTGTTCATAATTCTGTACATGTTCTACACATTCTTTCTGGGACATCTCATCTACAGCCATTAGTTGAATCCCAAACTGTATGTGAAGACCTTAACATTTCTATGTATTTAACATTTAAATCTTTTTCATGAGTCCCCAACTAAAAAGTGCTGTATTCCTCTCTCTACCAGTTTGTTTATTTGTTTTGACTTTACAAGTAATACATATTTATTATAGAACACTTAAAAATAACAAATTATATACAGATATGCAGGGAAAATAATCACCGAAAGTAACTCTGTTAACCCCTTAATGCATTTTCACTCTAGTCTTTTGGTGAATTTTGAAATGTAACTGTAGTTGTAATTATTGAACATGATATGATTCTAGTGTTGTACTTAAGAGCAGAGGCTTTGAAGTCTTCCAAATACAGGTTCAGATCAAGCTTTGCTTCTTGCTAGCTGTGTGAACTTTGGAAAGTTTCTTAACCTCTCTGAGTCTGTTTCCTCATCTATAAAATAAAAGAGTATCATTGTTTGGGATTGTTCTGAGAATAAAATAAAATTTTATAAGGTAGTCACATTCCTGGTACATGATAAATTCTCAATAAATGGAAGCACTTACTGTTTTATTATACTGTATATCATGTCTGTATCATGCTGTTTTTCTTAGTTGTATCATGAACATTTTCACATGTTAATAAAAACTTGTAGTAGATATAATAGCTGCAAAGTATAAACTCTTTCATGGTATAAATGATTTCTTAAATATTTAGGTTGGATCCACTTTTGGGGTGTTATTTGTTTTAGTGTCTTCCATATCTATCATATTTTCTCTCCTCACTTTAATATTTGTTATCTTTTTTCCTTTTACTTAATGAATTTATTTTATACTGTATCAGACTCTCTCTTTACTCCCTCTGATATACATTTTGGTTGTGACTCTGGTTTAGTTTCCTGGTAGTTGGCAAATACAATTTATTGCTTTCCTCATCTGATCATGTTATCTTATTTGGTTTCCTCTTCCTGCTTTACTGAGGCCATGTTTTCGCGTTCTCCTGAATGTGCCAAAGGCTTTCAACATTGTTTTCTGACTCCTATATGAAAGCATTTGCAGAGTTCTGCTCTTTCTCTGAGTCTTTATAATGACAAGTCTCCTTGTCCTTGTTTTTCAATACATTTTCATTGCTCCCATGCTAGTTGTTTTTCTGTTTGTTTATTCTCAAAGGGAGAAAGATTCCTTGAATGGCCTTTGTACTGGCTGTTCCCTTTGTCTGAAACGTTCTTCCCCATGGTCTTTGTGTGGCTGGTTCTTCTTTTCAGATCTCCACTTAAATGTCCACTTAAAGGTTTTCTTTGACCACCCACTCTAAAGTGGTCGATTGTTTAGTGTCACACACCCCCCCCAGTTTCATTCTCTGCATGACTCGTCACTACCACTATTAGATATTTTCCTTCTTTGTTTATTATCTATCCCTTTTTGCTAAAATAGAAGCTTTAGGAGGTCAGGGATCTTGTCTGTCTTGATTATCTTTTTCCCCAGCCAAGATTCCTGACCTTGTTTATTTTATTTTATTTTTTTAATTTTTATTTTATATTGGAGTGGAGCTGGTTAACAATGTTGTGTTAGTTTCAGGTGTACAGCAAAGTGATTCAGTTGTACATATACATGTATCTTTTCTTTTTCAAATTCTTTTCCCATTTAGATTATTACAGAATATTGAGCACTGTTTCCTGTGCTATGTAGTAGGTCTTTGTTGGTTATCTGTTTTAAATATAGCAGTGTGTACTTTAATTTTAGCACCTACCACCATGTCTTGTACATATTAGTTGCTCAGTAGGTATTTGCCTACTGAATGAATTGACCATTGCCCCTGTATGTGCTCTTGGGTACTTGGGTAATCCAACCCCTTCCTCAGAGTTTTACCCATGAGCCAATACTGACAGAAATAAATGATTGAAATAAATAGACGAGGGAGAAGAGACAATTCTTCCTTGCAGAACAATTCCGAATTTTATATATGTACGAATGTGTGTGTTTGTATGTATATATTTCCCCCATTCAACAGATGGAACTTCATCTATCTCCCGCCTTGAGTGTGGACTTAATGGTTTGCTTTCCAAAGGAAAGAGTATGGAAAGGAAAAAATAGTACCATTATAGTGAAGAAATGTGGAAAATACTACCTGTGGTAGACCTAACAGTGGCCCTCCAAGGATGTCTACATATTAGTCTGCAGAACCTGTGACTGATACTGTATGTGGCAAAAGCAGACTTTGCAGATGTGATTAAGTTAAGGACCTTGAGGTGGGGAAATTAGCCTGGATTATCCAGGAGAGCCCAGTGTAATCACAAGGGTCCTCATAAAAGGGATGCAGGTGGATTCAGAGTCAGAAAAGGAGATGTGATGATGGAAGGAGAGTTTGGAGCCATGCTGTTTGAAGATGGAGGAAGGTGTCATAAGCCGTAGAATGCAGGTGGCCTCTAGAAGCTGGAAAAGACAAAGAAACAAATTCTCCCCTCAAGCCCTGCCAATACCTTGATTCTAGACTTCTGACCTCTAAAACATTAAGATAGTCTATTTGTGTTGTTTAAAGCTGTTAAGATTGTAGTTGTCACAGCAGTAATAAATGAATATACCATATATCCGGAGTCTGGCACACAGGTTTCCCAGTATATAGCAATATTTGTAATTTCTGACTTGATATGAACACAAGAGAGGTATCAGGGGTGGACAGTGGAAGGGAACAGCACCTTTGCCAGGTCTGTTCCCATACCTGTGCTGTATTTTCTCACTTTTTGTGTCTGTTAGATATTTAGCGGTAAGTTGGGGGTGGCGGGATCAGAGGCTATTAGCTATTTGTTATTTAAATTTAGACACTCATGTATTCATCTTAAAGTTTTCCTTACCCAATTGTGTAATTTATGCTCACTGTGAAGTATTTGGAAAAATATGGAAAAGTATAATTCTACTGCACTGAAAGCACTGTTAATATTTTAAAACTCATAAGTACAAGTGTTTATTCAACATTGAATAAATCAACTCTTATTTCAATAATACCATTGCCTGGTATTGTAAACACGATGGGTCCAAACCTGTCTCATCTCTGTCCCCAGAACCTGCCTCCTCATCTGTGGTCTTGGCCTTGCTTAGTGACACTGCCATTCACTCAGAAAGTTGGCCATCATCCAGGACTCTTCTTTCTTTCTCATTCCCCATATTCAGTCAGTCACCAAGTCCCATTTCTCTTTCCTAATTATTTCTCCAATCCACTGCCTCTGCTGCTTTATTCTTATTACCTCCTTCTTATTTCAGACCCACATAGTTTGTCACCTAGATCTTTATAATATCCTTCTAAACTGATTTTTAGCCTCCAGTCTTAAACCTCTTTTACCTCCCACCTCCTTCTCCCTCTCCAGTCCATCCCTCCCGTTACAGCCATAATGATCTTTCTGGAATGTAAAGATGTATGTTCATATCGCTTCCTTGTTTAGATTTCTTCACTGGCTCCTCTCTGCCTGCCTAGCCTCATCTCCTGCCTAGAGCACGTGTTGCCCTCCCTCAAAATTGGGAGGTGATATGTTTCCTCCTGTTTCCATCCCTCTTGCTGGTACGCCTTCTCCCTGGTTGTTGGCCTAACCAACTCCTGTTTATCCTTCAAGACCCAACAAAGGTATTATTAACTCCTCTGTGATACTTTCACTGACATGTACCCCATTCCTCTTCCAAACAGAATTATGTATTCTTTTCTTATGGCTCCCATAGTATCAACCCTTATTTCAATGGTGGTGGTAGTGGTGATCAAAGTCCCAATAGTAGTGCTAGTTGTGTTTGAATAGTCATTATAATAGCTGACACATATAGCATTTACTTTGTGCCCGGTTCGAACTCATATACACACACACACATATATATAATTCTATATTCCTTATTCCAAATTTATCTTATTCTCATAATAACCCCATGAAGAAGGTGCTATCATTATTCTCATTCTACAAGTGAGTATATCGAGGCACAGAAAAGTTTAAGTAAGTTGTCCAGGGTCACAGAGCTAATAAGCATGGATGCAGGGCTCACACCCAGGGAGTTCAGCTCAGTCTGTGCATTTAACCATATACCTGTCTGTCTCCTTCCCTGGGTTGTGAACTCTCTTAGGACTTTTTACCTACCACCCATGATGTTGACCCTAAGGCCAAGGCATTTCTGCTGTATTCTGGAAGTGCATACCATTAATAGGTTAAGTGCTATCAATGAATTGGGAACCTGGAAACTGATAAAAGTAAGTTTTTCTTTAAAAAGTTTTCTCTTCTCTCCTTTTCCAATCCTTCAGTTTTTCCCCCTTTTCATCTTCCCAACAAATGCAGTTGCGTGGAAAGTGTTGAAAGATTATGTAACATTTCCAAAGGCTCCTGAACCACAGTTGGGTCATGGGTTACATGGGACTAGGAACGTGGACCCATGAAATAATTCACAGCCTTAGCGATGTGGGTGCTTTTTAAAAATATACAGTCAGACAACAAAGTTTTCCTTTTGGTTATCAGTGTTGTGTGATATTTTGACTTCCTGTCTCCCAATACTTTTCTTTCTGCCATTGCTTCATTTTAGATTAAAATGAATAGAGAAAGAGTAATACCTTTTCTTTTTCCTGGAAGGAAGCTCTACTCTTCCTTTGGATTGTAGTTTCTGTGCCTGGCTTTGGGTTTTAGCTATGGCAATCCCAAGCTTTGTGACCCTCAGGCAGCCCTATTATGGGTCTCCTCTGAGAGCCCAAGGCCCTAATCTGCCATTGAGGGAAAGGGAACGTGTCCTCCTCCCTTACTTCGTACCCTTACCGGGTAGATAATGCAATAAATTCTTCCAAAGGTGGAGACGTTTTCCTTTACCAGCACAGCATGGCATAGCTGACATAGATACGAGCTCCAGATAGCTAGAAAGAAATCCTCTGGTGATTTTAGCAATCTCCTTTTCGGGAAACAAAATAACAGAGGCAGCAGAGTGAATTTGAATTAAACTTGTTTTTGACAGGAGCTGTGCCTAGATATAGACAGTGTCCTTTATTTTTCCTGGCACATTATTGAAAATAGTATTATGTAACTTCGCCTGAGCTTGTCTGAGATCAGCCATTGTCCAGAGCTGGCTAGAACATACTTTTCTCTCTAGGTTCCCTGAGGCAGTGCTAAAACCAATAAGGCCTCTAGGGAGAGAATAGCTATTTGATCTCCAGACCCTACAGTCTGCCCCTTCACGTTACATTTATCCATTGACCATGTGGCATGAAGGGGAAAGTACATAAATACTAGCTTTTGATCCCATACTCCTACCCATTCCCTTTAAGGGTAGTTCATTACCTGATAGACCCTTCTGTTGAAAAGGCAGAGTGCAGCCCTGAGTTTGAAAAACTCTGTTTTCTGGTCCTGGCTCTGCCAACATAACAGTGGCAATTTATTTAATATGCTATCGATTTCTTTCTTTTTCTTTCTCCTTTTTTTCCAAACAGAAATATTTTCTTTCTCCTGTCTTGAAAATTAATGAGATGATATGCTTGAATTACTTTGTTCTCCCTGGAAGGTAGACCCTCCAGCAGGTCAAGTTGATTTTTGAAAGGAGTTGAAAACAGAGTTAAGGCTATTTGTTTTTCTAAGAATAGTTGTGGCTCCACAAAAAAGAGACTGCATTTCTTTAGAGATAGAAAAAGATTGTAGAGATGTTGTACAACCCTCTTAAATATAAAACGAAAGGGAATCTGATATGCAAAGGTGAGAGAACTTTTCCAAGTTCGCATAGCAAGGGAAAGACCCAAGACACGAGTACCCAGGTTTTCTGACATAAAGTGTCATTTTTACCTCAGAAACCTACATTTTGCACATTTAAAGCAAAAAAAGTAGTTTCTATAATTAAACGTTTTCTGTCAGATTTTCGGTATTGTATGGTGCATAAATTTTGTATTTACAGTTAAATTGGTATATAGTCTATCATTATTTACATGTGTAAAACACTTTTGGCTAAATAGTTCAAGTAGTTTCTTTTCTGTGGGATGGATAAGTATTGATAAGGGAATTAATGCTTACATTAATTACAATAAGGGAATAAGTCTTAATCTAATAATCAGTGGCAAGTAGGGAGGTAGATAAAAATAGATCGAAACGTAACCCAGTCAGTGTCCTAAACGTTACTATGAGCACTATTCTAGCGTAGTATTTGGCCATAAACATATTTAATGACACGTCTGCGTCCAGACACAGCTCTTGCTGTTAACAACGTTGTTAATTCAATTTCAACTCATTCTCCTGCCTCAGTCATTTTGTTCCCCCTAAAACAGATTGCTAAAATCATCCACTTCTTTCCAGCTGTCTATAGCCCCATGTATTAGTTTCCTCTTGCTGCTGTAACAAATAACCAGAATCTCAGTGCTTAAAACAACACAGATTTATTATCTTGCAGTTCTGGAGGTCATGGGGCTAAATTCAAGGTATAGGCAGGACTGCGTTCCTTTTGGAGTACGCAGGGAGAATCTGCTTCCTTACCTTTCTCAGCTTTCAGAGGCTGCCTGCACTCCTTTGCTCTCTTCATCCATCTTTAAACCCAGCAACAGTGGGTTGAATTCATTTCACATCTCATCACTTGGACCTCTTCTGCTTCCTTCTTCCAATTTTTAAGAATGCTTATGATTATATTGAACCAACTTGAATAATCCAGTATAATCCCCCCATTTCATAGCCCTCAGTTTAATCACATCTGCAAAGTCTTTTTTGCCATGTCAAGTAACATATTCACAGGTCTTGGGGATTAGGCAGTGTACTGGGGATTAGGCCATCGCCTTGATCACCACACTCAGTATCCACGTCTACACTACCATGCTGTGTGTTTGCCTTCTGAGAGTGTTAAGATAATGGCTCTTTTTCAGTTTTAAGAATTATTTTATAAAACATTTATCACAAATTCTTATTCCAGTGCCCCTCATGTGCTTTCCTTCCCTTTTCTTAAAAAAAATATATTTTATTTATTTATTTATTTGGCCATGCCACGCAGCTTGCAGGATTTAGCTCCCTGACAAGGGATTGAACCTGGGCCCTCAGCAGTGAAAGCACCACGTCCTAACCACTGGACCGCCAGGGAATTCCCTTCCTTCCCTTATTAAGAGAATTTTTACACATTACAGATGAAATAATATGTATACATATATGAAAATTACAGAAGTTTTGGAAAATGCAGAAAACAAAATAAATCACACATGATTTCACCTTATCTAAGGTAAACCAGTTATTGTGTTGCCGTACATCCTGTCAACTGTTTTTCCATGCATACATTTTACATGGTCATCATGTATGTACAATTTTGTATTTTACAAAGTGATGCCATTAACACTTTCCATATTGTTAATAATCTACTTAATAATCACCTAATGAAGAAAATAACATTTTTAAAATAAAATTAATCAACGTATAGTCGAAAATACAGAAATGTATAAATAAAAAATAATTTCTAGTGTCATTATTCAGATTTAACTACTCTTTTAACATCTAAATATATTTCACTCAGCCATTTTTGCCTCCCTTTTTTAAATAAAGTAAAATTAGACTCATACCTTATACATATCTTTATATCATGTTTTTCTCTAATAATGCAGTTTTAACATTTCCCCATATTACTACTATATATTGTTCTAAATGGTACAATTTAAAATAAATAGTATTGCAAAATTAATATATCTCATTATTTTTAGAACTTAGAAAGTACTTTTATGAAAAGAAAATTTATATCATTCAGTTATTTAACTACTCGGTTAATATATTGGTCTGTATTTATATAAAATGTGTGTATATGTATTATTTTTATAAAAATAGGCTCATATTATAGATATTAATTTGTATTTTTCACATAATATATCAAGAGTATCATTCTGTGTCCTCATTCCTTTTCATCATCACTCAACGTGATATGCTTATAAAATGCTGTCTGGAACATAATAAGCACTAAAATATTTCCTCTTAAAGTTGTTATCATTGGACTTCCCTGGTGGCGCAGTGGTTAAGAATCCACCTGCCAATGTAGGGCACATGGGTTTGAGCCCTGGTCCGGGAAGATCCCACATACCGTGGAGCAACTAAGCCAGTGTGCTACAACTACTGAAGCCCACGTGCCTAGAGCCCATGCTCTGCAACAAGAGAAGCCACTGCAACGAGAAACCCGCAACCAAGAGTAGCCCCCGCTCACTGCAACTAGAGAAAGCCCGCAAGGACCCAACGCAGCCAAAAATAAATAAATAAAATAAATAAATTAAAAAAAAAAAAAAAAAAGTTGTTATCATTAACCTCATTATAAATATTATTTTAGTGTATGCATGTACCAAAATTTATACTAGCATTTTCCAATTTGTAATACTTTTTATTTTGAAACAATCTCAAATTTACAGAAAAACTATAATATCAGTACACAGAGCTCTTCTTTTTCTTGAACCGTTTTAGAGTCACTTGCTGACACAATGCCCATTAGCCCCAAATTCTCTAGTGTATGACTTCTAAAAGTGAGAACATTCTCCTATATAACCTCAATTCAACCATCAAAATCAGGAAATTAACATTAATCCATTGCCACATTCTAATCAAGGCCCATTCAGATATTTCCAATTATTCCCAGAATGTTCTTGATAGCAAAAAGTTCCAGTTCAGAATCAT
Organism: Phocoena phocoena; assembly: GCF_963924675.1. Lineage (NCBI taxonomy): Eukaryota > Metazoa > Chordata > Mammalia > Artiodactyla > Phocoenidae > Phocoena > Phocoena phocoena. The sequence goes on along the minus strand of NC_089240.1, from coordinate 99,333,016 downwards.
GCATGGCATTTAATTGTAATATCGCTTCAGTTTTCTTCGTATGGAACACTTCCTCAGTCTTTCCTTGACCTTCATGACCTTGGCACTTTTGAGGACTAAAGGCCAATTATTTTGTAAAATGTCCTTCAGTTTGGCTTAGTCCTAATGGTTTGTCATGATTCTATTCAGGTTTTCCTTCTTTAGCAGGAATTGCACAGAAATGATACTGTATTCTCATTGCAGCCTATCAGGTGACATGTAATTTAAATTTGTCCTGTATTGGTGATGTTAACTTGATTAAGCTGCTGTCTGTCAGGCTTCTCCACTGTAAAATTACTTTTTCTCTCCCTTCTAATTAATAGTGTTTCTGGGCAGGTAGTGGGAGTACCTTGAGGCTCTATAAATATCTTGTTCCTCATCAAACTTTTATTTTTACTTAAAGTATAGTTGATTTACAGTATTGTTAGTTTCAGGTATACAGCAAAGTTATTCAGTTATAGATATATATACTTTTCAGATTATTTTCCATTATAGGTTATTATAAGACATTGACTATAGTTCCTGTGCTATACAGTAAATCTTTGTTGCTTATCTATTTTATGTATACTAGTTTGTATCTGTTAATTCCATACTCCTGATTTATCCCTCCCCGCTTCCTTTCCCCTTTGGTAAGCATAAGTTTGTTTTCTATGTCTGTGAGTCTGATTCTGTATTATTTTTTAGATTCCACATATATGTTATATAATATTTGTCTTTGTCTGACTTCACTTAGTATGATAATCTCTAGGTCAATTCACATTGCTGCAAATGGTAATATTTCATTCTTTTTTATGGCTGAGTAATATTCCATTATATAAATATGCCATGTCTTCTTAATCCAATCTCCTGTTGATGGACACTTTTTTTCCATGTCTTGGCTATTATAGATAGTGCTGCTATGAACATTGGGGTGCATGTATCTTTTCAAATTAGAGTTCTCATCCTTTCTGGTTATATGCCCTGGAGTGGGATTGCTGGGTTGTATGGTAGTTCTATTTTTAGTTTTTTAAGGAACCTCCATACTGCTCTCCATAGTGGCTGCACCAATTTACATTCCCACCAACAGTGTACAAGGGTTCCCTTTTCTCCACACTCTCTTCACACATACACACATATACATTTACATCTATATTTCAATATGTTGAAAACTATGAATTCCCCTCAATACCTAAAATTCCTTTTTTAAAAAAATTTTTTATTGGAGTGTAGTTGATTTACCCTCAAATTCTAATACAACACCATAGAGCACATTCTAGCTTTCTGCCTTTCCATGTTTTCACCCCTCAATCTCTAATATTAAGAAACGTGTCTCCTGGGGAATTCCCTGGTGGTCCAGTGATTAGGCTCGGTGCTTTCACTGCCTAGGGCCCGGGTTCAATCCCTAGTTGGGGAACTAAGATCCCACAAGCTACACGGCTTGGCCAAAAAAATGAAAAGAAAAGAAAAGAAAAGAAAAAAGAAATGTGTCTCTCCCATTATTTGGCCAGTGCCATATGCAGCCCGTATCCTGTTGATGCACGCTGCCCTCTCCCTCCCCGGATGTTGGCCTCCCACGGTCCCAGTCTGGCTGTGGCTGCTGTCCCCCAGCATGAATACCACCATCAGTTTGTTTGGGGTTCAACTCGCCATGCCAGGCCATCCTTGGTGTTGCTTCCTCATCCTCTGCAGCCCCATAAAGGGCCTTCACCATGCCCTCCCTCCCCTGCCCTCACCATAGGATGCCTACTTTGCTTGATGCCACTTAGGGCTTTCTGATGAAACTGTTCAGGAAGGGGAAGGGCATGAACTTTCTCTTTATTTTGACTGTTCAGTTGTTGTCACTTTTTTTCTCACAAACAATTTTTTTTTTTGCGGTACGCGGGCCTCTCACTGTTGTGGCCTCTCCCGTTGCGGAGCACAGGCTCCGGACACGCAAGCTCAGTGGCCATGGCTCACGGGCCCAGCTGCTCCGCGGCATGTGGGATCTTCCCAGACCGGGGCACGAACCCGTGTCCCCTGCATCGGCAGGCGGACTCCCAACGACTGCACCACCAGGGAAGCCCACAAACAAAATTTTTAATGATTACTACCCTTCTGTTGGATGTTTAATTATCTCACATACTTTTTGTTTTTGTTATTCTTATAAATAAATAGTGTTTTCATGCAGTCAGCATCCACATTTTCTTCATTATATTTTATGGTATTTTTGCTTGTCAACTTGAGTTCTTCAGATTAATATTAATTAGCTTACTAATTAATGATTATTTCTGATTTGATTATTACTTAATGATATTATAGAAATATGATGTCAGAAAATGAGGAAGTTGGGAATTAGATGATTTTTCAGATAACTAATAGAATCACGACTTCTTTCTCATAATAGCCATTTTTGAATGGAGATAATTTTAAAACCTATTATGTAGTAACCTCTTCCTGGTTATTTAAGGTTAAAGACGTGAGTTCAGAAAGTCTCGTTTCCTTAGCATGGCATAGAAAGCCCTTCATATTGGGCACCCAAACTATCTTTCTAACCCCATTTTTGCCACTTCCCATTTTTATAACCTGTGCTGTTGCTGTACTGCATTATTTTTCCTTTGTTAAATATGCCACATTCTTTTGTATTGCTGTGATGGTGTTGGATTACCCAATAGGTAATTAAGCATGTGCTCAGAGCACCAACCAGGCATAGGCACCAAACGATGGGAGGCAAAAAGAGTACTTGATATTTCATGACCATCAGTTTTATTCTCATCAAAGATTTATTCTCATCTTTATCTTTGATTTCCTTTCCCCTAATTTACAGTATAGAGTTATGTATGTTTTGAAATACATACGAGGATGAATGTAAAGAGGCAATACAATACGCAAGAGGAAATGCAGTAGTCTTTTCTGTGATTAAGGCCTCTCTAAGTTTATTCAGACCCTCTGTGCCTTTGTTTTTGCTGGATCTCTTAATTCTGCTCCCCGCCTCCAGCTGAATTATATGATATTCCATCCTACTGTGTTTGATTGCACATCTATCAGATCACTTAGCACATTGTGTAATAATTACTTTTTAAATAGTCTCTCCCGACTAGACTATGAAGTCCATGATGAAAATGGCATTTTCCTATCTAGCCTTCCATTTCCTGCATCTAACCCAGTGACTTATGCAAAGTAGAGATTCATTAAATGTTGTGGAACTGAACAACTTATTGTCCTGTCTGTAGATGCAGATGGTGGCCCCTGTAGGAGAGATTAAACGATCTCTCTTAAACTGTAGGACACTTGATTCAGTAGCATCTACTGGGATTAAACTTGACATGTTTGAGTAGTCTGGTGTTTTTACTACATCATACTGTTCGGGGAATAGGTGGTGCTCAGAAAGAGGCGATCTACAAAAGCCGTAAGATTCTTATGCAACAAGATGATTTACTAGTGGGTTTTCCTCCCAGCTTGTATAGTGTTCTCACAATCAGGATATATATTTAGATTTTTCTAGATTTATTTTTGAATATACATGTTCACTCGGTTACCTTAGTTATTTAAAAATCAAAGAACCTTTTCAGTTAGATTTGGACCAGAGATGCAGGCACCTTCTGATCTGTTCACTAGAGGCAGTTTAAGGGGAAAAAAACTTTTTTTTTTCTTTTTTAACATCTTTATTGGAGTATAATTGCTTTACAATGGTGTGTTAGTTTCAGCTGTATAACAAAGTGAATCAGCTATACATATACATATATCCCCATATCCCCTCCCTCTTGCATCTCCCTCCCACCCTCCGTATCCCACCCCTCCAGGTGGTCACAAAGCACTGAGCTGATGTCCCTGTGCTATGCGGCTGCTTCCCACTAGCTCTCTGTTTTACATTTGGTAGTGTATATGTGTCAATGCCACTCTCTCACTTCGTCCCAGCTTACCCTTCCCCCTCCCCGTGTCCTCAAGTCCATTCTCTACGTCTGCGTCTTTATTCCTGTCCTGCGCCTATGAAAAAAACGTTTAAAAATTCTGTTGGATGGATTCTGCATGACCACTGGTTCTTTCGCTGCATAAATATCATTTATCTATGGCCTACAGCAGTCACGGAATGGCTTAACTTGGTCCTGTCCCAGAATGACAGTCCTGCCCCAGACTACAAAAAGATTCCAAAGACCATCTTTTGAGCATGGAGCCACCTGAGTAGAATGTCTTCGCCGGTGGTGGGTCCCAGATGCTAGTTAGCACATGGAAGCTGGTTTGTTGTGGGTATTGTCACAGGTCTGAAGTGAAATGAGAAAAACAACAATTTTGTGATGTTTTTCTCCCAGAAAGTTGAATTTATTGATTATAAAGAACCATCCTCTATTCTGAGGTTGGCTGTTACTTTTTGGTTGTTAAAATGCCCATTTGCCCTTTCTTTAATGAAATGATAGTGATGAGGGGTCGTGTACCCCTATTATCTGAAAGCCTTAAGGCAAGATGTGTTTCAGAATTTAGGTTCTTTTTGTTTTTTAGACAGGTAATAGAGTGCATGTCTCCTATATTACATAATAGCCCCGGTAGGGGCTGAACTGACACCCTGTAATCAGAGTAATATTTCTGCAGTGAAATGTATTTATACATATTAGCATATTTATACTGAGATAGAAAAAGCGTGTGTATAGCCTCACGTTTGTTCAGGTCAGGTTTTACTGCCAGATGAGTTCAGGTCAGTTCAGATTTTGCTGCCAAATGAGTTGAGTTACAGGCAGAAAAAAAAGAAACATTTGATTTCCAATTGTTTGGCTTTTGAAACTGCGGATAAGAGGTCATGGATTAATAGTTGCCTTTGAAAATATTCCTACTTTGCAAAAATAAAGTTGGCTACCCTTTGTAGGACCCCAGGATGCTTTTGATATTTTACTGGTCCACAAAACCCAAAAAGCATGAGAAAACGCTCCCCTGAACACTATTGAAGTGAATATAGCTTTACTTTTATACCCATCTCTAGCCAACGATAATGGAATCTCTGCAGGTTGCAAGATTCCTCAAATATACATTTAATCAAAGTAAATTGAAAATAAGTTTATTTTGTAGCATTTTTAGGAGATTAGAAGAAGAGAGAAGGTTGCAGCAGAACACCACCCGTAATTCCCAGTGATAGGTTGGGATTCTCTGATTGGGATTGGTTCTAGCCTGAAAGAACCTCTTCGATGCATTTGTTTGGCCAAATAGCTAAGTGAACTTTAGACCCTGTAGCTGGGTCTCTGTTGAGGAAGGGCAACGGCAATTAGCTATGTGAACTTACAAGTCTAAAATGAGTTAGCAGCTCTGAAAGCGCTTTGACAATAAAGACCACTTTAACATGTAAAATTGTTATTTTAGGAATAATTCCATAGCTGCAGTATATTGCCTTTCATACCACTACATGGTCTTTTAAGGTTCTTTTCTGCAGTACCCTGGCAGGATAGATTACATAGGTAAAATCTAATACTCCTTGCCTTCAAAATTTTGTGAAGGCACATTTACCTAATTATAACCTCATAAGTGGATATGAGTTGGTATACATCCACATGTCTTATATATAGTATGAAGTAATAGAATCAAAGCAACACAACTACATAATTCTTATTCTAGCAAATTTGTCCAGAATGTGGACTTGGGAAAACAATTATTGTGCCCAGCTGTGCTGTAAATTTGTCTCTTACTTACAAACAGTATTTCTCAGTTAACCAATGTGCTAGTTATTGATTTGTTGACCCTCAAGTTCAAATTCACCCTTTTTGCCTGCTCTGTGGACATGGATCTGAGGCTTTTAAATATTTGTTTCCTTTGCCACTTGGCATTGAAGTTTTGTTAGTAGAAGGTTCTGGAAAGGCATACCACGAGGAGAGGGATTTGCCTCAAGCTTCCTGTGGGCTTGCTCAGCAGACTGTTCAGGCAACTCAGGCATCTTCTCTAGTGCTCGGTTTCTTCACCCAATTGTCAGTAGCTTTTCCTGGCGCCACCTTAGACAGTGTTGTGGAAGAGTGCTTCTGGTAAGGCACTTCCCAGAGGTATGTTCCAAATGATAGGCTCATCTTTGAAACTTCTGGAAAATTTCAAAGCTGGCTCAGCTTTCCAGAAATTCCAAAGATGAGGACCACGGCAACTTCTCTGCCCTTCTGTGAGCTATGCCCTCTCCAAATGAGGTCTGGATCTTGGCCCTGGGTTGGGGGCACTCCCTTGGACCTTTAGCCTTGGGGGAGGGATCTCTTACATGGGTGCTTTATTTCAGCCCGAGGGGTAGTAGTTGTTCCTGACATCTGACATTCCTGTATTTTTTAGAATTCTCTTTGCTTAGCGTTAGCCAGTTGCTCATCGCTCTAGTTCCCTGTTATTCAAATCCCCTGTCAAAGCTAATAATTCTTTTTGTGAAACTCCTAGTTCAAATTAGTGTTTGGTTTCTCTCCTGATTAGGCCTAGACAGATGCAACCAGTTAAAGGTCCCTATGAGCTACCATGTATCACTTGCAAAGTGATTTTTAAGAGATGATACTATTGTGTCTGTAGTTGAAAAAATTAAGACCACACATTTCACATATCCTTTGGGGAAATGTTCTTCCCGCCGAGCCTCTGTGTATCTGTGTATTTGTCTCTCCTCTCTTTGTACATCCCCCACCTTTGCTGTTAGTTACTCTTGTCCCTTTCTCTTCCTATTCGCCTTTATAAACTCCATTTCTAATCCCAGCTTTGCCTTTAACAAGCTATCACTTGACTTCCCTGGGTCTCAATTTCCTTCTTGGTGAGGCAAAGATAATAAAAGATCATAAATTAATGAAATCAAGGACATGAAAGTGCTTTGTAATTAGTAGGGCATCATATAAAAGTAAAGTGATATTATTGGCATTTATTAAATGGTTTTCTCTTCCATGTTTTAAATTTTTAGTTGCATTTTCTTTTAAGAGCTTTAAGGAGCCTTCAGGGGTACTTACAACCTGATAAAATAGATATAAATCCATGTAATTATTAGATGAGGTAGAATGTGCTGCGTGCTGAAATAGGGGAACAACAGGATTATGGGCACCCTGACAGTTACAATTTAATTGTGGCCTGAGGATTTGCGGTTTAGTTCCAAGGAGCAAAGAGAGCCACCTGATCTTAAAGGACCTAAACTGCCATTTGTTAAATTGCTGTGACACAAATGAGCCTTGCGCTAGGCACTTTACGTACATGATCATATGTAATCTTTACATTTATTCCTATATTGTTAAATTATTTTATTGTGTCTTGGACGTCAAAATATTTGGCTGGAAGACAGATTTTTGTTCGTTTTGTTTTTAATGGAACCCCCCCTCCAGTTATATGTGAGTAGTCAGTGGCAGTGAAAGTCTTCAAGATGGAAAATTCTACTTTTTAATGCAGCTTTTAAGGTATATTCTGTTTTTGTATGTATCCACGGACACCTGCATTTGAAAAAATTGGTTAAATGCTTTCACCTTAGCATAAGAATAAAGATTCTCTGTGATAATCTCTATATTGAAAAAAGGAAATGATTTGTTTAAAAATCATTCTCTCTTATTGGCCAGTAGATAGTGTGTCAGCGGGTGTAGTATATTCTAGGGGATGACACGGTTGACTGCAGGAAGAAATGTAGCATTCTATTTAAATTAGGGGTGGGTGCTCTTTGAATACAAAGTATTCTGTCAAATCACAGGGTGAGTGCATCTCCCAGTGGAAGATGTTGCAAAGTGCAAGTGGCTGTGAGTCCTTCCGGAAGCACTTGTCCTCACAGCTTGGATTCTAGGAGATGCCTGCCCAAAGATACTTCACCTTTCTCTTAGGAAGTCAACAGGTCTAAGTCTTCAGATTTATTAAAAACTCCTTTAGTTTTGAATTTCTTTGTGTCGAGTTGTACGTTTGTTCTTTGTCAGTTTGCAGACAAGATGGTAACTTCCTGTTTGTTTGGCAAACAAAATATGTGAGTATAGCATGTGCAGTTTTAAAAAATAGCTCCTGTCAGAGCAGTGTTTTCTGAAGTATGGTGTGCGTGCTACTGGCAGCGTAAAGACTCCAGGCAGTACACAGACTTACACTTTCAATTTGAATAGGTTTGTTGTTTGTTTTAACGTTTATTAGGGAAAATTTAAAAAGCCTGGTGTATTACACTTGCGATTTCATGAATATTATTGCTGAAGTGAAGACTAGGGCAGGTAACAACATCTCATCCAGACCAACTGCATTAGTAGTGCAGTGCTCAGGCATACTCGACAATGCATGGCTGCAGTCTTTTCAAGGAGAGAGCAAAACTTTACATTCAGAGAATGGTAATTTTTAAATCTACAGAGTATTTGTAGGATATGTAATTGTGAATTGGAATCAAGCCTGTGCTCTATATTTTGTTGGTTTTTTTCTTTTTCTATTTTGTTCTGAACTAACATGGATCAGGAGATGAAATGGAATTTCTAAAATGTGAAGGTGCTAGACTGAAGGAAATGCTCACACCTGGGCATGATTTTGATGAAATCAGTCATGTATCTTCAAATATGAAGACCTAATTTAGTAATTGCCTGAACCATCTGCTACTGATGTAAAAGGACCAACTGCAAAGAAAACAACTAGCATACAGATATGATGAAAATTATTTGAAATTTGTATTTTCATAAGCACGATAAGAATGCACCTCTTTCCTTACCTGTCATATATTTGGAGACACACATTCTGGTGTGAAATCTTTTAATCCCACATGTTATTTTGAAACACAAAAAGAGTGTGCTGTGCAAAACCTACGCCAGAGGTTCCTCAAAAAGTTAAACATAGAATTACCATATGGCCCAGAAATTCCACTCCCAGGTATATACCCAAGAGAAAGGAAAACAAGTAGTCAAACAAATATATGTACATGCGTGTTCACAGCTATTCACAAGAGCCAAAATATGGAAACAGCTCAAATGTCCATCGATGGATGAATGGATACACAAACTGTGGTATATGCGTACAATGCAATATTTAGCCATAAATAGAAATGAAGTATTGATACTGTATACATTATGGATGAACCTCCAAAACATTATGCTTCGTGAAAGAATTTTGGCACAAAGGATCACATAATGTATGATTCCACTTATGTGAAATATCAAAATGGATAAATGCATTGAGACAGAATGCACATTGGTGGCTGCCAGTGGCTGCGGGCAGCGGGGAGGACACCAAGCAGCTGCTTAATGGATATGGGTTTTTATTTTGGGGTGATGAAAATATTTGGGGACAAGACAGAAGTTGTGGTTGCCCACCGTTCGGAATGCGCTAATTGCCACTGAATTGTTCAGTATAAAATTGTTAATTTTATGGTATGTGAATTTCACTTCAATAGAAAAAAAACCCACCCTACCCCACAGTGCGTGTGAGGTAATACATGAGGAATAGGATGGTGTTAGTCCGTGTACAAGTAAACATTTGTTGTTTTAGGAGTTGTGTCTGTTTTCATAGTTGCCTTTCATTGCAGTACGTTGTAGCAGTTTTCCTTTTAAGATAAATGCAAACTTTTAAAGGGTTGATTTAAAGAAAAATACTAAATGTAGGAGTGAGATGACAAATGAAGGCAATTTACAGATGACTGAGGAATAGGAAACTTTAAGAATCATTGCTATTCTGTGTTCAAGCCAATTAGTTGTTGAGTACATATTAGGTACTGGATGCCGTTCATCAAAGGTGAATAAGATGTGTTTTTGGCCTTGGATGCTGTCAGCCTAATAGGGGAGATAAGCCATGAAGGTAAATCATTTTAGGAAGAGGCTGAATGTGCCAAGTGCAAAAACTGAGAACAGGCTGAGGTCAAGACTAGGTACCTGTTGGATTACCAGTACATTGAAGAAAACACTAGAATATATAGGGAGAAAATGAACAGAGAAATTTGCTTTTGACTTTAGGAACAAGGAGCAGAAATAATTAATAAAGGCAACAGACAATATATTCAAGCCCTTTCCTGACCGTTTTCTCTCTCAGTCCTGGGTTCCCCTTCTCCCCAACGACCCTACATTTTAAAGATAGTGTGTAGAGGGCTTAGTGGTGGTCTTTGGAGCTGGGCTGCCTGGAGTTGAATTCCAGTCCCAGTGTTTACTCATTGTATACTTCATGGCACTTGATTTTTCTATTCCTTACTTTTCTCTTCTGTAAAATGGGGATATTAATAGGACCTACATTATAAGGTCATAGTAAAGTTAAGTTAAATGGTTTACTGAGTAAAGCATTTATAACACTACTTAGCCCGTGGCAGTTGATCAACAAATATTAGCCATTATCATCATCTCTGGTCAGTGAGTCCTATCTATTCTATCTCCTAAAAATTTATTTGAATGTCCCTCCCTACTACTTTATGTTGTCATAATTGCAATTATCCCCTAACTAGTTTGCCTCCCTCTCTCCTCACCATTCCCTCTGTATCACTTGACTGCCTGACCCACCCCTGCTTATTCTTAAAAACTCAGCTCAGGTGTCACCTCTGTGGAACTTGCCCCATTCCCTGCCCAGTTAGGGCGCTCCATGTGCATTCTTGTCACCTCCACTGTCATGCATCTCACATCGTATTGTGACTGTATTTGATACTCCCTGGGCTGTGGCCGCCTTTAGGGTTGTGGGGAGCTGGGCTTACTCAGGTTTGAACTTCCAGCCTAAACACAACAAAAGTAGGTGCTTATTAATTGTTTGGGGGGATGAATGAACGTTCTCTGCCTGTAGAAAGTTAGCTTTCAGTCTTTATTTCGGAGGCTGAGGTGAGTCCTGCAAGAGTTTAGAAAAGGGGGCATTTGGTTGGAGAATCCAATTAGGCTTCAGAAAGGTAGAGCTTGCAACTTCCCTGGTGGTCCAGTGGTTAGGGCTCTGCACTTCCACTGTAGGGGGCACAGGTTCGATCCCTGGTTGGGGAACTAAGATCCCGCATGCAGTGCACCTGAAAATAAATAAACAAACAAATAAATAAAAGACTAACAGTTTTTTTTTTTAAAAAAAGGTAGAGCTTGATTTGGAACTTAAGAACAGAGGAGCAGCCACAATCCAGGCAAAGGAAATGTTTTATGAATTGAATGGATAGTGACAGAAAAAAACCAGCATCTCCAAAATAGAAGGGACCACCTGCTGAGGGTGTGTGTACTGGGGGGGAGGAGTTATATGCTGAAAAGTACAAGGAGTTCCCAACCTATCAATGCCATGAATTCTAAAGGTTTACTTACAGATTATTTGTTTGGACATGATACATCGTATATATGACGGTGAGGTTTCTGGCCCTGCCCCACGTATTGTATTTAACCTACTTAAGGAGCTGATCTATCCCATGGGCAGTACTAGCTTGGTTTCCAGGGCCTGGGAGCAGGGGGTCTGGAAAGGCATGATGGATTCTGGGCTGGAAGACACAGTGGTACTGGAAGTTGAGCTTGGTTGTTCTCCTATGACCCTTTCTGCACCCTTCTCTGTCTCAGCTTCTCTTTCTCTATCTCTAGTCAAGTTTCTCTATCCAGCAAGGCCCCCTGCCAACTTCCTCCAAATAACACCCCACCCCAGGTTGCCAGGGTTCCAGAAGGCTCCCTCTCACTACCACCCTTCCCCATTCCCTGAGGGCAGCAGCTCTCTGCTATTTGAAGAAACTTGACTGAACTAATTCACACCAAGGTGTGAAAAACTGATAGCGACCTCATCCCGGCAACTGTACTTGGTACAATTTCAGCAAACTTCTATTTAGCTAAAATGATAAAATGAACCTGTAATTGCTGGAATTTCTGGCAGTAGTACAGAGCAAACAATGAGAGAGAGAGAGACAGAGAGAGAGAGAGGAGAGGAGAGGAGAGAAAGTTTATTGGACGGAGAGTTGGTACTGTAGGAAAAGATACTTGGGGACAAGGGAAACCTCTGCTAATTTCCCTTTCCCCTTGACCTCCCTCCCCAAAATTGTTTCTGTGTAACACTTCCGTCTGGATTCTCTTGAATTCATAGAAACTATAAATTGTAATTTCTTTTTAAAAAGCTGTAACTACCATGGCAATTCTGGGTAAAAGGGTCTGTGTTTTCCAGATTTGTGCAACTCTGGGATGGCTTATAATGGGAAATAGGGTTGAATAAACAAGGTGGGGCTGGGGTTGAGGGGACCTTGAAAATGGAGTCTACATCCACACAAATAAGGAGTCATGGAACGCTGAGATGATGAAAGCAATAAGGAAGCCATAATTCATTCTAAATTTCAGATTAAAAAAATGGCGAGTTAGGTTTACTCTTGGCTATCACATGATTAGTTAATACAGAATCCTATCTTTTGCTACTGATTTTTCATTGTTCTGGGACTGATTCCTTTAACTGTTAGCGTCTGTTTCCCTGGATGGCTGATTCTTCTCTGTGTCTTCTGAGCCATTCGTTCCTTTAGGATTCAAGATCCTAGAGGCTTTTATGACTCTTGTATTTCCAACTAGCCCATAGGGACTTATACACTATATTTCTGTGTCCCAATGGCAAAATTCAAATCTAGTGGTAGCAAAACACAGCTCCCTTTTATAAGACCATATTATTTTGTTTAAGTAAAAACCTCCAGCCTTTCTAACCGTACCAGAGAGTACACAGAAGATAGTGGTTAATGATCCGCATCAGTGAGCCCTTACAGCTGCAGAAACCACCACCCCTCTCCCTAACCCTATGCATGTGTTAGACTGTGTTGTGAATAGGCTCTTCCCTATGGGGAACTGCTTTGTCTTTTATTCCTTATATTGTTCATTATGTTAATATCCTTGCCATTTCTACCCAGCCAGTTGCATAAGGGGGGAGGCCAGGAAATGGGGTAAGAGAGGGATTTGAGACATTTCCTTAAGCCTAAATTATAATTTCCATATTGGAATGGAAGTTTCACAGGTCATTAATCAAATGCATATATTTTTCTCTATTTTGAAAGTTACAAGGGCTTGCTAGCATTGGGCCCTCCTGTGCCTCATTTGTGTATTTTACTAGTGACTGCTCAGCATACCCTTTGAGTTACTACGTATTGGTGACGTGCAATGGCTTGCTTGGTTGAATTCACTATTTTATATTTTATTTTTTTGTTCAATCTAGTGAAGCAGTTATTGTCAAAATTGGATTTTGTGATTCACTCTTTCATCATCACTGGTTATGATAATTTAATAGGGTGTAACAGTCCAAAGAATATGCTTTTATCCTTTTCAATTAGCAGTCTGTAGAAATGACTGGTTTCAGGTGACACTTTCATTTTTCAGTGTTCACTGGTCTAGGTGGTGATGAACCAGTGAAATGCATTTCTTCAGTTTCTAGCTTTACAAATACTGAGAGGGCAGACAGCAGAATCAAGAACTACAATTCTGAAGCCTGTGGAAGGAAAACCACATTCACAGAAAGAGAGACAAAATGAAAAGGCAGAGGACTTTGTACCAGATGAAGGAACAAGATAAAACCCCAGAAAAACAACTAAATGAAGTGAAGATAGGCAACCTTCCAGAAAAAGAATTCAGAATAATGATAGTGAAGATGACCGAGGACCTCGGAAAAAGAATGGAGGCAAAGATCAAGAAGATTCAAGAAATGTTTAACAAAGACCTAGAAGAATTAAAGAACAAACAGAGATGAACAATACAATAACTGAAATGAAAAATACACTGGAAGGAATCAGTAGCAGAATAACTGAGGCAGAAGAACGTATAAGTGACCTGGAAGACAGAATGGTGGAATTCACTGCTGTGGAACAGAATAAAGAAAAAAGAATGAAAAGAGATGAAGACAGCCTAAGAGACCTCTGGGACAACATTAAACACAACAACATTCGAATTATAGGGGTCTCAGAAGGAGAAGACAGAGAAAAAGGACCTGAGAAAATATTTGAAGAGATTATAGTCAGAAACTTCCCTAACATGGGAAAGGAAATAGCCACCCAAGTCCAGGAAATGCAGAGAGTCCCATACAGGATAAACCCAAGGAGAAACACCCAAGACACATAGTAATCAAATTGGCAAAAATTAAAGACAAAGAAAAATTATTGAAAGCAGCAAGGGAAAAATGACAAATAACATACAAGGGAACTCTCATAAGGTTGACAGCTGATTTCTCAGCAGAAACTCTACAAGCCAGAAAGGAGTGGCATGATATACTTAAAGTGATGAAACGGAAGAAACTACAACCAAGATTACACTACCCGCAAGGATCTCATTCAGATTCAATGGAGAAATCAAAAGCTTTACAGACAAGCAAAAGCTAAGAGAATTCAGCACCACCAAACCAGCTCTACAACAAATGCTAAAGGAACTTCTCTAAGTGGGAAACACCAGAGAAGAAAAGGACCTACAAAAACAAACCCATAACAATTAAGAAAATGGTCATAGGAACATACATATCGATAATCACCTTAAATGTGAGTGGATTAAATGCTCCAACGAAAAGACACAGGCTCGCCGAATGGATACAAAAACAAGACCCATATATATGCTGTCTACAAGAGACTCACTTCAGACCTAGGGACACATACAGACTGAAAGTGAGGGGATGGAAAAAGATATTCCATGCAAATGGAAATCAAAAAAAAAGATGGAGTAGCAATACTCATATAAAATAGACTTTAAAATAATGTCACAAGAGACAAAGAAGGACACTACATAATGATCAAGGGATCAATCCAAGAAGAAGATATAACAGTTATAAATATATATGCACCCAACATAGGAGCACCTCAATACATAAGGCAACTGCTAACAGCTGTAAAAGAGGAAATCAACAGTAACACAGTAATAGCGGGGGATTTTAACACCTCACTTACACCAATGGACAGATCATCCAAGCAGAAAGTTAATAAGGAAACACAAGCTTTAAATGACACAATAGACCAGATAGATTTAATTGATATTTATAGGACATTCCATCCAAAAACAGCAGATTACACTTTCTTCTCAAGGGCACATGGAACATTCTCCATGAAAGATCACATCTTGGGTCACAAATCAAGCCTCAGTAAATTTAAGAAAATTGAAATCATATCAAGCATCTTTTCTGACCACAGCGCTATGAGATTAGAAATAAATTACAGGGGAAAAAACCATAAAAAACACAAACACATGCAGGCTAAACAATACGTTACTAAATAACCAAGAGATCACTGAAGAAATCAAAGAGGAAATCAAAAAATACCTAGAAACAAATGACAACGAAAACACGACGATCCAAAACCTATGGGATGCAGCAAAAGCAGTTCTAAGAGGGAAGATTATAGCTATACAAGCCTACCTCAAGAAACAAGAAAAATCTCAAATAAACAATCTAGCGTTACACCTAAAGGAACTAGAGAAAGAAAAACAAACAAAATGCAAAGTTAGTAGAAGGAAAGAAATCATAAAGATCAGAGCAGAAATAAATGAAATAGAAACGAAGAAAACAATAGCAAAGATCAATAAAACTAAAAGCTGGTTCTTTGAGAAGATAAACAAAATTGATAAACCATTAGCCAGACTCATCAAGGAAAAGAGGGAGAGGACTCAAATCAAGAAAATTGGAAATGAAAAACAAGTTACAAAAGACATGTCAGATATACAAAGCATCCTAAGAGACTACTACAAGCAACTCTATGCCAGTAAAATGAACAACCTGGAAGAAATGGACAAATTCTTGAAGGTATAACATTCCAAGACTGAACCAGGAAGAAATAGAAAATATGAACAGACTAATCACAAGTATTGAAATTGAAACTGTGATTAAAAATCTTCCAACAAACAAAAGTCCAGGACCAGATGGCTTCACAGGTGAATTCTATCAAACATTTAGAGAAGAGCTAACACCCATCCTTCTCAAACTCTTCCAAACAATTGCAGAGGAAAGAACACTCCCAACCTCATTCTATGAGGCCACCATCACCCTGATACCAAAACCAGACAAAGATACTACGAAAAAAGAAAATTACAGACCAATATGACTGATGAATATAGATGCAAAAATCCTCAAGAAAATACTAGCACACAGAATACAACAACACATTAAAAGGATCATACACCATGATCAAGTCGGATTTATCCCAGGGATGCAAGTATTCTTCAATATACACAAATCAATCAATGTGATACACCATATTAACAAATTGAAGAATAAAAACCATATGATCATCTCAATAGATGCAGAAAAAGCTTTTGACAAAATTCAACAGCCATTTTGATAAAAACTCTCCATAGAGGGAACCTACCTCAACATAATAAAGGCCATATATGAGAAACCCCCAGCAAACATAATTCTCAATGATGAAAAACTTAAAGCATTTCCTCTAAGATCAGGAACAAGACAAGGATGTCCACTCTCACCACTGTTATTCAACATAGTTTTGGAAGTCCTAGTCACAGCAATCAGTGAAGAAAAAGAAATAAAAGGAATCCAAATTGGAAAAGAAGAAGTAAAACTGTCACTGTTTGCAGATGACATGATACTATATGTAGAGAATCCTAAAGATGCCAGCAGAAAACTACTAGAGCTAATCAATGAATTTGGTAAAGTAGCAGGATACAAAATTAATGCACAGAAATCTGTTGCATTCATATACACTAATGATGAAAAATCTGAAAGAGAAATTAAGGAAATACTCCCATTTACCACTGCAACAAAAAGAATAAAATACCTAGGAGTAAACCTACCTAGGGAGACAAAAGACACATATGCAGAAAACTGTAAGACACTGATGAAAGAAATTAAAGATGATACAAACAGATGGAGAGATATACCATGTTCTTGGATTGGAAGAATCAATATTATGAAAATGACTATACTCCCCAAAGCAAGCTACAGATTCAATGCAATCCCTATCAAATTACCAATGGCATTTTTTACAGAACTAGGACAAAAAAAATCTTAAAATTTGTATGGAGATACAAAAGACCCCGAATAGCCAAAGCAGTCTTGAGGGAAAAAAATGGAACTGGAGGAATCAGACTCCCTGACTTCAGACTCTACTACAAAGCTACAGTAATGAAGACAATATGGTACTTGCACAAAAACAGAGACATAGATCAATGGAACAGGATAGAAAACCCAGAGATAAACCCACACAACTATGGTCAACTAATTTATGACAAAGGAGGCAAGGGTATACAATGGAGAAAAACAGTCTCTTCAATAAGTGGTGCTGGGAAAACTGGACAGCTACATGTAAAAGAATAAAATTAGAACACTCCCTAACACCATACACAAAAATAAAATCAAAATCGGTTAGAGACCTAAATGTAAGACTGGACACTATAAAACTCTTAGAGGATAACATAGGAAGAACACTCTTTGACATAAATCACAGCAAGATCTTTTTTGACTCACCTCCTAGAGAAATGGAAATAAAAACAAAAATAAACAAATGGGACCTAATGAAACTTCAAAGCTTTTGTAAAGCAAAGGAAACTACAAAGAAGACGAAAAGACAACCCTCAGATGGGAGAAAATATTTGCAAACGAATCAATAGACAAAGGATTAATCTCCAAAATATATAAACAGGTCATGCAGCTAATATTAAAAAAACAAACAACCCAATCCAAAAATGGGCAGAAGACCTAAATAGACATTTCTCCAAAGAAGACATACAGATGGCCAAGAGCCACATG
Source organism: Phocoena phocoena (assembly GCF_963924675.1). Taxonomy (NCBI): domain Eukaryota; kingdom Metazoa; phylum Chordata; class Mammalia; order Artiodactyla; family Phocoenidae; genus Phocoena; species Phocoena phocoena. The sequence goes on along the minus strand of NC_089240.1, from coordinate 99,315,502 downwards.
ACAAGCTGCTCAACATCACTATTATTAGAGAAACGCAAATCAAAAGTACAATGAGGTATCACCTCACAGCAGTTAGAATGGGCATCATCAGAAAATCTACAAACAACAAATGCTGGAGAGGATGTGGAGAAAAGGGAACCCTCTTGCACTGTTGGTGGGAATGTAAACTGATACAGCCACTGTGGAGAACAGTATGGAGGTTCCTTAAAAAACTAAAAATGGAACTACCATATGAACCAGCAATCCCACTACTGGGCATATACCCAGAGAAAACCATAATTCAAAAAGACCCACGCACCCCAATGTTCGTTGCAGCACTGTTTACTATAACCAGGTCATGGAAGCAACCTAAATGCCCGTTGACAGACAAATGGATAAAGAAGATGTGGTACCTGTATGCAATGGAATATTACTCACCCATAAAAAGGAACAAAATTGGGTTATTTGTAGAGACGTGGTTGGATCTAGAGACTGTCATACAGAGTGAAGTAAGTCAGAAAGAGAAAAACAAATATCGTATATATATATATGTATATATATATATATATATATATATATATTTTTTTTTTTTTTTTTTTTTTTTTTTTTTTTTTGCGGTGTGCGGGCCTCTCACTATTGTGGTCTCTCCCGTGTGGAGCACAGGCTCTGGACGGGCAGGCTCAGCCGCCATGGCTCATGGGCCCAGCTGCTCTGCGGCATGTGGGATCTTCCTGGACCGGGGCACGAACCCACGTCTCCTGCATCAGCAGGTGGACTCTCAACCACTGCGCCACCAGGGAAGCCCACAAATATCGTATATTAATGCATATATGTGGAGCCTAGAAAAACGGTACAGATGAACCGATTTGCAGGGCAGAAATAGAGATACAGATGTAGAGAACAAACATATGGACACCAAGGGCGGAAAGTGGCGGGGGTGGGTGGTGTGATGAATTGGGAGATTGGGGTTGAAATATATACACTAATATGTATAAAATGGGTAACTAATAAGAACCTGCTGTATAAAAAACAAATAAAATCAAATTCAAAAAAGAATACTGTCTTGATTTAGGCAAAAGATAATTGACATTTCCCTTCTTTATTGTAGCTGTTTCCTTTGCTCAGCTCAGTTATTGAGCCATTCAAGTCTCCATCCATCTGTCAAGTGAAGAAAAATGCACAACCTAAAAGTTATGAGTTATGTTTTATTCAGGGACCTCACTAAGGACTGTAGCCTGGGAGACAGCCTCTCAGAGAGCTCTGAGGAACTGTTCCAAAGAGGTAAGGGAGGAGCCACGATATACAGGAGTTTTTGCTTAAAAAGAAAAAGCATGTAGCTGGACATCAGAAGATTACTGCTAATCACAAAAGACAAAAATCTCAAGTTAATGATTTTAGTGCTTTTCTATGTATGGGAAGATGTAAGAGTCTGGGCTCATTGAAATTATTCCTTAGATATGTATCTTAATCCATCCTGAATTCCCCTCCGGGTACACTGACAGGGTGCCCGCATCGGCTGATGGCTTGATGGAAGGCAACATTCCTTGGATGCCATCAAACCAATATTCTGTTGAGTCTGAAGAGAGAGAGTACCTCAGTATCATTTAAAGAGCAACAATGAAGGACTTCCTTGGTGGTAGAGTGGTTGGGAATCCGCCTGCCAATGCAGGAGACACGGGTTCAAGCCCTGGTCTGGGAAGATCCCACATGCCGCGGAGCAACTAAGCCCGCGCGCCACAACTATTGAGCCTGCAAGCCACAACGACTGAGCCTGTGTGCCACAAGTACTGAAGCCCGAGCGCCCAGAGCCCATGCTCCGCAACAAGGGAAGCCACCGCAATGAGAAGCCTGTGCACCGCAACGAAGAGTACCCCCCACTCACCGGGACTAGAGAAAGCCCACACACAGCAAGGAAGACCCAACGCAGCCAAAAATTAAAAAAATAATAAAAATAAATTAAAAATAAAAAAATTAAATTGACATGTGACAGATTAATAGGAGAAAGTCAAATTTAATTTTGTATGTATGAGAACCCCACATACATGAGAGGTTCAAAGATAGAAAGGTAAAATGACATATATATGCCATCCTGAGCTAGGGAATGGGATAGGGCCCTGGGGCTTCCAAGGATGGGAGGGTAATTCACAGAACTATAAGAAGAGCAGATGTTGGGTAATTAGGTGTTTGCCCTGACATACACTGGGCCACTCAGATAAAATTTATCTCTAAGTAATAACTTATTCTGGAAAAGACCCCCAATTTAAATTCTTCTAGGTAGTTAAGGGAGGGGCAAACGTTTCTCTTGAGCCTGCAGAATCTTGATTGCCTTTAGCTCAAAATAATCCTCATACAAAAGTGGTACATTTTGGGAAGGCTCGTTCTGAACACCTTTAGAAGGATAAGACTCTTCAATGATTTCTTGCTTAATTATCATCTGAAAACAATGCTTAGTTGTAGAAGAGAGAACTTACCTCTGCTGACTTGATTTCACTAAAATTGCCTCCTATGATTGGGTTACTATATGTGACAGGCCCTGAGTAAAGTGTAATAAAAACATAAGAAAGACCCAACCACCACTCTCAGGAGTTTACAGTCTAGTGTATTGTTTATAGAAACAGTTATAATCCAAGGTGACAGGAGCTGTAATATTCGAAGTGCCATGGGAGTTTACAAAACCTAGCACCAGAATCTGCTAAGGGATGTGAGGGAAGGTTTCATGGAAGGAGGTATGGTTGGACACTTAAGTATGAGTAGAAATTGGCTTTGGTCGACAAGGAGGGCAGGGAATTCCAAGTGGAGATAATATCATATGTAAGGCCACTGGGGTGTGAGAGAGTATGGCGCATTTGAGGTCTATTGCAAGAAATTGCTAATTGAGGGACATAAGAGAGCTCTGCGAATTGGCTTTGGGAAGGTATTTCTGCCATAGGTGTACGTGGATCGTTCTGCACCTTTAGTCATATAGCATCCTATATCTTCATGGCCTATTCTTTCCGTCCTGTGGCCACTTACTTCCTCATGATCAGTGTGAGAAGACCCCTTTTTGGTGATGTTCAGGAGTCATGTTTGTCTCTTTTCCCCCTAAAATAAATATTAGTACAATACAGAGGTGACTAATGAACACTGAATTAGATGTCAGGGGACCTAAATTCTTGTTTTCCAGTTCTCTTAGCAGCTATGTCACTTGAGCCAAGTCATTTAATAAGTGTCTCTTCACTAGGAAAATGGGGATGTTAACATCTGCACTGCCTACCTCAGGGTCGGGGTGAAAATGAAAACGAGACTCTTAAAAATTAAGAGGTATTGGGACTTCGCTGGCGGTCCAGTGGTTAGGACTCCGCGCTTTCACAGCAGGGGCCATGGGTTCCATCCCTAGTCAGGGAACTAAGATCCCGCGTCCTGAATGCCACGCGGTGCCGCCAAAAAAAAAAAAAAATTAAAAATTAACAAGTATAATAAACTTTTTAACTTGGAATTCTGTTGGGTGAGGCAATCACTTAACACTTAAAAGAAGTAAAATACTTTGTGGAGTATCTAGATAGGAAAATTAGGTTGAAAAGTTATTGACACGTGGAAATATTCTTACTGCTTTATTAACTCCGTATGTCTGCCCTTCTGACTGTGGAATGTCGTTTAGCTTGTGTCTATGTTTCCAGACTTAACATGATAAAATTTCTTCCTTCCCAATCGTCTACCATGTGTAACTTAGCTTCTTTCCAATTCTCACTATAGCTATTAAATAGTGATGAATTTAAGACTTAGGTTGGTAAGCTATGAGTTGTTATATTTTATCGTCAACCTTGAATAATTGACATCTCTTAGGTAGTTTGAATTACTCATGACTTAGCCTCAATCATTTGTGTTACCATATAGTGGTATGACCTGAGTTTTGTTACATTTTAGGAATATATAAGACGGTTATGACTCATTCAACTAGGAATGGGAAGTTTTGAAACAGTGGCCTTCTACTCCCTTTGCCGTTTTTCCCAAGCCAATGACAGCACAGGCAGAGTTATTAGTAACAGAAAAGGAGGCTTCCATTCATTTTCTTCCTTTTGACCCCACCTTTCCCATGAGATAGAGTGGCCATACTACTGGAATCTGATAATTCACCTGAAATATACACTTCTGGGCTATAGACATATGAGCAATTGCTCCCAATATAAATACCCCTGGCCATCCCTTCTTTAGATCAATGTTTCTGAAAATATACCATCTAAGAATATTTCCACACAACAGAAAACTCTATAAACCATCCAACTCATCCTGCTGTAAGAAGGAGGATGAAAGAAGAAATGAGAAGAGTACTGCTATACATGAGACGACACGATGATGATGCTATTTTAAATAGAATGTAAGTGAATTATTTATACTTGATTAATATAGACCCTATCATCAAAACTAATGTCCAATTACTGTGGACTACCAGGAGGTAGTTACTACCCTCTTTTCGCCTTTTACAACTTCTAGATGAACTAGTTCATGTGAATTTGAATAAAACACCTGTTCTAGTTCAAAGCTAATATAAAATGATTATTGCTTTTTTTTTCTGCCAGGTCTGAGGGAAATACTCTAGCAATTGTTTTGTTTTCCACAAAACTAAATGTTGAAATGGTCTGGCTTATTCTCTCTTTGTTTTAAAATCTATGGTACCGGACTTCCCTGGTGGCACAGTGGTTAAGAATCTGCCTGCCAGTGCAGGGGACACGGGTTCGATCCCTGGTCCGGGAAGATCCCACATGCCGCGGAGCACCTAAGCCTGTGTGCCACGACTACTGAGCCTGCGCTCTAGAGCCCCTGAGCCCCAACTACTGAGCCCGTGTGCCACAACTACTGAAACCCACACACCTTAGAGCCTGCACGCTGCAACTACTGAGCCCATGTGCCGCAACTACTGAAGCCCGCGTGCTCTGCGGCCCGTGAGCCTCAACTACTGAGCCCGTGTGCTGCAACTACTGGAGCCCGCGCACGTAGAGCCCGTGCTCCACAACAAGAGAAGCCACCGCACTAAGAAGCCCGTGCACCGCAATGAAGAGTAGCCCCTGCTCGCCGCAACTAGAGAAAGCCTGCACGCAACAACGAAGACCCCATGCAGCCAAAAATAAATAAATAAAAATAAATAAAATCTATGGTACCATTGATATGTAGTTTTAAAACATTCTTCCAAAGACCCAGTGGATTAAATCATTTTTATGTCCCCTAAATACTGCCCTTTTTTGAAGATTTCTTGAGAAAAGTGTGGCACACATCCAAAATCACATTCTTCCATTTTTTTCTGTATTTGAATTTTTTCCTTACAAGTTAGCGGAAAGGAAAAGTGGTCAGTTTTTGCACTCAATAAACAAGAAGGTGTAGATAGATTTTATCTAGGGCATTTTTAAGTCATTGAGAGAATATTTTAAAGTATTAACTACTTTTTGAAATTATTGGCAGAATCCTCTTAACCCACTTTAACGTAAAGTGCTTGAAGAAGATGAAAAGATTTTTTATTGGCAAATGAAAGAAAGCACCATGGTTTTTGCATCATTGCATAAATGTAAGAAATTATGTATACGTAAAAAGGATGAGACAAAGCTGAATGCTAAATGCCAACTTCAACGAGAGCTTGTCCGTTTGACACTGAGCATAATGGGGTGTGGTTCCACAGCACGAGAACACTAAATATTTACACCCCAGCACACGTTTCTCTGGTAAAGCTTCTTATCCTAGATTAGTCTCCCAGCTAACACTATTATCCCTTTTTTAACAACCCCTTTCTTACACTTGGATTTTCTCCCTTAATTCTTCATGAGATTCTAAACCTTCTGGATCCAATCCCCTGTCCTCACTCTCCCATCTATTTCTGTGGTCTTCATGAATCCTTTTTGTTTATGGTATGGACCTTCAGGTGAATCCTCTTGTTTTACTGCAAGTAGTAAAGCAACGATAACAGCTCCCCCACCCCCAACTCTTTTCTTCCAAAGATCACAGCTCCATCATTTAGCTATTCTGTTGGTATCCATTTCTTATCAATTCTCTGGAGGTTTTGAACCAGAGCTGTGATATGTACAGCCAACAATGTTGCATAGTAATGCAGAGTTGCTGCCCAATCCAGATCTAGTTCTCTTACATCCATATTCTTTGCTTTTTAGGCTTGAGAGTGATGAAGAAAGTTAGTGAGATTAGTGTGTACCGTGAAGTCTGGGGAGGTTTACTTTCTTAGGCCACTTACCCTCATGCTCTGGCTTTTGCCTCAGTGTCTTTTCCTTGCCATCTTGCTTCACTTTATAAAGTGTCAGAAAAGTTCCTTGAACATTGTGTGCATTATGTGCTTTAGGAAGAATGCATAGTATGGTCCATGTGATGGAGGAACATTTATAAACTGTAGACTCAGATTACCATGGAAGACATCACAGAAAAGAATGCAATTTGAGTTGGGTCTAGAGGGATGAATGGAGTTTAGAAACGTGGACCGGGGAAGGGATTTCTTGCAGGAGGACCTCTGGAGCAAAGGAGAGGAAGAACAAAGCGGGCTTGTGAGGTATAGAATGGGAAGTTGGTGTTAGGAGATACTAGGCTGTGAATTAGAAGAGTAGATTGGCCGGCTTGTCTTGAGTTTTGCGTGTTGGGCGTAGTTGTTTAATTCCTTGAGTGATCCACTCTTTCAAGAAATGGCTTCTCATAGCTCATAGGATAAAATCCAAACCTCTTTGCTGGCACGTAAGGTCTTCTGTGATATGGTTCTGTGTATCTTAAAACCCACTCCCTTCAACACCACGCACCTGAAGCCCCTTCCATTTGTACTGAAGACTTTCCTGATTCTCCAACATGTTGTAATCCTCGAACCTGTGTGTGTCTCTGCACAGACTCCTTTTCTGGAGTCCACCTGGTGAATGCCTCATTCTTCAGCTTCAGTTGCAGCACTAATTTCATTGTTCCTCTGCTGCTGTAGAATCCTGGGCTTATGCTGCTAAAACTTCTACACCATATTTTGTGCTGTCAGAGTACATGTTTGCTTCCCTCACTCAACTAGAAGCTTCCTGAAAGCACGGGATTGTGTCTTATTCACCATGTCATCCATATCACCTAACAGAGTACCTACCTAACGTGTAGCAAGTTCTTGACGGATATTTGTTGAATAAAATATTTTCGGCACATTTAATTTACGCCATGTATAGTTGTATTTTAAGAGAGTCATCTAGAAGCAATGTGATTGCTAGATTAAAGACGGGAGACGCAGAGAGGCCAGTTATATGCATTTTTTGGGAAATAGTTCATTTGTTAAAAAACAAAGAAACAGTAGGGGTTAGATTCCTGGAAAATTGATAAAGAATAAAGGATAGGAGTTATTGGTTGGCTACTAGGGACTGGGAGAGGGAAGAGTTAAAGCTAATAAAGATTTAAGGTAATATGACAAATATCAGGACAGTGACCCTTGAAAAAATAAGATCAACATGTTTGGTTTTTTTTTTTCTCAGTCAGATCTCCTGGTGTTAGTATTTGTCTCACCCCACCTCTGCTCTGAAGATGAACGCACTGTTCTTGTTCAGTTTACTGTAACTAAGCTCGAGATTCATGTGGTTCTGATCTTCATATCGGATCGGGAGTTAAGATAAGAAATGTAAATAGTTCAACCACGCTGACTACAATTTCCTACCGAGGGAAGGTGTGCGGTGCATAGGTTTTGAATGCATAAAGCTTGTTTCTGCTTTTGGGAGCTACAACTGTGAAGTGTTATACCAGGCAGATGCACTGGGGTGCGCTACTATGTAGAGGAGCCTAGCTGTGCATCACAGCTCTCAACTTTAAAACTCCAGAGAATTTGATGAGAGAGGGATCCACAAGAACATGACAAATGATGAGAGTTCAAACCTTAAGAGAAAAATGGGCTTATTGGTAAGAGAACTTCTTTTTCTTTATATACTGCTGTTACTTATTCATTAAAATGGCAAGCCTGTTGTTTTCATATGTGGCTGTGAAACGGTGTTCAAAAATCAATTTTATATGTATTGTAGAATTCAGGAGACATATTGGTAACCATGGAAAAATCATAGGAAGCATGTGTAAAGCTTGATTTTTAAAAAAACATCACTAGGGAAATTCTACTTTATTTCAGATTATGGTATAGATTTATTTATATAGCTTAAATGTAATACAGGTTAAGAAATATATATTTTTTTAAAAGTTAAAATAAAGAATAGTGACTTGTGTGAAGATACATAATTTCACTCAGTTACCAGAAGGTGGCACACCAGATTCTTCTTAAATACACAAAAGAAAGGAATAATATTAATAGGAATATAAAATAATCTGTATTTAAAGATACTTTAATGTATTTTTAAGCCAAAAATATATATAATTGTTATTTGCTTGGTGAGGTTTATTGCTAAGATATGACAAATATGAATTTAACCCACTGTAGCTTTTTATGATTCAAAAATAATTTTTGTGTGTATAGTGAAAGTAGACTTTGAAATAGTATTGCCATTAAGGAGAAGCTGTTTTGAATTTATCATTTAAAAAGAAACACTTGCTACCTACCTTTTGCATAACAAGTCATTAGATGTAGAATAACATTCTGGATAAGGTTTCTGCCAAGGTCTTTTTAAAGATACTATTAGACTATGACTGATTTAGTTGTGACTTTAATAATGCAATAGTGCTTGTGAGATGACCCAGAAAAATACCAAATCTGTTTATTTTGAAGAAAAAGTTAGACAAAGGTAATGATTAGCAATGTTTACTTTCTCTAAGCTAATAGCAACATAAATGAAATAAATGTAAATAAATTGAATTTTGTGTTAGAGCTCCTCAAACACCTGCCAGCATACTTTAATGTTTTAAGCGTGTTGACAGCATATACTGCAGTGCTTCTGTAGTAGTCTCTATTTTTAAAACTGCATTCCTGAGGCAGTACCAGAAGTATGTCTGTTCATCGTTGCCTTTTGTATTAGCCCAAAGGAGTTAGGTATATGACAGAACTTCACAAAAACAAAATCTTCTCGTTAGGAAACAATACATCTATTTATATGTTTTTATTAATTACAAGCAGTATGAAAATAAGAAAAGTAGTAAATGAACCTAGAAGAACATTAGCCATCTGTTCTCTGAAAGCTTGTGCCATTTGCTTTCTGGTTTTTATGGCAAAACAGTATATCAGCAAAGAATTGAACTTTAGGCTTAAAAAGCTAGAAAATGACAAAGCATTCCAAGGCTGAGTATATATTTACTGGAAAAGTGTTTCCTTGTGTCCAGATTTGTCTAGTTTAGTCTTTTAGATCAGCTGCCAATAAATGTTGTATTCACTGTCAATCTTTATTCCAGACTTTCTGAAACATTAAGAGAGTGTAGATAAAAACAAATAGAATCTTATGGTTTGCTAGTTAAGGGGTTTTTTTTAAGTTAATTCACATATTTTTGAATTGTTCTGTGTAGTCTTAACTGTTCAGGATTTATAAATATGGTTTATTAATTTATAGCTAAAATATTTGCAGAGTATGCTTTGAAAATTTTGAACTACATACAATAAAGCCACAATTAACCAGATTTTTTTTTTTTTTTTTTGCACTCCACTTTCAGGAGACGGAGGCAATTATCTTTAAAACAAGCCGATTTCAAGGATATATTCAAAAAATCAACTTCAGGGTATGTCTAAGGGTCTGCATTTTCTTCTACCTTTTTTGTCAATGAGAATTTATTTTCATAAAAAGGACCCTGAGGTACTAGAAGCCATTCAGTCATCAAAGAAACTTTCAATAACGTCTAGGGTAGTGTGTTTATTAAGACAAAAAAAGAAATTATTTCATCAGAGAAATACCACACATCATTGTATTGTGCTTTATATTTTCCAATGTGCTTTCACAAACACAAGTTCAGTTGGTCCTCATCACACTGCTGTGAGTCTGGCATCTTCCCTATTTTACGGAGGATAACACGAGAGGTTACAGTTTGTGGCAGAGCTACAAGCAGATCACACGTGCCCAGCTCTGTCCTCTTCGGCACCCTTCCTCATTGAAAAAGTTTAAAACAAGTCTTTAACTTCTACCCTGTATTGCACAATCAGGGTAACTCATACTACCTCTGTTTCCTAATTGCTGTACTTCACAGTTTCCCACTTTGCATGTGTCTGTTTGTCCGCCTCCAAATCTGTCCGCCAGCTGGAGACCTTGCTTTCAGACTCTCCCAGACCTGGAAGGGTCTGGAGAGTGGGAGGGCAAGATAATAGCCATGGACAGTGGGGACAGACAACGATTGGTGAGCAGCCAATGCTGATACGCTGAGGAAGGCCAGGCACTGAGACAGAAAACAGAACCTCATTCTGACCGGGGTCATCCTGAGTGAGGGTGGGCCACCTTGACTTTTAAAGCAGGGTTTCTCCAAGTTGAGTAGACCAGGCTTGCAAATCAGCTGGAGTCCTTGTTTAACATACAGAGTACTGCTTCTCACTTCCAGACTTGTACATGTTCAGTATTCAGCCCAGATGATTCTTAGGCATGCTGAAGTTGGAGAGCTTCAAGGTGTAGGACGTTTTGGATGGACCTACAGTCTGTCATTCAGAGTGAAGTAAGTCCGAAAGAGAAAAATATCGTATATTAATGCATATATATGGAATGTAAAATTAAAAAAAAAAAAGGTTCTGAAGAACCTAGGGGCAGGACAGGAATAAAGACACAGACATAGAGAATGGACTTGAGAACACGGGGAGGGGGAAGGGTAAGCTGGGACGAAGTGAGAGAGTGGCGTGGACACATATACACTACCAAATGTAAAATAGATAGAGGGAGACGCAAGAGGGAGGGGATATGACGGATGTATGTATATGTATAGCTGATTCACTTTGTTATACAGCAGAAGCTAACACAACATTGTAAAGCAACTATACTCCAATAAAGATGTTTTAAAAAAAAAGGTATAGGACTTTTCTCTTGGTATACATCGGAAGGTAAAGAAGAGCCCCTTTTCTCTTGGTAGCACCCAAGTTCCATGTCGAGGCCTGTGGGGGCGGGAGTCAGGCAGGGGTGAGGAATGACAGCTGTTGCTTGCACACCTTGCTATATCTCCGTTGGAGGCCTATCACAATAGATGTTGTGCATTATGGTGACTGCGAGGTATTTTAAATAGGTTTGTGTTCGTTTTCGACTCGAGGAAGATAAAGAGCAGAAACATTGCCCCCAAAAGGTGAAAAACGAGTGACTTTTAATATTTTTAAGAGTTAACCTATCCCAGTTGTTTTCAATTTAATTTTTAATTTTTAAAAACACTAGGCTATCTAGGATTCTGGATGGTTAAGGCTTAACGGCAGCAATATATTTACGCTTACTCATGTTTCATATGTGAATACGCAGTCGGCCCGATTAGATTTTAAGGGATTTGTGGCTGGGGAACATGTGTTCTGTTGTATACTTGTAACATCTAGCAAAGTCATCACTTCTCGGTACTCACTGATGATTGAGCGAATTCAGCTCGCACGTCTTCTCTACAGGTTTTGGTCTTGGCATAGTGAGTGGATTGATTTTGGTGTTTGTGAAGTTCAAGGAGTCTATCTTACACTGTCAGGAATGGCTAATATACTACAGAGGCCTCAGTATAAACAAATGCATTTTAGTTGACAAATGCAAAAACCTGGTCCTAATTAATCAGTTGGCTAATGCTTGTTCCCTGTTTAGAGTATCAGTTTAAGCTCCATGTTGCTGCTTCTTCACCCTTTTTGGAATACAAGTTATGTTGGTCTGTGCTTTACAGATCTGAATCTCAAAAACTGTTGATTCTGGAAATCCCTAAACACAAATGTTTTTGTTTACTGGCTGGACAGCATCAAACCAAGTGGCCAGACCCTGTAGTGGAAGACATAAAAATGCTCAACAGTGTCTCTGACTTAGGTCAAGCTGAATAAGGAATGAATGAATAAATATATGCTAGCTAAAGATGTATTTTACTCAAGTGTCGTATACCTTCAGAATTCCATGAGAAATGACTGATTATTGAAAACATATATTTGATTTTGAAGACGTGAAGTGGTTCTGAACTACTGGTTGAAGTAGACAGACTTAGAAAGGCAGTCAGGAACCCCAAATTTAAATTGCATCTAGCTAAAACCTAGGGTCAGCCTAGAAGATGAATTCTGTTTTCCTGAAGTCTGTTTTTCATTCCCTCATGTCAGAATCACATTTACTTTACTTAGTAGTACAACATGAGATAAAGGAAAAGAAAGGATTTCCCCCACCAGACAACCATTGCATCCAAGTAATGAAGTTAGACATAAATCTAAAACAATGCTGTTGTTAGTTTGTAACACACGAACACTTTATATAACATGAGTTAATGATGTCTTCCATCACAGGATTTTTGTAATTGCTAAATATGTTTTTGAGGCATAACAATTTTTAGTTGCATGCTAGCTTCTGTAATTTAGACTTGCTACCATATATTTGGCATCTTGCAGTATAAATGTTTCTATACCTCCCTCCCTGCCTTTCTTTTAAGAAAAAAGTCTTTAGGGAGTTCCCTGGTAGCCTAGTTGTTAGGATTCTGGGCTTTCACTGCCGTGGCCCAGGTTCAACCCTGGTCTGGAAACTGAGATCCCACAAGCCACGCAACGCGGCCAAAAAAAAAAAAAAAAACTTTAGAATTTAAGATCACCCATGAGAAGAACTCTAAATTAGAGAATGAGAAGGTTCTCAAAATACTCATGAAAATAGAGGTATTGAACTGTTTGCTAAGTCTCTTTAATACCACCATAGTAGGCAGATATCGTAACTCTTAAATTATACCTTTAAGGAAACTGTTGGTCCCCATGTTATGGCAGTGGGTCACAAGGTTCAAGTTTGAAGTTGAGCCTTTTTTGGACTTTAAGATATTTAAAACAAAGTTAAAGCAATTGCATATAAAGGACCTTTTTCATGGAAAATTTAAGTAGTGTGGTATAATCTCAGTGAGTCAGGATTAGCTTTTCACGAAAGTGTTTTCTTCTGGTTAGCAAAATATTATTGTGATTACCCTAAGTATTTGTAACCAAGATTTACAAATACTCAGGGAGAAGAGGTGGAACGACTTAGGTAATCGCCTGGATCTCAGTTTTGCCTGTAACATTTATGGTGCGCATGTGAATGTTATAAAAACTCTTTAGATAAAAGGATATAAATACGATTTTTTTCAAGACAGTAGCGTTATTTCATTAATTTTAATTAGGATATTGAGGAAAATGTCTTATTCTAAAAGGTCTTTCAGCAACTCACATTTTTGTAAAAAATATAGGTATTACTGAAAGAATGTATAACATAGGAAATGTTGACTTTCTTTAACTGGCATGCTTTTGAGACTTAGGATTGTGATGTGCTTATTATTTTAAAAAGTTTTTCAACCATTATAGATAAACATTATTAGAAATTATTTACTCTTATCAACATAGTTCATAATTTACAAAAATTAAGATTGTAATATTGCTTATTACTTTGTCTTCGTGCACAGTTTGTAGTGTTGCTTCTATAGTTGATGCCACAAAGTAGTGAAACTATTTGAAAAGCTTTATATGCATATAATTTTTAGTCAGTAGAGCCATATTCTTAACTTTTCTTTTGAGTAACACTGCACATTTTAAATAGATTTTTATTTTGATAAGTTTGCAGACTTATCAAACAAACACATCAGAAACTCTAACAATAGTTTGGCTATTTTATTTACCAAATGTAGTTTAAGGAGATACTTAGGAAGTTGTTGAGAGACAACTAAACAGTTAAATTATTATTATTTGAGGTGAGAGCAAAGATTTTTCCTTAGAGCAATCCATCATCACTGTCAGTGATGCCTTTATTTTACTTAAGGAAGTATGTGTTCTGGGTGATTTTCTTCAACATATGCTTATTTTTAACAAGACAATGTGTATGTTTAATTTTTTTTCATTTTAAGGACTTTATAGCCTAAAATTATCAAATTAACAAATGGATATTCCTTTTACTTTGAACTCTGCTTTTAGTCATAGCAGAATCAATAACAGCATTTTTAAAACTTTTCAGGATATATCCTGGCTTCAGTACACAGTTCTTGTTTAACCACTACTCTGCTTATAAAAATCTCGCTTCCAGTCTACTCAACAAATACTTACTGAGTGCTTTCCCGTGTGCCAGGAATAGTGATCAATCAGGAAGATAAAGATTCAGGGATTCCTTCTTGAAGGAGGAGCATGAGTTTGGGGAAGGCATCTCAGGCAGACAAAGAAGCAAAGCTGGAGCACGGGGGTGTCCTAACAGCAGGCCTCTTATTGGAGCCCTGGATACATTATCCCTATTTGATGATCATAAACTGTCTCTGTAAATGGCTTTTTTCAACAATTTAAAATGGTAATGCAAAATCATGTATATAGATAGTATGTATGTGAAAATCATTGATTTCCACCATTACCCCTCCCAATACACCCAAACAATTTGATTTGGGGTTTAAGGCATTTTTTTTTTTTTTTTTTTTTTTTTTTTTATTTTTTGGTACGCGGGCCTCTCACTGTTGCGGCCTCCCCCGTTGCGGAGCACAGGCTCCAGACGCGCAGGCTCAGCGGCCATGGCCCACGGGCCCAGCCGCCCCGCGGCACGCAGAATCCTCCCAGACCAGGGCACGAACCCGCGCCCCCCACATCGGCAGGCGGACTGTCAACCACTGCGCCACCAGGGAAGCCCTAAGGCATTTTTTAATACACGGGAATACTTAAGAATTAATTTAGGTTATGCATGTCAAAGATGTATGAAGACTTACTTGGGCATATGGATTTGGGAATCATGTGAATGAAGAACTCAAGGGTAGCCCCCCCCCCAAAAAAAAGCCATAAAGAATATAGATACTGCAGAAAACAAAAAGAAGAAGGAAGGGCAAGGACTTCTGAATTTCCCATTCAGTGCAAATCCTTTTTTCAGCGTAGTGAGATTAAGGGTAGTCAGAATCTGTGGATCGTTGGGTCCCCAACAGCTGGATCTCTCTTGTTGCCTGCTCAGTCCTTTCTACACCAACTCCCATCTTAGCCTCATAAACTCATTCATCTGACCCCCAGGTATAAAAGGTGCTACATAAACGTCAGGAACCACTACCATTCTGGCTTTCCATTCTCCCTCCAGCCAGTCCATTACCTTCCTCACCCTTACTTTTTTTCTCCTTTGTTCCCCTTACCTTATCAGCTTACTAGCTCCTCTTATTGCTGTTCTATACCTGACTCCCCCAGAGCAAACAAAGAAACAAACAAACGTTTAGTACCCATATTTTCCTTTGGAAATGTTAAAGATCAGAAGAGTATTTCCCTTCACATTACTTATGCCATCATGGCCTGAGGAATTCTCTGTGCATACACACACACATGTGCGTATGTGCCTGCACAAGTGTGTTTTTCTACTTGTTTGTATTGTGAAGGAGATAGGTCCTACACTAATCCAAGGCATAGTCATGGTTACAATAATCTGTGTAAATTCTTTGTGGGACCGTAAGAGTCCACACAGGTCCGTTAAGGAAATTGATTTGTGAGAAGGTGCTTATAAAAGATGAAATAATGACTTTCCAAAGCAGCTGTCTTTGAGAAATGTCTAGGATTTTCCATTTTAATCTTAGCAAGGCGACATATCAGAGTATCTAGTAAGAAATGTTTAATGTATTTGATATTCAATTTCCTAAAACAAATCAAAAGGAGACACACACACACCTAAGTATATATAGCCATTCGCGTGAACAGTTCTATTTCCTGTAATGAGGAGCCCTGAATGTATTAAGAATTGTGCTCTGTTGTCTAGAAGTTAACTTTTTGTAAGCTTTAAAGGGTTTAACAGTCTTACTTGGTTGCCATCCAAGTACTTTTACTGATTGGTAGGATATAAACAGAGCACACGATTTGGCATGATCTACAGTCTTGTCTGAGCAACAGGAATAACATGGATCTCCCAGATTAGTCTGAAGGGACATTGTCAGGACTCCAGAAGATTACACAGTGCCTGCTCATACAAACGATGGTTAACGCTATTATTCTTCAGTTGTACTTACCACGGGATTAAGCAAAACTTGCAAGAAAAAGGTAGGTTAGTTCTTAGGGAATATTGGGAATATATGGAGAAAGGTCAGATATGTGACATATTAGTCAATTCATTTCACGAGATGGTGGTACTGGAGACAAACTGTAGCAGTCAGTAAGCAAATTAAACTTTCATATAAAGTCATTTAGAAACATTTACATTGAGAAAAAAAATTAGGCTCTTGGCTATATATTTCACTTTTCTCTCATACTATGACTGGCTTGATTTTTACTCACCGTTTTCTCCCTGATCGTTCTTAAACACCTTCTGGAATTAAGATTTTGGAAATGGTCTTTCTGCACACGTTTGTATTTTTGGTGTTCCTTTCCCATGTCTGTCTTTGAGTGTACATATAATTGGAGGAATAAATAACTCTTTGTAGTTCTTTTGAATACATTGAGACATTTGTAGAATGTGGTTCACTTCATATGGAAACAAACATCTTCTGGAACTGTCTCATTGAGAAGAAAGGACAGTAGGGATTCTAGAGCAGGAGTCCTAGACTAGGAGATGGAATTTGGTTTCTAGTTCCAGTTCTGCTACTAGCTAGTAGTGTGACAAGTTAACTTCTCTGGGCTTCAGTTTTTTCATCTATACAATGAGGGTACTGAGCAAGATGATTTGTAAAAGTTCTACAAACCTTCTCTTTCTACTTTGGGAACCAGGGAATTCTGTGTTGTAAGATTTGGCCAAGAATGACTTCTTTCATGGCCTTGGCCAAGTCCCAACATTGTTCTTTATTACATCTCTGAAATACGCATTCACAGGTATTTTTGAGTGATTGATGTTCATACAATGTTTTGAAGAGCTTTTGTACATGTTGTCTTTCTATCCCATTTTATGCAGTTGTCCATAATAGAAACCGAGTGTTCTGTAAATGAAATCAGTGTTTCCTGTGATGTGAACGAGGGCTTTTGACATTTCCCAGTCTAAATATTTTTTTAAATTAATTAATTAATTGACTTGTTTATTTTTGGCTGTGTTGGGTCTTCATTGCTGCACGTGGGCTTTCTCTAGTTGCGGCGAGCAGGGGCTACTACTCTTGGTTGCAGTGCGCAGGCCTCTCATTGCGGCGGCTTCTCTTGTTGCGGAGCATGAACTCTAGGCGTGCAGGCTTCAGTAGTTGCAGCACGCGGGCTCAGTAGTTGTGGCTCGTGGGCTCTAGAGCACAGGCTCAGTAGTTGTGGCGCACGGGCTTAGTTGCTCTGTGACATGTGGGATCTTCCCGGACCAGGGCTCGAACCCGTGTCCCCTGCATTGGCAGGCGGATTCTTAACCACTGCGCCACCAGGGAGGTTCCCCCCAGTCTAAATATTAAAGTAGTGGGACCACTGAGCTTGCATAAAATTATATTTAATCATTTCCTTCCTTTCACTCTGTAGGTGAAAACATTTTTAGTTCTGGAATGTAATAGTAATTACACTCCGTAGTTGCTACTAGAGTCGCCATCAGGGTAGTAAAATCTGATTAATTTGGACCCTGCTAATTTCATGGACTATATTTCTAGTTAAGGGAATTATTTTTAAAGCCTTTGGCATATTGGTTGTTTGCTCATGAGAGAGAATTACAAATGACTTCTAGCAATTTATTAAATCAAAAGAAATGAATATAAATAAATGCTCATCATCAGATATAATGCTTTTCGGGTTTGGGGGTCTTTAAGAGTGTTTAGGATGGGTGGAAGAAAGCAGTCTTTCTTTTCACTTTGAACAAATATTACAACCGTTGGAGTGCTACAAAAACAGGTTCTGAACATTAAGTCTAAGAGATGATTTGGTGGTATTGGTTGATTTCTTTGGAGCCAAATGAGATTAGACCAAGAATATGTTGGTTTTTTGAATCAGTTGATTGCTCGTAGTAGAATAATAACTTGAGAACCTTTGCAGTAAAGTGATCTTCGCCTGTTTGGGGAGGTTACCCTCTTGGAAATTTGGAAAACTCTACATTCACCCTATTTCCCCCTCATAAATATTGAGTAGTCTTCACAGATAAAGACTCAAAACACTTAACTACCTTGGTTTTACATAGGTTTGGGGGTCTTTGTTCTCAGAAGGAGAAGTTACATTTGCAATTACTACTTTGTAATATTTTCATAAGCTGGAAAGTGATTGAAGTTTCTCTCTAAAATTGCTCCATATAGCTAATTTGTAGCTGTTTTATATTTTTAAATGTTTGAGAATGCTTCAGGGCTTTGGAATGAGACATTCCAAACTTGCTTGATGAGTGTGTGTGTGTGTGTGTGTGTGCGCACGCGTGCGCGCGTGTGTGTATTGTGTGTGTTTTCCTTCTTGGGGTTTCCAACAAGTTACCACTGCCAATTGTACCTAGGACCTTTTTGCTCCTTAACTATTAAGATTATTATACAAATCCTTCTAATGTAAAATACTGACTACAGTTTATTTGTATTAGTGGCACTTTTAAAAAACTTTTAAAATGTATTTTGGCCACTAAGATATTGATAAATATTCCTTTCTCTGATTCCTTTGAAGACTTCTGTGAGACAGTTTTTGACGGGGGGTACTGAAAAGAGTTGGAAATACCATTTAACCCTTTAAGTTGCTTGACTGAGTTTTTGTGCAGTGTTTTTGTGTCTGATAGATTGAATAAAAATTATTTGTGAGGTAGTGATGGCTGAGACCTATTTAGTATTTAATAAAGTTTATGCATTACTGGTCAATGTTTCAAAATAAGCTTTCTCTCCTTAGGTATGTATGCGTGAATGTATATACTACGTATACATATATGTTGGATTTCATAGGAAAATACATTGTTGAATGTTGATGTGTTCTTGAAGGTACTTGTGATTACCTTAGGTGATTTCACGCTGTATGCTGGTATATGAAATTACGTATTTTGCAGTTTTTGAAAGCAGTGTCTTTCTTACAGAAATAATTACCTGTGCTTTTTGAATACAAATGAGAAAGGCTCTTAGGGACTAAATCTCAATCTTTCAAAAACTGGGAATCGTTTGGAAAGAGCATATGAAAGCCAGCTACTTAAGTTGGAAGGACAAGCTTATTGTTTGAATATAAACTTGAAAGTAAATATGAGCTTTTCATCACTGCGACGAGTTTTTAAAAAGGTAGCGGCTTTCATGTCAATGGCGGTCCTCCTTTATTAAGCTTGCATTTGATGAAGATGGGTAATTCGGTTTTTAGGTAGAAGGTGGAAGGATGCATTGAGGGTAGATATTTAGTGATGGCGACTTGCCTACATCAGAAATAAAATTCTTCAACCTGAAAATAAAGAATTCAGCATAATACCGGTTTATCCTATTTTCACTTCTTTGAATTGTGTAGAAAGTGTGTGAGTTTGGTGCTTTAAACAGAAACTTGAAACACCCAGTCGCGTTCTGGGCATTTACAACGCTATTTTCTGGCAGTATTTTAAAACAATACAGATGAAGCCTCTATTTGCCGTTACTTTCATGAAATACGTCAACCTCCCTTTGACGGCAGCTTGAATTTTTGATCCTCCTTGTCAGTTACTAACCCCTAGATGTTACCGGACCCGCCGCTGAGCTCTGGAATGGTCCCTGCTGGACACCTGCTTGGTGTCTCTCCTCTAGGCAATTTGTGAGCTGTTTGGGGGCGGGGGAGGCGTGAAGGAGGGTGAAGCGGAGGGAAAGGGGGAGAGAAGAAGGGGAGGGCAGCACTGAATTAGATTGTTGATAGCGTCCCTCCGAGGACTGCTATTAAGAGCACGCTATTCTGTACTTCTCTGCTGCAGAAGACAGAGTGATATTCGTGTTAGCACACGGCATGTTGTAAATGTATGAGATTTTTGCTCATCCTGGCTTGGAAATAAGAATAGGGAAAAGAGAGCAACTTGAATCAGAAGCTACTAGAAGAGCGTGCAGAGTTCTGCAGCAGTTTATATTTGTTCTTACATTTTGCCTTCTTCTAACTGGAAAACAGAGAGACTGGCATTTTTTTTAAACGGGCTCTTCCCATAATGGCATTCTTGTATTGTGTGGCCAGAGCTTGCACAGGAGGAAAGCAGGCTGCCGAATTTAGTCACTGATCTCTATTAGCTGTGGCCTAAGGCTATGCTGAGGTTTATATCCCATTTGTATTGTTGCAGCTCAAAAGAAGAATGTTCAGAGGATGACAAGTGTATTCTGAGTAGGTATGTTGTTTCATTTTCATATGAAACCCGTCTATTTTTTTTTTTCCTGCTACTATTGGTCAGAAATCAGGTTAATAGGTGCAGAATATACTGCAGTGCTGCAGTATCCCTGTTAAGGTAGAACAATGGTAATGCAAGCTTAAAATAATACCAAAAAAAAAAAAAAAACCACCCCAAACCCTAGCCGCTTTTATCAAATAAAGCTGCATTGTGTGGTAAGCACAGTGCAGTCTTTTCAAAAAAAATATACTGCAGTCAACGCTTTCCTAACGAGGTGGCACTATTGTTGAGTTCGAACGATAGAATCATCATTTGCTTTAGGGGACAGGAGGATTTAAAGGAGGTACCTTGCAGCCCTATTTTACAGATTGGAAGCATCGGTTTAAGGGCACTGGCAGAATCGTTTGCTTGTTCTCCGCGGCAGCCACTGCTGTGTCAGTACAGTGTGGAATGGAAGTCATAGTTGGTAGTCTGTTATGGAAACGCTGTTTACTGTTATTGTAGTACCGTGGTGACAACATGCCATTGAAATGGAAAACGAGCTCTCCTGCTATCTGGAAATTCCCAGTTCCTGTGCTTAAAACATCCAGGTCAACTCCACTTTCTCCAGCATACATGTAAGTGAGAGAAAATAGGATATTAAAGTGGGATTTCATTCATGAATCAACCTTGTGACAAAAGGGGGTAGAAAATCCCAAACAGCAACATCCAAAACCCCACAAGATTAAAAACCTCAAGCTTGCTTACATTTAAATATATTGGCATGCCCACATTTTACCATTGTTTTGTTCTTCTAGGAGTTTATGTTTCTTTTCATTTAAAGTGCCTAATGGTAATGTAATTACTAAGATGAAAGTCTAAAGGTATATCTAAGGAATTGCATAAGGATAAACTTTTACATTGGTTGGATGTTTTGAATTTTTGTGTATCTGAAATACTTAAGACGACTTCTTTTGTGTCATGGCACAAAAACGCTCATGATTGATGTGTTAAATATGGAAATGCTTTCTATAATTTTTTGATGAATTTGAAACATTCAGAGTTAACACATTGATCAGAAAATGAGTCTTTTAATGAGGACTTGATACTTGAGTTGTGTATGAACATTAATAAGTTTGATATTATATCTTTCTCAGTTTTATAATTCGAGTTCTGAAGTATAAGTTTGAATTTGTGCAAATTATAGTTCTATGAGTAGTTATTTATATACATGGAGTTGAAAAGTGTATTATACAAATATCTATTTTTGAAATTTATTTTAAGTAAATATGTACTGAAGTATATTGGGACGTCTTTCTAGAATTTTTGAAAATCTTATTTTTTAAATTTGCAAAGTGTTGCTTTAAAAACAAAATCTGGGAGATATAATAAAATATTCTTTTAAAGTATTGTCTGTGATCTTCTTTTAGTAGAGGAAGGAGTGAGGGAAAGCTGGACTTTTTTTTATTAAATAATTGTACAAGAAAAGCTTTTGAGTGAAAGTCTGTCTTAACTGTAAGTGTTCCCTTTAAAATATTTTTCAGTAGGACAGATGTGGAAAATTCTTCCCACTTTAGGTCCATTGTGTGTTTAGAAATCTGGTGAGTTGCCATTTTATTACTTAGTTTTTGTTTTATATGAGGTTCAGATGCACGGTGGTATCTCTCTGGTTCTTTGAAAGGCTTTCAGCTGCTGAGGAAGTGTGCTTGTGCTCTCAGTCCAAAAGAAGCAATTCCCGGGAAAGCGAGGAAAAATGAGGACATTTCAGAGTTGAATCCTGTCATCATTTCATTTTCAGATTATTTTTTCTATTCCTTCTTAGAGATGCTTCAGATTATTTTATCTGGGTGTTAAACTCTGTTTCCCATAAAGTTAAACATTTAAGTTATATTTGTAAAAGAAAAAAGAAAAAAATCAGCTCTGTTTGTTTCTCAAAAGCTGCATTTGTCAAAAGTGCAAATTAATGGA